>NC_069095.1:826644-1159750 GCF_947172395.1 Bicyclus anynana
TCTTTTAGTTTAGTATAATTTTAAAAGGTTACAGAAATTTTCATCAAAAAAAAATACTAATTTACAGTGCTGCCTGCCTATATGTATATTTATGAGTTCTATTTTATGAGTTTCAGGGCATATAATTATTATTTCATTTAGCCTTGTGAAGTTTTTGGCATCTTGTAACCTAAAAACTATATATTATATTCATATACAATATCGTCTCAGCCAAACCACTACAAGCATATGGCTGAGTTCCAAATAGTATTAATGAGGAGCTAGAATCTTAAGGCAGTTAGCATATTATATGCCTAGTGATCCTTCTCAAGTACTTCAACTCTCAGCACTCTGCATCATTTACACTTACAGTGGTAGCATTTTTACCTCTTTGTGGGTGATATACTAGTAAGTTTTTGGACAGGTATTCTTTAAAAAGACTTCTATGTATTAGTATTATTCGCCTATAGATTGCCCTCTGAATTACAGCCTCAGTAGCTCAACGGCGAGAGTGGTCGGACTCATCACCGAGGGGTGGTGGTTCGATCCAAGTCCCGTTGGTCTATTGCCGTACCCACTCCTAATACAGTTTTCCTGACTAGTTGGCGGAGAATGGGAATATTGATCACATTAAATATAAAGATATAGCAAATAATCTTTAAAAAAAATACTGTGTCAGTATTAATCTGACTATCAATGTAAATTTAGGTGTAGGGGTAGGGCAGTCAATATCGGTAAATTAACTAACCATTAAGCTGAAGTAGCAAAGGGCAGGGCATATAGTTAAGGTGCTGGGATGGCGATCGCGCACCGGAAAGCGCAGTGTTAGTCGACCACCTACTAAGTGGACCAAGGCATCAAGCGGGTTACAGGACCGGATTGTGATGATGATGATGATGATGATGATGATGACTAACCACACAATCAAAGTATTGGGACCACATCACGGAGGCTAGGTAAGCGCAAAACTTTTCATAAATTTTCCATACCGCTGGCCATTTGAGGCGGTGTGCCAGCAATTGCCAATAAACAATAACTTCCAGACCAACGAACATCGAGCGATCTGCTAATTAGGACACGGAACGAGCTCGGCCCTTTGATGGGAGATTGACGGGACAATAGTTTAGGGTAATAGGCACATATTTTACACTGTCATCAACCCATATTCGGCTCACTGCTGAGCTCGAGTCTCCTCTCAGAATGAGAGGGGTTAGGCCAATAGTCCACCACGCTGGCCCAGGCTGGCCCAGGCTCAGGATCGTAATGTCCTGCAGTGGACGTCCATCGGCTGATATGATGATGATGATGATGATATAGTTTTTACACTTCCTGAACACACACAACTCGACATTGTAGACAATATTTATTAATTACTTATACAAATTTCGTTGTTTACTATGCGAATTAGCCTCCTTTTTGCATCAGCGCGAGTGAAATTATATTCTAATAGTGTAAAATTTAAATATGAGCCGTGATAGCCCAGTGGATATGACCTCTGCCTCCGATTTCGGAGGGTGTGGGTTCGAATCCGGTCCGGGACATGCACCTCCAACTTTTCAGTTGTGTGCATTTTATAAAAATAAATATCACGTGTCTCAAACGGTGAAGGAAAAACATCGTCAGGAAACCGCGATACCAGAGAATTTTCTTAAATCTATCCACATTGGGCCAGCCTGGTGGACTATCGGCCTAACCCCTCTTATTCTGAGAGAGGGAGCTCAGCAGTGAGCCGAATGGGTTGATAATGATGATGATATTTCTTTACGAAGCCAGAGTTTCCATAGATCAACGAAGTCTTAAGTGTTTATTTGTTGCATAAAACGTTATTACTCCATAACAGCCCTCTCTCAAGCCGCGCGGCTCTCCGTGCCACGAATTCATATACTCTTTTCATAGATAATTCCGCACGTTCCACACAATATATTCAGTCGGCTTAGACGTAAAAATGCCGCGAGCGAGGACGTCGACCCAAAAAATTGCATTATTAAAACATAAGCACACATTACGCATACAATGTTTTATGTCTACTCGTCATGTGACTCTAGAATTTTTCTCTCTTTCTAATAAGATAGAGAAAGATTGAGACGAATTTGAAACTCACACTGTCGACTTATAAAAAGTACCTTATCTTAGTTATAGAATAGCGCAGTAGCACTTTGATAATAAACATATATATCTACACACACATATTCGCATTTATACCCTTTTAGGATCTAATGATGCTATTTGTAGTTGTAAATTTAACTTATGGTTTTTTTTTATAATTAAAATAAACTTTTCTTTCTACCTTTTTTTGTATAATATTTGTGTGAAAACATTATTAGGTTTAATTTTTATCTCTTAAGTCGTAAAAATTTTTTTTCGTAATAGATGAAGAATGGTTTATTCCCCTTGGTTCCTTTGAGACATAATGCTGCCGAATTACAAATATATTGTAATCGATGTTATCAATATTTTTTAATAAATCGGGAATACTGTTGTCGCATTATTATTGATTTATATTTACCTAATACTTGTAGTTCAAGAATTCGTGCATTATTGAAAATTATGCGGTCGGTAACTAGAATTCGGGGTGGCGGGCCTAGAGAAACATTATCATTATCAGACGTTAATAATATTCTCTAGTAAAACTCAGTATTTCACACGTTGACCCAGGACTCGAAACCAGTAAGTATCTTGTGAATAACCCGGCTAAAACTAGCACATCTTAGACTTTCTTCGAAAGTCCTCTCGTCAGGGTTTGTCTGATAGATATTGCTTATATAAGGCCATCTTTGAATGATTAATTCAAGTTTTTCATTCATAATGTTGTATTTATTATTATGTTTTTGTGTGCAATAAAGTATTTCTTCTTTATAAAATTATAATGTTATATTTTTCAGGCGAATACAAATCCGCTTTGATCGGTGGCATCCGCAACTGCTCTAAAAGATGGCGGCGCTCATGCTGAAATTATTGCTTATTGAAATCGATCTCATGACCTGCTGACCCGCTGTGCGATATATGTTCACTGCACTGTTTAGTTTATATCTTTAAAATGTTCAAAAAAGTTTTTATTCTTATAAAAGTTATAACAAGTAAAGTTAATTCAAGAAAAACTCAAAATCAAAATTAATTTCTGTCAAGTAATTTAGTACACAAACTTCTATATGTTTACTCGTACAAGCATATTTAAAACGTCAAGTTCGACCATCTATAAAGATTCTACCACCATTTATGAAGGCTTCTGCTGAGAAGGACCGACAATAAACTCAACAGTTGCTTTTTTAAAAACTCATGCAATTATAATTAGTATTATTTGCTAAATATAATGATTTCTTTTACTTTAGCTTCCTTTGAAGGTAGAGGCTGATACATTGGCCTCCAAGCATCTTTATTATCAAGGAATGGGGATGATGACTAGGCTCGAATATTTGAATTTAGGTGTTGAATATATTGATTTTTATGATACATTCGGGTAAATAAGGTCAATTTTAACTAATTTATACATAAAAAGCAAGGATTGTCTGGATATTTGCAAAATAAATAAGATTATAAAATTTCAAAATCTAAAAACTTTTATATAATAGTAATTAGATGAAAATTCATACAATTTTAGCTTCCTTACATTAAATGTGACATTTTTTAATTAATGAAATATAAACATAAACGAACAAATAACAAAGATATTAGTAATTTTCTTTGAACGCCCACACAAATTTGACGATCATTATGTAACTACGACATCATTATTTCGTACCATTTTGTATGGGGTTTCTCATGTCGTGTAGAAACCGATAGGGGTGTGGATTTTCATCCTCCTCCTAATAACTTAGCCCGCTTTCATATTGCGTCATCACTTACTATCAGGTGAGATTGTAGTAAAGGGCTAACTTGTAAAGAATAAAAAAAAATTAGCGACTAGGAAAAAATGAGAAGAAGTGTACAAATTAGATTTTAAATAACACAATGTATTATCGCCAAAATACTTAATCATGTATCAAATGTAACATACACCATTCCAGCTCATGTCCGCTTAAATCTGAGTGAACATGATCGTTCGCTTCATGGAATATATTTTACGCTTTTGACAGATACGTCTCTCCCCACTGATTTATTGTCTGCATTATGAAGTGGCATCTTTACGGAGAGACGGAGAGATTTTTCCGTTGTTCTCTGTTAACGTTCCGTTGTCTCCGATTTCAGTTGCCATGGAAGTATAAATCAAAGTAGTAGATTTACGCGAATTTAAGTGTATTATTATTTATTACCAGCGCTTTCCAGAGACTTCAGAGGGGAAGAATGAATAATAAAAACAAATATGTACTGCAATGAAATGTGAAAAGTAGTTCGTATGTGCTATATTCTGATCGTTTTAAAATCAGTGCTAATCCCCATAATTGTACATAAATTAATTAAAAACGGCTGTAATGAAAGCACCACATACCTATGTCCAACATAAAAACCCTGATTGAGAATATTTTCCGACTTTTATTATCACCCACAGGTGAAGGAAAAACATTGTGAGGAAACCTGCTTCGTGATACCAGAGAATTTTCTTAATTCTCTGCGTGTGTGAGTTCTGCCAATCCGCATTGGCCTAGCGTAGTTGACTATTGGCTTTATCCCTCTTATTCTGAGAGGAGACTCGAGCTCAGCAGAGAGCCGAATAAGGGTTGATAATGATAGAATAAATTCATTTTGCGACCCAGCACACAACCTAGGAACATAAGATCCGTGGCCGAGTACCAATGGATCCACAAAGAAGACAAACTTCCACAGTAGATAAAAAAAGAATTTAATTATCTTACACAATTTATCAAAGCACGAACAAAATTGCAGATTTGCAAAAGAACAAGAGGCATATTTCTTAAACTTAACCGGTATCGCCGATGTCACAGATATTAACTTCTGAAAGTACCCCGTGAGCCTACTATTTCAAGAATTATACAGTCGGCGAAATTGGAAAAAAATAAAGGTCCTATGTCTATAGCATTAAGGTTTAGTTTCTATGAAATAATTTTCACATAATTTGTTGACCGTTGTATAACCAACTTTACTGCAGAGTCGATAAAAGACAAAACTTGAGAACCGAAAGAAACGGTACAGATTATACTATATTTTTATGACTCTTATGATTATTGGATACGGTTTCAGATAAGCTTCATTACTTTTTTTTTGTTATTTTGTTAGATATGACTGACTAAGGTAAAATAAAGATAGTAGATATTGCCATTATAGACCAAGAGCTGGTGATATAACTTTGACGTAATTTATAACTGCTTGGCCCTGTCATTGTATAAACAAAAAGCAAGCTACTAAGATTTTTGGTATTATAAAATACATTGTAACGAATTTGTACTCGTACGTAGAATGAAATAACAATATATCAAGATGGATGGTAGTAGAGCATAATATAAAAAAAAAATCAAGCCAGAATGACAAGCAATTATTTCACAATATCACATTTTGTCTACATACCGTATTTCTAATAGGTATCTAAGTATTCTTTCAAAATTAGGACACCGCAGCTAAAAAGTTTTTTTTTTGTATTTAATGACAAGCTATGACTGCGATCTCACCTGATGTTAAGTGACGATGCAGTCTGAAATAGAAGCGGGCTAACAAGAGAAGTACAAGTTTCTACCCACACCATACCTCTGACAGTTTCTACACGGCATCGTACCGGTACGCTAAATCGCTTAGCGGTACGTCTTTGCCGGTAGAGTGGTAACTAGCCGAAACCTACCACCAAAAGAACTGAGCCAATTTATAAAATATAAAATCTTTGGCTGGTGGGAGGCTTCGGCCATGGCTAGCTAACACCCTATCGACAAAGACGTACCGACAAGCGATTTAGCGTTCCGGTACGATGCCCTGCAGAAACCGAAAGGAGGAGATTTTCATCCTACTCCTAAAAAGTTAGCCCGCTTCCATTTTAGATTACATCATCACTTACCATCAGGTGAGATTGTAGGCTAAAGGTCTAAGGAATTAAAAAAATCTCTCTGTTGAGAATCACAGCACTAATAACTCGTCACTCGACAAGAGGTCGTCAAAAGTTTGAACAGGTTAGTAAAATGTGATTAGTATAAACTGGTGCGCAGTTTTAGTTACTAGCTCTTTAATAAGCTCAGCGCCTACAATATATTTCTGAGCAATATGACTGATGTACAATTTTATTATAATCCTTTAAATGTTCCATCTATTTCATGATTTTTTTTTATTCTTTACAAATTAGCCCTTGACTACAATCTCACCTGATGGTAAGTGATGATGCAATCTCAATAGCTCAACGGTAAGAGCCTCAATATTTCAACGGTAAGCTAGCAACGGTTAGCTCAAGGGTAAGAGCGGTAGGAGTCATCACCGAGGTGTGGTGATTCGATCCTCGCCTCGTTGATCTATTGTCGTACCCACTCCTAGCACAGTCTTTCCCGACCAGTTAGAGGAGAACGGGAATTATTGGTCATGTTATAAAAATTTGGCAAATATTCTTTTAAAAAAAATCTAAGATGGAAGCGAGCTAACTTGTTAGGAGTACGATGAAAATCCACACCCCTTGCGGTTTCTACACGATATAGTACCGAAACGCTAAATGCTTTTAAGTAAAGTCTATAGACAAGTGAAAAATTTATACGTATGCATATACTATTGCTACAAACAATTTCTTTGCAGAATCTCTTTTAATTTAATTTATGTCTCTTTCTAGTACATTTTACTTTGTATATTTAGCTCATAAAACTGGAAATATCAAACTTCAATTCATTATTGTGAATAAATAATATTGCAGATTATGTAATGATTATAACGTAAAAGCGGATCTGACGGTTTATGGAAATTTAATAAGTATATTACACTGAAATATCCCATCCGAAGGCTTTCATATTTTATTTATGCACATAAAATATTTACTTCCCCGTGCTAGGTAGCGAATTACAACGCTTTTAGAATAATGAAAAGCCGCTATGAAGCGATCCATTCTGGAATTATTCTGTATTCAATAATATAGATTGATTATTAAAATGTACATAATTCAGTCATCCCCAACTATGAGTCATAGTGGATTTGTAAATAGATAACTCATCTCGCTGTCTCGTTGGTTCAGTGGTAGGTAGCAGTGAAGTTTCCTTATTCTATTTGGGTATGAATTGTGAGGTGCGGGGTTCGAGTCCTGTGTCGGGCTAAAACTATCTTTATCCAAAAAATTTTTTTAAAAGTTACACCTTGATCAACAATCCAGACAAGCTTAATCTGATACAAGCAATCTATGTGTTTATACAGTTAGGTATATGAGATTAGCTTAGATAACGCCCCGCAGTTTCACCTGCATATAAACTTAAATAAACGTAGTTGCTAAAATCGGCTGGGCCGATTGAGGTTTTCTTAATCGGTCCAGGTCTGGCTGGTGGGAGGCTTCGGCCGTGGCTAGTTACCACCCTACCGACAAAGACGTACCGCCAAGCGATTTAAAGTTCCGGTACGGCGGTCGTGTAGAAACCGAAAGGGGTGTGGATTTTCATCCTCCTCCTAACAAGTTAGCCCGCTTTCATCTTAGATTACATCATCACTTACCATCAGGTGAGATTGTAGTCAAGGGCGAACTCGTAAATAATAAAAAAAAGGTACTTTGGCAATACCGCCTGAATTATTCACAGAAGCAATCACACTCCTGCACATTTTGTTTCGGTATCCACTTTCTGGGGGAAATGGGGGGGATGTAACATCGTACCTAAGCGTATCAGATTTACATAATGGGTTTTTTATGGACTATTTCGCGTTGCCGTATCTGTAAGCGATGCTGTTGTACTAATCTAATTGCAAACAATTTTGCTTTACAAAATTTCTTTTTGTCATTTTTTATTATTATTACAGGGTAATTTTTTTTTTGCCATTTAAAGTTTTAAAAGACTGATTGTAAGCGGAAAACTGATGTCACTGCTAATGCGGAATGATGATGCTATAGCAGAGCCTTTTGTAGGTAGCAAAGCTTATGCGGTGGTATTGTATTAATCAGTGTTAGAAATGTATAAACAATGCCTCTGTCTACACATTACTCTGTACTATTTGACAGAACATCTAGTGTAGTTCTACTCTGTGCAACTGTACTTGACCTCTGTCTTTTTGCCTGCGTACCTACTCATAGCGACACACAACGAACGTTCTCCAAGTCCAATCAATTCTTTTTCTTTTTGTAATACCATACCAATATCAATATATCAATATCAATTCCATACCCCATCAGGTTATGGGCACAGGCTCGGTAATATTAACGCGATACGCGATCACTATAACCTCAACACGTGGCTGCGGCGTGGGCGTGCGGCGTGCATCGGAGTGCATCGGATATCTACTCTTCGTGCATCGATTATAAACTACCTCAAGATGGACCGCATCACCATCGAGAAGCTGAAGGGCGCAGAGAACTACTGCACATGGAAATTTACGGTAAAAATGTTACTCATACACGAGGACTTGTGGGATCATATAGAACAAAAAAAGGGTGCTGATGACAAGGATCAGCGAAAAGCACTAGCACGTGTTTGCCTTCTCGTGCAACCAAATGTATTGACGCACATTAGAAATGCAAAAACAGCTTATGAAGCGTGGCGTAAACTACAAAACGTATACGAAGGAAGAAGCCTAACTAGGCGATTAGGCCTGTTACGCACGCTGTTTGCATTAAAACTAGAATCATTTCCGGACATGGAATCTTACTTAAATAAGATTACTGATGTTAGTCAACAGCTGCATGATATAGGTGCTGGGCTGGAAGATCACTTCCTTGCAGTCATCATGTTAAGTGGGCTCTCAACAAACTATGACCCCCTTATAATGACTTTAGAAAACTCATCAGATAAGATTACTACTGACTCTGTAAGATCTAGGTTGATTCAAGAGTATCAACGGAGGCTAGAGAAGGATGACACTAGTTCAGCTTTGGCAGTAATTAAATCAAAATCTAAGGCTATTCGGTGCTTTAAATGTAAGAAGGTAGGGCACCGGTTCAAAGATTGCTTCAGTAAAGTGAAAAATGATGAGAAGAAGGATAAATCTTTGTTTTGTGCGCTGTCAGTTAATTTAGGTAATGATGTGTGGTATGTGGACTCTGGAGCGACCAACCACATGTGTAATAACCTCAATATATTACATGACTTTGTTAGTGAATCTCCTGTGACAGTAAAAGTTGCAAATGGTGAACAATTAACAACATCGGGTAGGGGAAATGTGAAGATTTCTCTGCAAAACACTTTAAGGACTATTAGTGATGTCTTGTATGTACCTAAGTTAACTGTCAACTTATTATCAGTTAGTTCCATGACTAGGAAGGGATTTGATGTCATTTTTAATAATAATTTGTGTAAAGTGTTAGATGGGGATAAGGTTGTCGCAGTGGCTAAACATTGTAATGGGGTTTATATTTTAGATAAGCCATGTACTTTGCCTTTGTCTCAGCAAAGTAGTGTTAGCCAGTTCACATGCACAGCTACCGAGGAAGCTGTGTCCAGATCTCAGTTGGTGTCGCAGGAGCTGTGGCATAGACGACTGGGACATCTGAACAAGAGAAGTATGGACCTGTTGAAAGGTATGGTTCTAGGTATTGATTTTGATAATTCAACTTTCAAATCATGTGTTTCTTGTATAGAGGGAAAACAAACTAGGCTGCCTTTTTCTAAGAAGTCGCTTAATAGAGCAAGTGACATACTAGGTTTAATTCATACTGATGTATGTGGTCCTATGCCACATGCTTCTTTTAATGGTAGTAGATATTTTGTCACGTTTATAGATGACTGTAGTAGGATGACTTTCATATATTTTCTCAAATCAAAGAATGAGGTCTTTGACAAATTCAGAGAATATAAAGCCCTAGTAGAAAAACAAACAGGCAGAAAGATCAAGGTTCTTCGCAGTGATAATGGTGGAGAATATAATAATAAAATTTTACAGGAATTTCTAAAGAAATATGGAATTCGCCACCAGACAACAGTGCCTCACTCGCCGCAACAAAATGGTGTTGCGGAGCGAGCCAACCGCACCATCGTGGAGAAAGCTCGGTGCATGCTCCTCGACGCTGGTCTGGACCAGCGCTTCTGGGCGGAGGCTGTGAACACTGCAGTGTATTTGAAGAACAGGTCGCCTACCAAGGCGGTGAAGGACACTGTTCCTGTGAATAAATGGTCAAATAAAAAGGTAAATATTTGTCACCTTAAAACATTTGGCTGTTTAGCTTATGCACACATAGAAAATAGAAAGAAATTTGAAGCTAAGTGTGAAAAATACATTTTTGTTGGTTATTGTGAGGAAAGCAAAGAATACAGATTGTTAAATCCTAATAATCCTAAGATATGCATAAAAGCCAGAAATATAACTTTTTTGGAGAATGAATTTTACAATAACTCTTTATGTAGTAAATCTACTGATACCATGGAGATAGATCTACAAGATTCATATAGAGAAAGATCATCAGTCACTCATCAAATAAATGAGTCTGACTGGTCACAACCTGCAATTCCACATGATGATAGGGGGAGCCCCAGTAATGCGGGATCTGATGGAATTGTTAGGTCATATATAGAAACGAGTCCGATATCTACCATTAGTATTGACTCAGATAATCCGCTCGATGAAACTTACATTCCAGGTGATACGACGCTCGACACATCTGACGACTCGCAGGAATCTTACTTTGAAGCAAATCTCGTAATGCAGTCTGCGTGTTTGACCAGCGAGAGCTGTTTCAATGATGAACCAGAAACTGCAGCTGAAGCCTTGCATAGTAAAGATTCCGAGATGTGGAGAGGAGCTATGTCAGATGAGTATAAGTCCTTTATAGACAATAAATGTTGGACCTTAACTGAGTTGCCGAAGGGTCAAAAACCTGTCAAATGCAGATGGGTATTCAAAAGAAAGAGAGGGTTGAATGGTGAGGTTTTGAGATACAAAGCGAGATTAGTTGCCAAAGGATATACACAAAAATATGGTGTAAACTACTTTGACACATTTTCACCAGTAGTAAGATATTCAACAATAAGAATTTTGCTTGCTTTAGCTGCAGAAAAAAATATGGAAATAGATCATCTTGATGTTAAGACAGCTTTCCTTAACGGTGACCTTAAAGAAACCATCTATATGGAACAACCAGAAGGTTTTATAAATAAAGAAAAACCCAACATGGTTTATCGTTTGAATAAAGCAATTTATGGTCATATAATAATAAACAGGCTTCTAAGAGTTGGTATGACAAAATTAATACTGTTTTAATAGATAAAATGAATTTTAAAAGGTTTTCTTCTGAACCATGTGTATTCATAAGGAATCACGATGAAACTATAACTGTCATAGCTCTATATGTGGATGATATTATTTTGTTTACTAATAATAAGAAGGAAAAGCCTATTATTAAGCAACAGCTTATGATTCAATTTGAGATGAAGGATCTAGGACCAGCTCATCATATACTTGGCATGAGATTATGCAGGAAGGATGGTATATATTCTCTGGATCAGTCAGACTACATTCGTAGGGTGCTAGAACGTTTTAATTTGTCAGATTGCAAACCAGCTGCTACTCCTATGGAGACAGGCTTAAAACTTATAAAATGTAATAATAATACGGTTAACTTACCTTACAGAGAACTGTTAGGTTGTTTAATGTATATTGTTGTTTGTACTAGACCAGATATTGCAAACGCAGTGAGTATTTTGAGTCAGTTTAATAATTGTTTTAATGAAATTCATTGGAAGGCTGCTAAACGTGTACTTCGTTACTTGAAAGGTACCATTGATTATTGTCTTAGCTATGTCAAAAGTAATATGGAAATTAGTGTGCATATGTAGATGCTGATTGGGCTTCCAACGAGTTAGATCGTAAGTCGTTTACTGGATTTATGTTTAAACTAGGTAAATCCCCAATATCGTGGGAAAGTAGGAAACAAAAGACAGTTGCTCTTTCCAGTACTGAGGCTGAGTACATGGCTTTGTCTGATGCCTGTAAGGAGGCATTATTTGTAAGAACTTTTCTTTTTGAATATTTAGGTATAAACTGTACAATATATATGTATAATGATAGTCAATCTGCTCAGAAGTTATGTACCAATGCTATGTATCATTCTCGAACTAAACATATTGATGTCAGGCATCATTTTATTAGAGAAAATGTTAACAAAGGTGTTATTAACTTATGTTATGTTTCAACAGATAACATGATAGCTGACATTTTAACAAAACCATTAACTCAATGTAAAACTGTTTGTTTGTTAATGAACTTGGTCTAACTAAGAATATGTTATGTACTTAGTTTAGTTTTTGGATTATTGTAAACATTATTATTCTAATGTAATTCTATAGTCATTGAACTTGTTGTTTTGATGTTTGTGTGCAATAATGTGTAGTGTTTATTGTAAAAGCTTTGTTTAAGGGCCAGTGTTAGAAATGTATAAACAATGCCTCTGTCTACACATTACTCTGTACTATTTGACAGAACATCTAGTGTAGTTCTACTCTGTGCAACTGTACTTGACCTGTCTTTTTGCCTGCGTACCTACTCATAGCGACACACAACGAACGTTCTCCAAGTCCAATCAATTCTTTTTCTTTTTGTAATACCATACCAATATCAATATATCAATATCAATTCCATACCCCATCAATCAGAAGTTAAAGTAAAGTAAAATAAAACATAATATATATATATATATATATATATATATATATATTATGTTTTTATTATTATGAAATCGTTCGCCATGATAGCTCAGTGTATATGACCTCTGTCTTTGAATAGGAGGGAGTCCGGGGCAAGCACCTCCAACTTACTCAGTAAAATGCATTTCATGAAATTAAATACCACGTGTCCCACGGTGAAAGAAAAACATCGTGAGGAAACAGAAAATACTCTACTGAGAATTTTCTTAATGCTCTTCAGCTGTGATGTCTGCCAATCCGCACTGGGCCAGTGTGGTGAACTATATGGTACTTATAATCCCTCTCATTCAGAGAGAAGACTCATACTCAACAGTGAGCCGAATATCGGTTGCTATCTAATAATAAAAAATAGTAAAAATATCGTTTATATAACAATATAGAAACAAAATATAAAAAGGCGTTATGAATAAGTAAACCAATGACATTGTATCCCATGTCCATTTTGAATGTTCTCAAGATGAAAGCAATATTCGATTATAGTAAAAGGGTTCCGACGTGTACGAATAGCACGAATTGAAATGGGGTCGATCCCTTTATCTGTTAAAGTATGTACACGAGTATTGGCAAGGTCCTAATTTATGTGGGATATACCCACCGAATATTATTTTACGTTGTCTGTCTTAGATGTCCAATAGTAAACTTGTTTGAGCCATAATCTCACCAGGGTTCTAGTTCTTCTACTTAAAGTGCCTCTCCATTAATTAAGTCTCAATAGTTCAACGGTAAAAGCTGTTGGAGTCATCACCGAGGGGTGGTGGTTCGATCCCCGCCCCGTCGGCCTATTGTCGTACCCACTCCTAGCACAGTCTTTCCCGACTAGTTAGAGGGGAATGGGAATATTGGTCATATTATAAAAAATATGACAAATATTAAAAAAAAAAAAAATAATGAAGGTCAGCGCTCAGCTTCCTAAAGTTCTCTTTGTTTATGCTAGTCCACTCGCTTATACTTACTCTCTTGTTCTAGTCTTGGCTTTAAAATTATTATGATTTTACTAGCGGACGCCCGCGACTTCGTCCGCGTGGAATTTAGTTTTTCATAAATCCCTAGGAAACCATGGATTTTCCGGGATAAAAGTAGCCTATATGTTAATCCATGTTATAATATATCTCAATACTAAATTTCAGCTAATTTGGTTCAGTACTTGAGGCGTGAAAGAGGAACAAACATTCATATCATCAAAATCATCACTTTTCGCAAATTTCGGGAAACCATGGATTTTTCGGGATAAAAGCCTATGTGTTAATTCAGAGTAAAATCTATTATCATTCCAAATATCAGCCAAATCGCTTCAGTAGAAGCGGCGGTAAAGAGTAACAAACATCCAAACATACATCCAAATATCCATCAAACTTTTGCGTTTATAATATTAGTGGCATAAACAGACTTCAAAAAACAGGAGGAGGTTCTCAATTGGACGCGTATTTTTTTTTTTCTCTTTTTAATGTTTGTTACTTTATAACTACGTCAGTTACCAATTTTGAAAATTTTTTTATTGTTTGAAAAAGTATAATTCCAGATTGGTCCCTTTTCATTGTCATGAAAATCAGTTTATTAATCTTGTGTTAAAATAAAAATGAATCATAATTAAAAACTGAACTGAACTGAACACAAAAATGGAACCGACTTCAAAGACGTATTCTTTGAAGTCGGTTCCATTTTTATGTTAAAAACATTATTTGGGAAGAGTCGGGAAGGTGTTACATCCAGGAACCTTAGCAAACACGTTACACTGTCAGTCCTCATCGTTACAGAGCGAGTATTATCAGCCTAATCTCACTAACCTTTATTAGAAGTCGAACGGTGTAGTAAATTAAAATCGTAATATACAAACAAACAAATATCGCTTTTATTTAGTAACAAAAATTGTTTGTTAGTAAAAATTTCATTTCAGTAGATGTTTGTACTTAGATCAATATAAAAAATAATAAAGTAATAGAGTATATTTACTTTTTATTCTGTTTTCATTGGACATTTTTGCACCACCCTAAAAACTTATTCGGGGTCCAACGATCTGCGACAGCTGTTGGTGACTGATGAAAGCTTAGGAGATTACAAGATTCGCTTCCCAGTTCAAGTTTAATATAAAAATAAGAAGATAATGCTCTTTTAAGTGTATGCACTCCTGGTACCGTCGTTTTGAGAACTTTGTTACGAGTGCTAGCAAGGGGGAATGTAAGTAAATGTCAATATTTTTTTAAGTCTGATATTATTTGAAGATGTACGTACGCCAAGGGACGTCTGTGCTTTACACGTGATATTTCTTGAAAATATTTTTACACGTATTTCAAAAGCTACGAACTTTTTAAAGTACCTACTAGCATTCACTTGCTACTTTGTTTGTATGGGCTTATTATTTGGCATGTTTTTAAATCGTCGTCATCAACCCATATTCGGCTCACTGCTGAGCTCGAGTCTCCTCTCAGAATGAGAGGGGTTAGGCCAATAGTCCACCACGCTGGCCCAATGCGGATTTGGCAGACTTCACACACTCAGAGAATTAAGAAAATTCTCTGGTATGGAGGTTTCCTCACGATGTTTTCCTTCATCGTTTGAGACACGTGATATTTAATTTCTTAAAATGCACACAACTGAAAAGTTGGAGGTGCATGCCTCGGACCGGATTCGAACCCACACCCTCCGAAATCGGAGGCAGAGGTCATATCCACTGGGCTATCACGGCACGGTATTTGCCAATGTATTTAAAATATGATAAGATGACGAATAGTTACAGTCAAAAAAACACTGTTAAGAGTAGGTACGACAATAGTCTATTATATAGTCAAATCATCGATTATATATTTACTCAAAACATGTGGTGACAAAAGATGACAAACAAAATTATGTACAATGTTTTCGCCTTAAAGCGATTATTATGAAACGATATCATGACAAAATCATACTATAATACATAATTAAAATTTTCAACATTTTGGAGTAGCATCATTGGATCACCCATTGACTTCTGTGTCGATTTCGGCTGTTTACCCAGCTGTTGAAGCTATACTAATAATAATATTTCGGTGAAGAAAACTGCAAAGCTCACTTCAATCAATAAATATAACATAAAAGGTACATCAAGAATTGCCCCGTTTGTTCCAGTGTTAACCCTATGTGACTTTGGAATACGAGGTCGTGGGTTTAAATCCTGGGTCGGGTCACAGAATACATAAATTATGTACAGAAGATGCATTCCGCAACGTCATCTAAATAAATAGCGATTCTCGCTACGACACAATACGGAGCAATTCAGTTTGAACAAAATTAATAGCCTACCATTTTATTCATACAGCTTACTTTAATAATTTATCTATTTTGACAAAGTTTAATCAATCAATCAATTTTTATTTTTATTATTTTTTTACTTTAAGGTTGTTAGTCCAGTTTTAGGTTTTATCTGGGGAAAAATTCCTAGTGAGCTGAATTTTTGTATACACCTTTATTAAGATGTTATTATAAAGATGTGAAAAATCGGCATCGATATCGTGCCGGCTATCAAAGTTACAAAGGTAAATAGGTTACGAAAATCAGTTTTTTGCAAATATTATAAAAAATGTTTCTTATAAAATTGTCTACAAAAAGTACAGTTTTTCTGTAAATTTAACGGTTTTCGGATTGAAGTTGAAAGCGCTGAGAAAGCGCTAAAGTAGTGCGTGATATTGGCTGGACTAACACATAACTTTTTAATACCTATAGCTCGCCAACCTGCAGCAGCTTGGTAGGTAAGTTCCATATCCCCTCTCCTATGAGGAAGCAAGCTGCTAGAGTAAGTGCATAATAATTCGATGAAAACAGCGTAGCATCGTTCCTCTCGCTCAATAAATATAACACAAAAGTTCCATCACTTAGCTGAAGCATAAAATCACTTATACGGTGCGCATGTGGAAATCAAATGTGGCGGAAACAGCGGGTTTACACTGCATGCGTCGGGATCATAAATCAATTGGATAGCCATTAGCGATGCTTCCATAAGCAATACCCGCCGCCCACCACCCAGTGCCACCCGGGAATGGTGGGTGATGTTTGTGCTAAATGTTAATAAACTTTTGAATGACTATATTTTGCAATATTAACATTAACATGGTTAATGTTCCTTTTTCTCTTACAGCTAAGCGAAGTCATAGCAAGATGAGTGGATTTAAATGATGAAGATCGAACCTTAGACCATTCGGATTTAAGTCTAAGTTGCCTGTGTATCAGTATTCTACAACAAACGAGTTTATATATTAGAGAGTCTGCTCGGGAACTACATCGTTCTACCTTCAGTCAGCCATTGAAGGTCAATTATTCTCACGTTTCTGCAGCGTAAACGGCAGCGAAGATGTTTCATAAGTCGAGCCGTCATGCACGCAGCGACCAATACACGATCAGTTATAGTCGTGGGTGCTGCAGAGAGAATAATTGATCGTCAATGGCGTGCATTCATTTCATCCCATGCATGTATCCCAGGACTGCTAGACTTAAGTTGTCAAAGTTCGAACTCCAGAGCCACAGACTGACAGACAGACATGTCAAACTTATAACACCCCTCTTTTTGCGTCAATGGTTAAAAAGCAAAGCCTAAGCAACACATGAGTGATGGTTGTAAATCAATTCCCTCGCCGTCTCGCTCGCCCCTACGTAGGCTGTTTTTCACCTTCGTTACACACGTCAAAATAACACAACTGTCAAACGGGTTACGGAAAACGGGAGGGTTCCACACAATTCCTCACTTTGATGTCGTCTTTTGGCGCTCAAAAGGATTTAAATGTCATTTAGTATCGTCTTTGATACGATCCGACGCTTTTATTAAAATTCGAAAGCGTTATTTACTTGGTAACTATAGGTAACCGTATTTTGTTTAGGTACAATATTACCAGCGGGCTAATTCACTATCTTTGACGTATGCTAGTTGACATATACGAAATTCACATTCTATGTAAAATTGTCATCCGGTGCTTACTAGATATTACACACTAGTTAAATGAAATTTTGTCAATCGATTTGATGTTTATAGTGAATAGGCTAGGATCGAAAAATACTTCATTAATGACAAAATAACACGACTATTTTAGGACTTATGATTTCGACTAATGTATATATGATTAGGTAAGTGATTGCGATCTAAAATGCTCAAGCACCTATATAATGCAGTTTTTTTTTAAATACCATACTTATCTGTTTTGGACACAGAACATAGAACGATAAAGCTGACGTTTGGTTTTATACGAGTATGTTTAGGTACATCTACCTCAGTCACCATGACACCAGCTGGCCTGTTCACTAAATTTATGTAACTTTAGTGGATAAACTAGCTATGGTAAGTACTTCTTAAGTCACGTGAATTCATATTCACTATTGTATTGCTATTCTGATCAAAATTACTAACAAGCAATATAGTTACTGTAATTTTTTTAATTCACGGAACCCAATCCAAAGGAAGTTCACCGTGAAAGATCTCTTACGAGGAAATCACGTAACGTGCATTTAAATATGTTCTATGGGGTTGCTTAATATGCGTGAGTCATGGTTTAACGATTAAATCGCCGGGGGTTGGATTTATTCACTTTGCATTGGAGGGTTAACGCGATTGCTTAATAACCCGCAAATATGGACTGGAAATGCTTAAACAACAGACTTTGGGGTTCATGCAGATGGCAACAATTGATTTTAAATAAATCTTAAAAAAGAAAATATAAAATTCTAAATGTACACAAGTAATCTAGAGGCAAAGAAAATTTCAATATTTCGTGTTGCAGCCAACGACAATTATATGCAGCAGACATGATCTGCATAGTTATCATAATTGTCTATCAATTAGAACTTTAGCTTTAACCTCAATAGCTCAACGGTAAGAGCGGTTGAACTCACACCGGACACCAAGGGGTGGTGGTTCGATCCCAGTCCCGTTGGTCTATTGTCGTACCCACTCCTAGCACAGTCTTTCCCGACTAGTTGGAGGGGAATGGGAATATTGTTCATATTATAAAAAATATGACAAATTAAATTTAAAAAAAAAAAAACTTTAAATTATAATACTTGGAATCAAACATCACAAAGTAAGTTCGTTTGATTCTTAATTTTACTTATAGGTAGGTACTTATATAAAATTATCAAATATCTAAAACAATCAAAAGTACTCTGAAGCATTTTAAATGAGTAAGCTAGGCTTGGATCAGGCAAGATCGAATAATTATTTATCTTTTAAGCGAAATTAGCTAATTTAGTCAGCAGTGCCACCCGGATTTACTTGGACATCGTAGAAAATATCATATATAACATTATTCTTGTGTGGTATTTTCTCCTACCGTACCGTAAGAATAATCATATACGTTACGGGACTTCATTGTTTATATTTTAATGCTAAATATGCAAGCACATTTTATCGAGAGACATGTCTCGAATGTGTAACGTTCTAAAGTTGTGGGTAAATTTATTCACTTTGCATTGAAGGGTTGAGCCGTTTGCTTAATAACCCGAAAATATGGACTCGCAAAGTTTTAATTGTCGAACGTTTATCGCTTTCAACTTCAAAGGGTTGGAGGCACTTGATTCCGTAATGCGATAGTGTTTATTGCGGTAACGTCGAGTTACTCCGATAGCGAACTTTAACAATTACCGGCCTTTTGCTTCCCTGCAAATTGGAGGCTTTACATACATTATTTACAGCAACTTTGTACCATGTCAGAATGTAACCTAGTTTAGGGTTAGATTACATTACTCTAGTATGATTTGTGCAGTAGGTACTTTTAAGCAATGCATCTTTCCCGTATGATGACGCGTACAAGCCAATGAATTTAACAAACTAGTATTTATTAAAGTGTCGTAGCCGTTACCATCTTAGAGAACAATGTCAACGAATGTAGGTAAGTGGTTTGTCGCTAACTATAGGCCTCATTAGAAGGCCCAGAGTCAATCATAGTACGATGATGCGATGCTGTCATTAAATCTGCGTGATCGAATCACAAATGAGGAAATCCGCAGAAGAACCAATTTAAAAATATAGCTTAAGTATCGGAAAGTTAAAGTGGCAATGGGCGGGGCATATAGTACGAAGACCCGATGGACGTTGTGGTCCCTAGGTTCGGGAATGGCGAACCCACACCGGAAATTTGTAGTGTTTGTTGGTCGACCGCCTATAGATAGACCGTGGATATCAAGCTGGTTGCAGGGTGCCGTTGGATGCTGGCGGCCCAAGATCGTAATGTATGGAAGTCTATACAAGATGCATAAGTCCAGCAGTGGTCATCTATCTAATAATAATGATGATGCAGTAGCTGGAATAGTAAGTACATTTTCCTAAGAGTAAACGCATTTTCAATTTCACAAGTTAATTCATTAAAAAGTACTATTGATACGAATATAAAACATGTCTTGCGCGGTGAACTATAAAAAAATGGTTCAATTTTTAATTACCATCATCGCGATAACATATTTCTCCACCAACAGCTACACGAAGCGCCGTGTACCAACAAACACATTTCATATCAAACTAACTGCCCTTTGTTGTAAGTTTCACACCAAGTTGACGTCACACTAGCCAGGGCAAAATAAATAACACCTCGCCCCAGCCGGTGGAATCACGCGTTCGCGCGTGTTTGCACGAAGACGGATCATCGGAGTGCGCGACAATTTGATACAGACGCGCGTTTTTAACGCTCGTCTAACGCTAATATTATTTGCGCGTGTTATTATACAGCCTATTTTTTAAGAGCGCGCAGCGCGTCGGTACGATATGGATAAAATTCGAAGCGCGAACGAGACGCCGAATTATGACTTTCACGTGAGTGAAAAGCACGGAGCGATTGACGTGCGACGCAAATTTTATGACGCGCCAAAACCATTTTCACCTAATTGCAAGCAAATTAAACAACATAACGAAAAACAAAATGGCTATGTTCAAGATATATACCTAATATTCTATATAAAACAAAAATTTAAGAAAATAAGTTTGCTTTTCCTGAGATTGAAAGCAAAATGTGAGCAAAACATGTATTTTTCAAAAAAATAAACTATCGAGAAAAGTTTTACAAATTGTGTATTTTGTATTGTCATAACGAAGCTAACTAACACTTTGAAATATCATTTACCCAAATATCAGGCTCCTAACTTTTCCAGAATCTGAGATCCAGAACCATTAGTAACCACCAAATTACATATTGCACCAAATTACACTCTTAATTCACAATTACACATTTCAGCGAAATCACTTCAGTAGCCGCAGCGTTGAGGAGGAACAAACACACACTTAACAACACAAACATTCGCCTCTATAATATTAGTGTGATTATGTACAATTTCTCTCAGCGAATGGAAAGGAATATCGTCACGAAGTGTAGAAAATTACTTGTTGTTGTTGTGTACACAAAAGTTGACGTCACTCATATTTAAATAATAACAAATAACGTATTATAGTAATAAGTAAAACGTTCTCTAGAAACGCCCGTCTGCGGAGACCTTGCTCCCTAGAAGATGGATCATCGAGACGGCGGGGGGCGCAGATCGCTCGATAAAACATCGCGATATGGAAAACTGCGAGTGCACAAAATGCTTTCTTGGATAAATACACGATTATGAACCTTCGGCGTTTTTTTAATCGTTAACAAAATATAATAAAGTTAAGAGTAATTTGAGTCATATAGCAATTAAAACTAAAACGATAATTAAAAATTTAGAATATAAATACTTTTATGCCAATTTGTTATTTTTAAGCATGGTTGTGCAAACTTCAAATATACATTCATTGACGCAATGTAACAAAGTTTTTATAACAGTGTGAGTTACGATTCAGTCTTGATCGTGGGTGTTATCTTTATATATTTTTTTTTAGTGAGTAGTAAAAATACATAATATAAATTCGTTCGATCCTATCGAAGCATACGCTCGGCAAAGAAGTTTTCACTACTCTTGCTCAAAAACACTGTCATATTACCACTCCACAGCGGGGCTAAACAAGCATATTAGCCTCTAGGGGCTAAAGTAATTTTGTTTTTTTAATTCTTGTCAGTTACGAGTACTAGCCAAGTACTAGCCTACTTATAAAACGGAGGAGGTTTTATTCGATAATAGAATCATTATAGGTAAGGCACTGATTGTTTTGAAAAATAAATAAAAAACTTTAAATTGGAATGAAATGCAGCGTTCTTGTCTGTGGAATGCGTTTATTTTTTTATTTAATTTTTATTGAGTTGCGAATAGAGCGAGATTTGAAGACATGGGACATCCTTTACGGTGTAATACCTTTGCCTCTTTCTCATGTGAAAAAAATAAAATTAAAAAGCGAGAATTTAAAAAACAATTGGCGTGAATAATAAACACTTGATTTTTTTCAGAAATTCATTGTCAATTTGTGACCGTAACTTACATATTTTTCAACAATAATTGTTATTATTGTCTTTATCTAGTGAGAATGGTGATCCTAATTTGGAGATGGATGAAATTTTCAATCTGTTACCATCAAAGTCGAGACGCATTTACTTAAATAGGTACTTACCTACGAAAAATTTTATAAGTGGAGAAAACAACAACGAATGGATTCACTTACGAAAGGAGTTTTTTAAACTATTATCTCCCACGTATATCTTACATACTTATTATTTATCTTCACAGTAGTCGGAAATTATGTTACTGGGTAAAAGCATCTATCAGCTTAATATCCAAAATTGTAGACTTTGTATATTTAATTTTCAACTAAAATAAATCATTGAATATTGTACTAAACTATTTTATTTTCTCGCAATCGTAGTGAAAAGCAGAGTGTAACACGTGGGGCTAAACACATTATAGACTCGGTTTCTATTTAGGCGGCCCTCGCCTTCGTCTCGGGCCCTAAAAATACCTCGTATATAATGGGTCTTTTTAGCCCCTTGTATAACAATCTACTATTTGATATAATACTACTCGAAAATTTGCTAAGGGTATAAGTTCATATTCAGGTATATAATAGCTAATTAAAAATTCACTATACCACTATATCATCTCCCTACTCTATGATATCCACGAAGTAGTAAAGTACTCCTCTGGATGGCAAGACTTATCCTTTGCGCTAAATAAGCGCCAGCTCTTGGGTCTCCTGACGCATTGATCAATTTGTCGGTCATAGAATTAAAAAAAAAAAATAAGGGCCAATATTTATTAAAGGTATTCTTTTCAAGTTAACGCGATACTACGTTAACGACGAGTGACTCCATCATCACTTAACATCAAGTGAGAAGTCAAGCGGATTTTTTTTTAAAAAGCAACGAAGTCAAGAAATAATGAATAACATACATACTTGCAAACTTTGAAGTCTTTGTCAGCCCTGGCTTTTTTCGCGTCACGTGTTACAGACGTATGCGAAATTGGATCTTTTGATAGAAATATCACGTTTAAGGACAATATACACGTAGATGGGTCTCTCAAGGGTGTGAAGCGAATTCTTTCACGTCCTTATAAGTTCTTGAGCTGTGAAAGCGAGACATTCCTTTGGGCTTGTCATACCTGAAAGGCACAAAGGCATTTTGCAAAATAAGTACTTGTTTGTATACACTTGCTTCATATAGTTTTACAATGGTTTTTTCGATATCGCTCATTCGCAACAAGATAGACACAACTCAAAATTTATGATAATTGAGTTATTGATACAGCTATGTAGAAAATTCGATTTTCTATTTGCTGCAAAAACATCATTTATCTAAGGTCTTTTATTAGAAAAGGAGCGCAAATTCTTTTTATAGTGTCGTTGTAGCGCTGTCTCTTTAACTCTCGCGGCTCGCGACAACAGTGACATATGTTCAGTTGTGAATGAGGCAAAATAGCGGCCGGCTATACGGTACTCATGAAGGAGGACATCTTTTGAATTAGAATGTTCTTACAGGTAAGTTCAACACACTTCATTGATAAATGTTTTTAAGCATTTCGTCACAATATCTAATATGCCTTTCATGCAGATAAATATTTATAATATCTGTACAGACATATTTTGTGTTATGACGTTACTGCAGAAAACATTATTATTACAACTAATAATAACAGTTATTATGTCGTTTTTGATAATAAGCAAAACATTTCATTCATTGCAATCATAAATATGTTTGTTATTAAGCCGTTATTGTATAAAATTAACAGTGAGTTTTTAATTAAATTTTAATTATAAATTGTTATGCGTCGTTTTAGTCAATAATAAAAATGTAATTTTCAGACAGACAATGTCGTTTCCAAGAAACTCGAGAGGTAAAAAAATCCTAGCGTTGCACGATAAAAGAAACACAACCAATGAAGAAGTTGTACAGAAATCAGTGAGTACCTTCTTCACTGTATTTATTTATGTTATAAGTACTTACTACACAATAGTAATAGTAATTCATCACAGTAATTTACAATTTCTTTACTGGAACGGTATTGTAGCCTGTAGTAATGGGACTGTAGGATCTTTAACTAAAACTTGAAATTAACATAATTTTTAGTAATTTTCAGATAACAAAGAGAATAACGATGATTTGTCGTTCAGCTCATTATCAGATAGACTCTCATGATGATACTTATTGAGAGGGTTAGTGTTTTATATACTTGAAGTGATTTAAAGAAGTAGTTTTTTAACCTATTATTACAGAATTTAATTGCAATTCCATCAACTTCATCACGAAATATTCCAAGTCCAAGCTAAAATAGAAAGAAAACATAAGCAAAAAATGAAGCTAGTTGGCGGAGAAATGTGATTAAAAAGCTAAACTGTTCGAAGACGTTTGTCTTCAGGCTATTGGCCAATTATATATTAGCTGATGATAACTGAGGTACACATAACAAGCACCCAAAACTGGACGACGTCATAAAGGGAGACAGCATACGAAATTATACCAAAAATAGAGTCCCATTAAACGAGAGTCAATACAACAAGGGTTTTCATAGACGGAAGTAAGAAAATAAGTGATATTCACAGTAATTATGTTGAGCTCAAAAGCAAAATAACCAACCTTATGGGAATTATGTTAAATTTTATAAAATATTTACCTAGGAGTCTAATGTACCATTTATACGGATTTTAAAGAAAATAGAAAAGATGACCACGAGAACCATTTAAAAGAAAAACAATTATGTTGAGAATAAAAAGCTTAAGCAAGTTAAATGTTTTAAATTTTACCATTTGTGATTTAAAAACTAACAAGGTAGAATGCTATGTTTGTCGAATGCCAACAGAGGAGTTTATGACTTAGGAACTTGTGTCTCTTTACTTTGTGCCATTCCTGTAATAATAACGATAGTTAGACGTAAGCCAATTGTTGATTTTACAGATTTAATACTTTAAACTACTATGTTCTTCATTTTCTTTATTCCAAACGTCAATAAATATTTCTTTCTATATCGGCATTTTTTGTGATAATTACTAACTATCGACTCCAAAAGAAGAAAATTTTATCGTGTATAGCGTCATAAGCCTACATAATTAAAAAAAAATATCTTGTTTATCTGCAATAATGACACTAGTGATACCTGGTGTCACAAAAACCTTCGTATCTCTTTGAATAAATATGAAACTTAAAGTTTTATACTTTTTATTATATATAATGATAATCACATTGTCATGTTTAATCTATAAAAACAACAAAAATAAAGATTTTCTCCCGTAAACCGAATTATAAACCTTGAAAATGCTCTCCTGTAAAACAGTAGTTTTTGAGAAATGTCAATGTTGTTGCAAATGAGCGATATATGTATTTTTTTGGAAATTGGATATTGGTCGTTAAACTTTATTACTACTGAAAGCTCATGAAGACGATCTTACAAGTTACATTATGCTAGACGTTTAAATCCGTTTAAATCTGTCTTTAAAATATCTGTTACAAGTAGACACCTCGCAGTTTCACCCGCGTAGCAAAGATTCCCGTGGTAACACGAGAATAAAATAAAGCCTATTATCTAATTTACTCGCTGATACAGTGTATAGATTATCGGCGAAAGAATTTTTATAAAAATTCTATAGCTTCGGAGCCTATTCATATCAAACAATCACATAAAAAATGAATTCCTACCTCTTTAAAATATTATTAGTCTAGAAGAACTTTATCCACAGATTCTTCATCTTAACTTTTGAAGTCGGTACAAAGGAAACTATTGTCAGTAAATTTACGTGAATTTCAAACAATTTTGCAAAAAATACATATTTACTCCGTTTGAAGATCTCAGCATGTACCAGGCGATCATAAAGGAAAGGAACTGTATCACGTAGTTAACTTCAGCGCCGTGCATTCATCCTGCTCCCTGCTGTGCGCTGCACGCCTGGTATCCAACCCCTGCAAATGGTAAAAGTCAGTTTTCTCCGTTTTAAGGGTTAGAAAATATTTAGAACAATTGACTTTATTTTGTGTAATATGAATTACCAATGAAAGCCTACATAGATTAAAACAGTAAGACAACCCTCAGTAGCCAGTGCATAGAGCAGTTTCTAATATTAAACAACAACTAAGTACTACTCACTTAGGCGATCTAATTAATATTATAGGACTCAAAGGTGATTACTAATATAAGAAAACTAATGTTGAACAAAGGTTATGATTCACAACATTTGTCAGGACAACTTAATAAACAAATCAAACTGTAACCCAAACAAGATCCTAGAATGGCAGAGAATGACCTTGAGTGGAGTCACGTACTTGTGAACGATGTGTGTAGGGTTAAAGGATCCTTTGACTGATATCAAACACTCCCCTTTTAAACTCAAGTCACTCTCCCCGCCTATCACAAGTAACCCATAAAGAATTACACAACAAGAGATGTGGACGGCTCGAACGCCACGAGCACAACGAAGCCAACACGAGATCGAGCGACGTCATATCCGTCACAGACTACTATTTCCAACACTAAACGGCGATAACATTAACAATTTTATTTATTTATTTATTTAATACACTTTATTTGTACACCACAAAAATAAAAGAAAACAAGCAAAACAGAAACACAAGAAAAAGTAGAATACAAAAGGCGGCCTTATCGCTTAGTAGCGATCTCTTCCAGGCAACCTTAGGCTTAGGAACTTATTAGGACAACTGTAGGTGGTGTGTACGTAATAATATTGTACATATACATACATACAAATAACTACACACTAATACATAAACCATAATACACAAATTATATAATAATTATAAATATCATAAAATAAACTAATATATAAATATATCATTATGTCGTATGATAAATATTCTAATAAAATAAAATATGACACACAAAACAAAATGATAAATATTCTAATAAAATAAAATATGACACAAAAAACAATCTAATATAGGCAGTAATACGTTTTGTTTATTAATTTAAAAATGTAAATACATATTATTAATATAAATAGTAAACTATATAGAAACCGTAATGAACGTTGACATTTTGAGTTCTACCCTCAATGAGTAATTATAAACACAAGATATGGATTACGCTAACCGCTTGTCTTCTGAGTTACTAAGACATTATAATAATCCTGTACGTGATATCAGGGGTTATAATGTTAAGCGTATCAAAAACAGCCATTTAAGGTGAGCCCTTGGTGCCAGTCGTGATGTCGTAGAGTAAGTATGAACAGTATATTGACTTCTTTGTACTATCCAAGTTTTATTTTACCTACTAATTACAAAATGAGGTTTTGACAAGTTATAGTTAGTTAAATTTTTTGTTAGGTTTTGCTATTTTACAACGATTTTCTAAGCGTATGTACTATTCCAAGTGTATTTCAGAAGTAGACAACTATGAGTTACTTTAATGTACTTAAACAACAGAGGAGATATTGGCTACAAATTCGCCATAACTACCAAAGTTTAACAGTTTGGCCCATTAACAGTAAGCAGTTACAGTTATACAAAATACAAATTGACCTCATACTACTGATACCTGTATCCTGAGTATCTATATATAGTCTCAGACACAGAACAGAGATCGCTAAAAGCTAACGCTTTTGTTACTTCTTATATCTGTTCTCAGATACAGCTGCTACGGTGAACTACACAACTAATCAACATGGTAAGTTGATTAGTTGTGTAGTATTACTACCATTATGCTATTTCGTCTAGTCCTATTACACATATTGTGTTATACAGATAATTATATCACTACACCATATATAAAAACATCATGATGAAATCAATGCCAATGTATCTAGCACCATAAAAATCTTTAACAAAGCATTATAGTTCACGTGTTTTATTCCATTTATATAAATGAAGTTTAGGCGACAAATATTTGGATGCGAGCGATTAGTGCGTCAAGAAAACACTCATTATGAAACGTTTTATGTTTTAATTAGTTAGTTATTACAACTGTTTCATCACTATGTTGGTCTTACTCATATCACTTGATCTGTGTCCTCACGAAACTATTCGTCGCGCGTTAGTTTACGATGCGCTCGCGGCGTCCGTGCCTCTGTTCACACTCCCTCACCATGTACGGTGTTATGAGGTCTTGACACTGTCGGATCGGACAGCGTTCGATCTGCCCTTGAGTATTGTTCCGGCAATACCAGTATACAGGAAACCTACTCTTATGCACCATAGAAAAAGCAACAGAATTGGCGTATCCTACTATACAAACGAAGTTTTAAGATTAACATGATTTTTGGAGGCGCGTTTGGAACCCTCGTAACTTTAGTTTTAAGTTTTCGACTATTATTACCACCATTAAATTAAATTAATTTATGACATAATCTTGACCTTTCAAAAGTGCTTGAAAACTAAGCCCAATTGAAATAAATGATTTTTTTGATTTTTGATTTTGGAAAATATCCACGACTGTGGTATTTCTCCTGGGTCAGTATAATCAGTTATAAAATGATTTTAGTGTTGCTTTTTTTAGCCAAAATAATAATCGTTTATTTCAAGTTAGCTTAATATACTGAGATAATAGGATGAGAGTCAAACCCAAAACCTTTCAGACTTACTCTAGAACTAACCTTGGAGCCACTGAACCTTTGTTTTTT
The DNA here is from genome assembly GCF_947172395.1 of Bicyclus anynana. Lineage (NCBI taxonomy): Eukaryota > Metazoa > Arthropoda > Insecta > Lepidoptera > Nymphalidae > Bicyclus > Bicyclus anynana. Next base: position 855,223 of record NC_069095.1, read on the forward strand.
TATGAGAAAGGTTTTCTCTTACAATAATTAAAGGCAGACATATTACTTGAACGTATGTAGGAGTATAATAGATGAGAGCTATTAATAACACTTAATACTTTAATTACAGCCTCAGCGTTTGATGTACACGATACTTATGACAAAGAAGGTATTCTAATAAGACATATTAAAAGCATTTAATTTGTAACGCATATCACAACCGCCACAAAAAATCTGACAGAGACTTGGGTACGAATAAAGAAAACTCGCCGTGACAGGCTGTGATGTCGAGATACCAAAAAACCAACTCAATCTTACACCTACGAAACTAAATGTTACGCCAAAAAGAACCTTATTGGAATGAAATAGAGATAATGAAGTAATAACTCAATTGTGGACTGTATTTAAGAGTAAGTCCTCTTTTCGATGTCTTTAGGTGTAAATTATTCAAAAGGAGCTCATCTGAGGACGCTCGGTTGAGTCTGCGTTTTTATCGCGGCAAGTCTGTCCTATAAACGAAGGTATTTTTAAAGAAACTGAGGTGTCGCTTACGATGCCCAAATAAGTTTGAATTCATAGTAAAAGCTCACTGTAGACATTTTGTTGTAAGTTATTTTGTCTTGTTATATTTGTGTCCATTCACCGCGGCTTAGATTAATTCTAGCTATCTATGTATATTTGGTTTTTGGAGAAGTTTCAATGTTTTATTGTCGCCGCGCCTATAATTCTGATGGCCTATACAGGCGCTCCAGGAGGCTTGCATATAGTCAATATTGTCCTCCTTCCTCGCAAATATGTTATTTAAAACATCGTATGACATACGTTCGCTTTGTCAAATACACCCTCTGCTTACTCGTAATCCTCGCCTATGGCTCGGGCTAGCAATATCGCCTCGGCTATAAACTACTTACCGCATATATATCATAATGTAGTAATATATTGCTGCCTAATAACATCCCGTTTAAAAACATAGAATAGCTATAATTTTTAAAATTATAAGCAATTTATCACGATCCATTGATGAAAGAATTTATCAAACCTGTCCAGCAGTTTTAGAGTCTATTTTATATATATAGAGCAAATAAATAATCATATCAAACCTCCCTAAAGAATATAGATGACAATAGCAGCGAGCACTAATATATCAATAGTGTAATAAGCTACGTTATTTTTGTTAAACGTTTTATTTAGGTTAACTTTTTGTCGTACGACAAATCGTTGCTCTGATCTTATTGTAAACACCTATCCTATTTTTGTAAAGACCGCAAGGTATCACCTCAGAGGTGCAAATCAAACCTGGAATTTCAAAGTTGGATTACGTTTGACGTTTTGAGGATTACTTTCGTGGACAGAGGCTTACGAGGGATGACTCAGTTGAGTGTTTATTCATTTTGTGTGTCATTTAAAAGGATTAAGGTTTTCTTTTTTAATAATGTCCGCTAATTCGCGAAATTTTTTTGAATAACCGTTTGATAAAGGTACGACTGTTGTATTGTTTAGCGAATATGGTTTTAATATAATTTAATTTATAAATGAATGAGCGATGCTTTTTGAAACTAAATTAGATTTTTGTAGTAGACTTGTTTTACTAATCTAGTCTAGTTACACTAATATCATACTAATAATATAAAGGCGAATGTTTGTGTGTAAGTGTGAATGTGTGTAAGTATGTTTGTGCCTCTTTTACGCTGCAGCTACTTAAGCGATTTGGCTGAAATTTGGAATGGAAATAGATTTTGTTCTGGATTAACACATAGGCTACTTTTCATCCCGGAGAAATCCATGGTTCCCGCAGGATTTGTGAAAAACTTAATTCCACGCGGACGAAGTCACGGGCGTACGCTAAGGTATTCTACCTTAAAATGAAAATTTTGAAAAACCCCAAAGGATTTTTTTTTGCGTTGGAGATTAAAATTACTTTGAATGTTACTTGTTCAGTGATTTCTATACAAGTTTTTTAGTAGACATTTTCATATTTAACGATGTATATCCTTATGTGAACTCTGTAATATTAAAAGAAACAAATTAGTATGCACTTTCAGTGAAACATTACCATTTTGTCTTGGGATGTCAGTTTACATTGGCTTATCAAGCATCCATTTTAACTACTGCTTTACGCCCCAAATCAATCAGTTCTTTTTTTTGATACGCTCTGCAAAGATTTGTCTTGAAGCTTCTGTTTTTCCCACAAAGTGAGGGTGTATTTGAAAAGCTGGATCAAGGCTTGTATGCCACGCAATGATATTTTACCAAGAACACTATCTACTCATCATTATCAACCCATATTTGGTTCACTGCTGAGCTCGAGTCTCCTCGCAGAATGAGAGGGGTAAGGCCATTAGTCCACCACGCTGGCCCAATGCGGATTGGCAGACTTCACACACGCATAGAATTTAGAAAATTTTCTGGTATTCAGGTTTCCTCGCGATGTTTTCCTTCACCGTGTGAGACACGTGATATTTAATTTCTTAAAATTTTCACTATCTACTCAGAGTATAGTAATTAATACACATAACGCTAAAACAGGAAAATGGCAAATAAGATACAAATTACAAAAATGCATTAAATACCTACTTACGCTCTGCCGCAATTTTTCACTTTAAGATCACTAATTTCCACCTCTATTTGTATCACATATTTTACTTGTCAATGTCAATGGTGATTACGGTCAAGCGTTAAGAGGAGTAGGTATAACATACATAAAAAAAAGAATTTATTTATAATTTACCAAGCTTCAATATTAACAAGCGTTAATAATTTTAACTTCAGTTAATTTTAATAAAAGCTCCATCATTCTCCACAACACAAACAATTTACCACCGATAAACATCAGTCGCCAAAGTGGAAGAAGCGATTATACTCCGATAAAAATTGGTTGTTTAACAAACAATGAGCTAAGCTAAACAAGTTTTAACATGTGATCAATCATTTGGTGATTGATGAATGGTGCGAGTTTGACATTAATGAATTTTTACGCCCGCATCTCATGCATTTGCCACGGTAATTACTTCTACGGCTGGACGGAGATCGGCTGAGATTGTTTCTTTTTTTTGTTGGTACAATTATAGAATACGACGCGATATGCATTCGTCAGCTTCGCTACGATAAAATCTTTAATGCTATTTATAAGTAGGTAAGGTAGGTTGTTGATATTTTTTAACCGACTTCCAAAAAAGAGGAGATTCTACGTTCGGCTGTATGTATGTTTTTTTTATGTATGTCCAGCGATAATTCTGTCATTTATGGACCGATTTTGATCGCTTTTATTTTGGAGGGTTTTGAAATTTTTTTTATTTTGGAGGGTTTGATTCCAGGGTGGTCCCATTTTTTTTATTCATGAAGCATTACATTTTTCAAAGTTTAATATACAAGTAGGGACAGTAAATTTAAGCAGGTGTGTCATTACAGCTAAGATATTACATTTCTAGTAGTGTTACCTTATTATAGTAATCCAGTGTTTTTTTTTAAACTTCTTCAATTCTTTATTCTACTATAAAGAATGGATGGCAATAGGTAGAAGGTACATTGTTCTCTTAAACCTTGTTACAAAATATTCATCGTCATCAACCCATATTCGGCTCACTGCTGAGCTCGAGTCTCCTCTCAGAATGAGAGGGGTTAGGCCAATAGTCCACCACGCTGGCCCAATGCGGATTGGCAGACTTCGCACACGCAGAGAATGAAGATAATTCTCTGGTATGCAGGTTTCCTCACGATGTTTTCCTTCACCTTTCTTAAAATGCACACAACTGAAAAGTTGGAGGTGTATGCCCCGGACCGGATTCGAACCCACACCCTCCGAAATCGGAGGCAGAGGTCATATCCACTGGGCTATCACGGCTCTTGGCTACAAAATATTAAAACCTAACAATAACGTTTACGTTTACAAATACTGATACCTATAAAAACGAATAACAGACCAAACGAATTTAGTTTAGTGTGTTAATTTAACAGGTATTCAAAGTATTTTCGGAACTACTAGACTGACTATTATTATGTGGGTTTCCGAATATCGCTATGTTATAAAACTTAAAATAGGCAAATGTTTGTCCAAACGTCGTCGACGTCTGCGAATAGTCGTAGGATTTTTATGTCGTATCGTAAATACTAAATGTTACATATCCTACAGAGTTCATAATAATTACGATCTCTGTAGACGTACTATGGACATGGAATTTCATTAACCTAAAGTAATGGAACACTTTAACGAGTTCGTCGAGGTGATCCTGTCATATTAAATTGTCGTTCGTTTAATTTATTCTGAAGATACCGAGGCGTAAATAGGGCTTTTAGTGAGATTTCTTTTTATTTACTCGAGAGCCTAATTAAACTTGAAAAGGTTCGGATCAAGAAGTAACGCATTTTATATTATTAAAATGAGCTTTATTTGTTGCATGAAATAAAAATAGCGATATTTGCTTAAAATATCTGAGACTTGAATGAACAATAATTGAATGAAAAGGCTATTTATTTTCTACTAGGTTCAAAACAAGCCGTGATAGCGCAGTGGAAGCCGTGATAGCCCAGTGGATATGACCTCTGCCTCCGATTCCGGAGGGCGTGGATTCAAATCCGATCCGGGGCATGCACTTCCAACTTTTCAGTTGTGTGCATTTTAAGAAATTAAATATCACGTGTCTTAAACGGTGAAGGAAAACATCATGAGGAAACCTGCATACCAGAGAATTTTCTTAATTCTCTGCGTGTGTGAAGTCTACCAATCAGCATTGGGCCAGCTCGGTGGACTATTGGCCTAACTCCTCTCATTCTGAGAGGAGACTCGAGCTCAGCAGTGAACCGAATATGGGTTGAGAATGATGAATGATGATGAATTTTGTGTTAAAATCAAAATATCTGAAATACATCTTCGAAGTCGGTTTCATTTTTTATGATTAAAAGATTATTGTTATTATTCATATTCATTGAATTACTATTTACTACGTAGTACATAATAATTCAATGTTCATATCATATATTTTATTTATCAAATGGGATTACATTCATGCGTTATGGAGTATAACAAAAAAACAATTTCTTTTTAATATCACCATTAGTCATCCAAATAAAATCAAGACACAAAGTTTATATAATTTTAGTAAACACTGTAAGTAAAGTTCAAAATTAATAAAAAGTGTTTTCTACGGAGTTAAAATACTTACTGAGCAATGCACTAGTGGAAAAACTTAATAAAGTTGATCGTCCAAAGGCATTTAATGTAATACGCCACGGAGATTACGTCAGAAGAAATATGATCTATTAAATTATCTTAATATAGTTAAATCTGCATACAAATGGGTTATTAAGGGGTTAACCCCGCGTAATTGCTGTTGTTCTAATACTGTATACGGGATACAAATGATATAAGCCTCTGTATTGTGATAAACTTCTCGACAATTGGTGAGGAGCCCCGTTACTGTCAGGAATGTAACACGAACTTTGTAATCTCATGATATATATCCTGTGATGACTAGATCTTCGCCATTTTATGAAAGCTGAAAGTTAGTCATCTTATCTTTCCAACTCTACGGTCAGTTTCAAAGGTAAGATTCTAAAGAAAAATGCAGCAGTTACTCTTTTACAAAATCACTTTATCATTTATAAATAACCAAAAGCATCCATCCATCCATCTTGATAAATTTTTTTGCAATTTCCTATTCTCCTAAGCAGAAATATTATAATGTCCACTTAAGGTAAAGGTATTTCACTGAGTATTTCCAATTAAAGCTAATAACGTTTTTAAACATGGCTAATCTGGGGTCACGAAAATGCTCCTTCCAAGTCAAAAATAGTAGTGCAATACACTACTTACATTTTCTCGAAATCGAAACGTGCCATCGTATTTTGTACGCTTATGAAATTCAGTCTTGACACTGCTAGAAAGCTCGGCTGGGCTGCATTCGGGAAGCTTCGCGACATCTTTTCGTCCGAAATTCCTCAGTGCCTGAAGACAAAAGTCTTCGAACAGTGCGTGTTGCCAGTGATGACCTATGGTTCCGAGACTTGGTCGCTAACTATGGGCCTCATAAGAAGGCTTAGAGTCACACAGCGGGCGATGGAACGAGCTATGTTAGGAGTATCTCTGCGTGATCGAATCAGAAATGAGGAGATCCGCAGAAGAACCAAAGTCACCGACATAGCTCAACGAGTTGCGAAGCTGAAGTGGCAATGGGCGGGGCACATAGTTCGAAGAGCCGATGGACGTTGGGGTCCCAAAGTGCTGGAATGGCGACCCCGCACTAGTAAGCGCAGTGTTGGCCGACCCCCCACCAGGTGGACTGACGACATCAAGCGAGTCGCAGGGATTCGCTGGATGCAGGCGGCTCAGTATCGTGATGTTTGGAAGTCCCTACAAAAGGCCTATGTCCTGCAGTGGACGTCCATCGGCTGATATGATGATGATGATGATGACTGCTAGAAAGTCCAAATTTTGCGGTATGATGTAATTAGACTAGAGAGTGTGTGTTAGATTGAGGTGTGTAGAGTTGAAACATTGGCTTCTATAGATATATAAACTTTTGTACAGTGCAAGCCTTGGTATTATTTTATATGAAAATTTTTTTGGTGGGATATATTTTTTGACGTAAATACGCTTTTAAATATGCTGCTAGGGTGTCATTCCTACGAAATGACTGTAACGAAATCGAGGAGTACAGTTTTTTGAGTGCCTAGTCTGAGTTTTCAATATTTTCATACTGTTACTATCGCGTTGACGTAAACGCGAATTTATATGGAATTGAAACAGTTGTGCAGTAGTGCCACTAGATGGCGCTGTTTCGATTCCTTAGAAATTCGCGTTTACGTAAACGCGATAGTATCAGTATCAAACTGCCACTAGGCCCTCTGTTGCAGTTACGTTACTCAAACTGTCCAAAATTTAATTACACCATTGGACAGCTGAAGAATCAAAGATTTTTTACATTAAACGTAGTACGTACCCGTAAACGGAATAGAAGGATAACTAATTCCGCTTCCAAAGGCAGTTTTAACGTAGCCACTATTTAGTTATTTCGAACTGAAACACACAATGGAAACAAGCTGTCTCCTCTACATGTAATTAAGGACCGAGTAGCTAAGTTTCCAGTCTATCAGTGAGCTCGGGAGTAAGTAGAAGCTTAGGAAGCGCCGCTTTTACCGTGAACTTTGAAACGTTGCGAAGTGATGGAATTCCCGTTTAATTAACAGTCCCACTAAAATTGTCTCTTAATTGAAAACGTATGAGCATTACGTTTTTATAACTTCGATAGGGTGTGGACCCTAAAATCTGCATACCGCATAAGAATAGACGCTTTTGAAATATGGTGTTGGAGGACAATGCTCCGGATCCCATGGACCAACATATCTACACTTGCCAAGCTCAAAATTCATTTATTTCAAGTAGGCTCAGTTTACAAGCACTTTTGACACGTCAGTTGACTATTTGTAAAGATTCTACCACCGGTTCGGAAGGCAGGTTCTGCTGAGAAGATACCGGCAAGAAACTCAACAGTTGCTCTTTTGAAAAAAGTCATACAGTATTACAATTTACATTTGATAACAATTAAATTACAATTTCTTATAGTTTTATTTCCTGTGTGAAGGTGGAAGCTGATCCAATGGCCTCCAAGCACCTTTGTCGTTAAGGAACTCATCAATAGTGTAGTAACCTCGACTAAGTAAATGTTTTTTAACACATTGCTTAAAGTTGTGCATTGGCAAGTCCATCACAGTCTTGGGGATCTTGTTATAGAAGAGTACACCCAAACCCACAAAAGATTTTTTAACTCTTTGGAGACGATATGCAGAAATAACTAACTTATGCCCGTGTCTAGTAAGACGTGGGTTTAGATCTCCTTTTCGTTTGTACAAATTAATATTTTGTCTTACATAAACTATACTGTTATATATATACTGACAGGCTACTGTTAAAATGCCTATTTCTTTAAACTTTTGACGAAGGGACTCGCGTGATTTTAGTTGATATATTGCTCGAATTGCTCTTTTTTGAAGTACAAATATAGAATGTATATCAGCAGCCTTGCCCCACAACAAAATACCGTAAGACATTACGCTGTGAAAGTACGCAAAATAAACAAGTCTAGCTGTATCAACATCAGTAAACTGTCTTATTTTTCTCACTGCAAAAGCAGCTGAGCTGAGTTTACCTGACAGTTTTTCTATATGAGCACCCCACTGAAGTTTAGAATCCAAGGTCACTCCCAGGAAAACTGTGGAATTCTCTATTTCTAGTGTTTCACCATTGATCATTATAGACTTATCTAATTTTATAACGTTTGGTAATGAAAACTCAATACATTTAGTTTTCTTTGCATTTAAAAGTAAGTTGTTAACAGTGAACCAATGCGACACATGCGATATGGCACGGTTTACATCGTCGGAATTATCTTTACTTCTGTCACTCTTAAAAATTAGGGATGTGTCGTCAGCAAACAGTACTATCTCACAGATGCCGCTAACATGGTGTGGTAAATCGTTTATGTACACTAGGAATAGAAAAGGACCCAGAATTGAACCCTGTGGGACGCCCATTGTGTTAGAAAAACCGCGAGACTTTGAATCATTTATGCATACCTTTTGTGTTCTATCACTAAGATAAGAGGCGATGAGATCAAGTGCAACACTTTTTATGCCATAGTGGCTTAACTTAAGTAAAAGAATGTTATGGTCAACACAATCGAATGCTTTGGACAAATCACAAAATACACCAATAGCATTCTTAGCATTTTCCCATGCATCATATATATGTTTTAAAAGTTTAGCACCTGCATCAGTTGTACTGCGACCTTTAGTAAAACCATACTGTTCAGGGTGAAATAAATTATTTAAATTAAAATGACTTAAAAGTTGATTTAAAATGATTTTTTCAAAAACCTTACTAAGTGTTGGCAGTATTGTAATTGGTCTATAATTATTAACATCAGTTTTGTCACCTGATTTAAAAAGTGGTAAAGCTCAAGGTTAAAGCAAGGCTCTCTACCTTCTAAATAACCAATTCTTATTCTCATTGTTATACCATCTGCCTGAAACGTTCTAGAGTACTTCGGATTGTCAGGAAAATCTTTATTTTTTATTCTCTACAAGTTAGATCTTGACTACAATGTCTCCTGATGGTAAATGGTTGATTCAATCTAAGATGGAAACGAGCTAACTTGTTAGGAGTAGGATGAAATCCACCCTTTATGTGTCGTTATGTGTTAGTATGTTATTGTAACTTTTGGTTGTAAATCTATTTCAGCTGGCTCTTTTGATAGTTTTACCTCCCGAATTGAAAAGATACACTAATATTATAAATTCAAAAGTTTGTATGTAAGTGCGTGTGTGTGTGTGTGTATAAGTATGTGTTTTTGTTCGTTCTTTACGCTGAACGATTACTGAAGCGATTTGGCTGAAATTTGGAATGGAAAAAGGGAATGGATTTTTTTCTGGATTAACACATAGGCTACTTTTCTTCCCGGAAAAATCTATGATTCCCGCGGGATTTGTGAAAAACTGAAGTCGCGGGCGTCAGCTAGTGTTACATAAAACATTTGCAGAAGCAAACACAACACACTAGAGAACCGCATGTGAAATAACAGAGGTGTTAGGAAGCATCTAATTAAAGTCGGTAAATGTTGCACATGGTAAAGCTTAGTTTTGCTTTTTTTTTTTTATTCTTTACAAGTTAGCCCTTGACTACAATCTCACCTGATGTAATCTAAGATGGAAGCGGGCTAACTTGTTAGGAGGTGGATGAAAATCCACACTCCTTTCGGTTTCTACACGACATCGTACCGGAACGCTAAATCGCTTGGCGGTACGTCTTTGTCGGTAGGGTGGTAACTAGCCACGGCCGAAGCCTCCCACCAGCTAAAACAGACAGCCTTGCTTCTGTGATAGAACAACAACTTAACTGCAACACTCATTAATAAACCATAAAGCGCGTCTGTTCACACTGTCTCATAATTTTCACCGATAAACAGTTCATTTAAATATAGAAACGAATACCTTATTAAAACCGTAACGGTAAAGAGCTGCTCTTATCATGGTCACTACCAACAACATATTTTGCTCAATGTTCCTCTTAGAATGTGTAGAATTAGGCTAATAGTCCACCACGCTGGCCCAATACGGATTGGCAGACTTCACATACGTAGAGAATTAAGAAAATTCTCATGTATGCATCCTTCACCGTTTGAGACACGTGATATTTCATTTCTTAAAACGCTCCTGGAAAAGAATAAAAAAATCAAAATTCGTTTATTTTAATTAGTCTTACTTTACAAGCATTTTTGAAATGTCAGGATTATTTCATAATTTAATTTTATCTAATAGTGGTAATAATAGCCGAAAACTTGAAATTATAGTTACGAGGGTTCCAAAAGCGCCTTGGTCCGAGAAGATCCCACAAACTCAGCCAAGGTCTATTTTTTTTTTGGTTACCACCACTACAGTCGTATAATATAGTTTAACACAAATGTTTTTTATCTATACTAATATTATAAAGCTGAAGAGTTTGTTTGTTTGTTTCATTGATTGAACGCGCTAATCTCAGGAACTACTGGTCCGATTTGAAAAATTCTTTCAGTGTTAGACAGCCCATTTATCGAGGAAGGCTATTATAGGCTATAAATATTATCCCCATATATCTACAGGAACGGGAACCACGCGGGTGAAACCGCGCGGCGTCAGTTAATTATTTATAATGTTGGAGTATGAACCTCCTACACACAGAATTCGAAACAACGCCCTCCGCATGGAAGGCAAATGTCGTCCACTGGGCTATCGCGGCTTAATATAAAAAATATATAAAAAAATATAAATATACTTAAACAATACACATCACTATCTAGCCCCAAAGTAAGCATACAGAAGTAGCTTGTGTTATGGGTCCTAAGATAGTTGATATTATAATTATAATATTAATATACAGTTATATACTACATATAAATACTTATATAATGTATAAATACACACAGACACACGAAAACCCCCATGCTCATCACACAAATATTTTCCAGTTGTGGGAATCGAACCCACGGCCGTGGATGCAGAAAGCAGGGTCAATACCCACTGCGCCACGCGGCTTAATATATCACTTACAATTAATTGTATTTCGTGCTCAATATAGCCGTTGGATAATTTTCTTTTTATTATCCGCTATAATTTTAAAGTCATAAAAATGCAAAAGCCGTATTTCACTGGCGCCGCGTCACGGGCGTATCATCAATAACGCCTCAGCCCGTCATATTCGAGGGAAAATTCAATAAAATTTTATCAGTCGATTTCATAGTTATCACGGATGCCTTGACGGTTCCATTTGTTACAGTGGACGGAGAGGAATTGTGTTTACATCCGTTAATTTCGATAGTAATAGGTCAATACCTATTAATAATTATGTTGCCTCGTTGGTTATAGGTTAACTAGCAGGCGCCTGCGACTTCGTCCGCGTGGATTTCACAAATCAGTTTTTCACAAATCCCGCTTGAACCATAGATTTTTCCGGAATGAAAAATAGCCTATGTGTTAGTCCTGAGTAAAATCTATTTTCATTCCAAATTTAAGTCAAATCGCTGCAAAATTGACAAAGTTTTATACAAACTTTCATCCCCTATTTTGTCCCTTTGGGGGTAGAATTGATCACATTCCTTTCTTTGTGGATGCCTACGTCATAACATCTGTGGTCGCGGGACTGACGTCCGGGTGATGTAAGAAATCAAGGAGCTCGATTTTGCCAGAATAGGTTGTTTGTGTTATCGAGATAGATTTTTATTTTTCGACGTTAACCGACGGTTAATTTAATCTTTTGTTAACCTCTCAATTTAAAGTAATAATTTCAATAACCTGAATAGCATCCAAAGAATCTCGTTATAAACTATTTTAAAACAGTTTGGATACTATGCAAGTAAAAGTCAAATAGGTCCAGTTACAATGAAAAACTAACTTCAAAATGGCGCACTCCCTGTGGGCTTTATTTGTCAAACTAACAAAAAATCTGTATCGCTCTCCATTTTCAGGCCCAGAAATTTCTATAAAGTACCTTCACCCCTACGTTTTCACACGGCGGTGAAAACCAATCGTCCGAACAAATCATAATTCAATACCCGCAAACTTTATAAGTCACTTTCACGAGGGGGGACCCCAGAAATTCTGAACCCCCCGCATCGAAGGCATCTTACAAATAACGGGGGGAATCCTACATTGTGCATAACCTTCCAAACCAGACGTTCTAATCGTCCCTTTTGAAATCCCAACTAACAGGAAACTCACATTTACATAACAATAAAAACGCGATCCTAACATCTAGAAATGCCTGTGCGATATTCACGGATCATAAAATCGTATTCGCTCCCTCAACACACCAACTAATATAACTGGACCCCCGCTCGGTCCATACTCTTCCACCGCTCTCCTATTAGGTTAGAATACCAAAGAGGCAACGAGTGTCTCACTAATTTGGTTTTGTTATTTGAAAGCCCTCGACGTCGGTTCTGGTTAGGCGATGCCATTTTTTGACTCCCGAGTGCTTACTCCTTTTTCGTTTTATTTATAACGCGAAAATTCAATATAAATTATACACTTGTCTGCATTAGAGCCTTTCAATCACTTTTTGCTAGAGGATTGAGTAAGATTTATATAAGGAAATATTGTATTGTGTTATTCGTTATACTCACAGCTTTCTGTTAGGTTGATAACCGTAAAAAGTTGTGTTATCCATGTAATACCAAGTCGATTACTTTATTCAGTCCGTACTTAAGGGACCTTCTGTCTCAAGTTATGACGAGGTTAGTTAATCTAACAACATCTTAGTTAATCTAACAAAATCTTGAAGTGACCATAATTTATTTATATTAAAAATCCTTAGTATTCAAAATAAAATAGATTGACTTGGCGATCGCTCTAATAAGTTATTACTGAATGCAACATGTAAGTATTACTTGTGAGATTCTAACAGTTTGTTTTCATGATATGGTCAAGTTACATTTACATTTATAAGTCTATGTTACATATAATACAAAAATATATTGATATTGTGGTCACTATAAGCCGTTGTTAGGTTAGTTAATTAGGAAATAACAATTGAAACAGAAAGCCCCTTATAGACTGAATAAAGATATCGACTTGGTATTGCATAGATTTAACAGTTTTTTACCGGTAGAAGAAGTGATTTGCGAATTTAAATGCGAGAAATTTAAAGGAATCGGCTATAGAGTTCCACATATTCAATGAAGTGTTCACGAAAGTACATATTTGCTCGTAAGTACTAAGTACGAGTATAAACTTGTCAATTTTCAAGTAAACCCATTAATCTTTTCCCAACGAAATCGTATTTCTTTGCACTTCTCTAGAAACTTCTAGAAAATTTTAATTTAAATCCTAACTCTAGAAAATCATGAGGCATGTTCACTTCACTGGCAAATGGCCAAGTTTACTTTTTTATTTAATGCTCTTTCCTGAAGTCTCACGGCGTTGTATAGATTAATACTGTTTATTTTACTAAGAGGTTTAACTGAAATTGCCTCGAGGGAGGTCTGAGGAACATCCAACCTTCAGGAAATGTAAAAATAATGTTTAATATTTTATTATACGATGCTATTTTATAACAAACATGGTCATCCTATATTTAGAACGAGCGATTCTTGTTGTAAATCATTTATTTATATAATAGATACCTTTATTTCATGTTCTCAGAAATAGATCGAAAGTTTTAGATTAAAATTTTGTTTTCAGTTTAGGATCCGTTTTTTTACTAACTAAAGGTAACGTCTGCAGAAAACGTATTAAGAAACTATTATATAACTCAAAAGGTGATTACAAATATTAGAAAACGAATGTCGAACAAAGGTTATGATTCACGACACTTGTCAGGACAACGTAATTAACAAATCAAACTGTAAACAAAATAAGACCCTAGAATGGCAGAGAATGTCCTTGAGTGGAGTAACGCACTTGTGAACGATGTATGTAGGGTTAAAGGATCCTTTGACTGATATCAAACACTCCCCTTTTCCACTCAAGTCACTCTCCCCGACTATCCCAAGTAACCCATAAAGAAATACACAACAAGAGATGTGGACGGCTCGAACGCCACGAGCACACTGAAGCCAACACGAGATCGAGCGACGTCATATCTGTCACAGACTACTATTTCCAACACTAAACGGCGATAACAAAACAAATAAACATTATTTTTGGAGTTTACTCCATAGGAATCGATTTTTGAAAAATATGGGCAGTAAATTTCGATGAACGTTTGACAGCGTTACGTTTTTTATGCGCAACCTATTTTGCGCACCTTTCACTTTTCAGGCGTAGATATTGAGACGTACATAGTGTATGCTGCGGGGCAACATACACCTATTTAGACAGTCGATCTGAAAGAGTAAACTCCATTCGTGCGTCGGAGCTTACACACACTTTTTTGCTAAAGTACCTACTTACTAGCAATTTTACAGTTTTCATAAATACTTTTTCGAATAGGTATTAATATTGAAGTATCTAAGCCATTTCAGTACTTACTTGCTGACTTATAACAAGGGTCTGTTGAAGTAAAAAGTATAAAACTGTATTCCTCCAATTTAGTTGTCATAAGTTCTTTGAATTCCCAAGTTATGGAAGCAAATTTAAAGACTTATTCACGTCAAAAACCCGGCTAACATACTTGCAAGGAAGTTTTTATTATGTCCATCGTTTGTCAGGCGCGTTAATTTGACAAGAGATCTCCGGAGTGCCGAGTTGCTGGCTCATGATTACTTTGTGTTGTGCTTGGATTTATAATGGCATGGTTTAATTTACTTTAAGGAAAATGTTTATTTTGAAAATGTCATGAATATCTCAAATTAACGCGAATTCCTTACAATATCTTGTTAATTTTATTTTGTATGGATCATTATCGGTTGGCTTTGGTTAAATATTTCTTGAGATTTGTTTACAAGAATAAATCGCTAAATTCGGATGTGTTTCTTGTATGCCGTGTAGAGAAGCGTAGCTCTGTTTAAGGCAATGGTATTTAACTTAACACCAAGGCATGTAGCCATATGGCATGTCGATTCTCTTTCTACAATCGCAAACGATTCGAAATTAAAAAATATGTATGGGAATGACATCATTTGCTATCGACAGTCACGGGATCGACTTATCGATCGTATCTGTCATACATTTTGTTAGATTTCGAAGCGTCAGCGTTTGTAGAAAGAGAATCGACGTACCACATGGCTACAGGTCCAAGTGAGCCATTTGCTTGTTTCGTCAATTACCAACATTATCAGCCGACTGACGTCTAATGGTATATAAAGGCCTGTTGTAAATCCGTTAAAAATACAACCCTACTTCCTCACCATCTACTAATAATTGCAAGTCATATAGGTCAGGATAACGTAAAGGTATACCTAAGACAAAGTCCAGTTAGGTAGGTTCAATTTCGAGAAAGAGGTGAATCGCCGAAATCAGCTCGACTGGGCAGCATTCGGGAAACTCCACGACATCTTTTTGTCCGAAATTCCTCAGTGCTTGAAGACAAAAGTCTTCGACCAGTGCGTGTTGCCAGTGATGACTACGGATCCGAGACTTAGTCGCTGACTATGGGCCTTATTAGAAGACTCAAAGTCACTCAGCGGGCGATAGAACGTGCTATGCTTGGAGTTTCTCTGTGTGATCGAATCAGGAACGAGGAGATCAACAGACGAACCAAAGTCATGAAACTAAAGTGACAATGGGCAGGTCACATAGTTCGAAGAGCCGATGGACGTGGGAGTCCCAAGGTGCTGGAATGGCGACCCCACACCGGAAAGCGCAGTGTTGGTTGACCCCCCACTAAATCAAAGCGGGTTGCAGGGAGCCGCTGGATGCTGGCGGCTCGAGACCGTTGTGCTTGGAAATCTATGCAAGAAGGATAAGGTAAGGTAACGTAAAAGTATACCGTAAGCTACTTACTAATACTTCTGTATTCTAAACTATGTTTTTAAAGAGGTAGTGTTTGTGGTATTGTAAGGGGATAATCTCTGGATCTACTGAACCGATTTTGAAATTTTTACTGAAACTACGCGTGTAAGTAACAGAGCGTTTGCTAGTTAATTTGTTTTTATCCTGAACAACGCGAATTGTAATAACTAGGCAAAAAGTTTCACGACTCAATGTTTATATAACACTGCAGTAATTTCATCTGGTTTTTACAGGATAACTTCATTGTCCGTCACACGTTACTGTCAGGTTTTATAACGTTACGGGAAACACGTCCATGGGCAAGTTTTTATTATGTCCGCCGTTAGTCATGGAGACAGAGGTGCGCGTTAATTTGACAAGGGATCCCGGCACACTGACCCACTTGCCAAATGCCAAGATTACTTTGTGTTACGTTCTTTGGATTTGGAGATAATTTAGGAGATCAGAACTTTACTGTTGTAGTTTGCTAATAATATATTAAGGAGACAGTAGGTGTATAAAATACATAAAAGGTGAACTTTTTTTTAAGAATTTTAAACAGCTTTTCGTGGGTTAGGTGAAACTTTTAGGGTTGACAATGCTCGGTTATTTAAGTGACGTAATTCATATGGACACTTTTAGGGTTGACAATGCTCGGTTATCTAAGTGACGTCATTCATATGGGTTATTTTTAACTACCGACGTAAAAAGAGGGGTGTTATAATTTTGTTTGTTCTGGCTGTCTGTGGCACCATAGCTCCCGAATGGATGAAGCGATTTCCATTTAGTTTTTGTTTTGTATTAAAGGTGACTTATGTGCGATTGTTCTTAGATAAGTTTGATGAAAAACGGTTGAGTTTACAAGTTGTGGGATGTGAAAGTGGAGAAAAATAAACAAATGTATGCAAATATACTCGAGTAGAGTCTCAAATGAAAGCACACTGAAAGGGAATGTTGATGACTTGATCAAGAGTGTAATTAATAATTTCATGACCTTCGGGGGATTCAAAATTTTCAATTTTATGTTATTAAAGCTAGAAAATTTGTTATTATTAAATAACAAGTTCTCTAGCTTTATTAAAATAACAATAAGGCGTTAATCTTAAACGCGTAAATAGTGTAAAATTTAATTTACTTTCGTGGAGTGGAGTGACAATGAGACCAAAATGTCTCTTTCTCTATTCAGATCTCTCTTCTGTCGAAATTCACTCTCAATACGTTCACTTAACGCTTATAGAATTACCAAAAAGTTAACAAATTTCTATATTACAATTGCCTATAGAAAATTTAATTAATCGCGAGATTATTTGCAAAGTTCTGGCAAAAGTAACATTACCAAGTCCTCAACACTTCTCATTACCGTCCGAGTTCCAACTGCTGTTGTTATACAATGAGGGCCGGACTGATTTCCAACGGAGAAAGGGAAAGCTTCGAAGCTTTCCCTTTCTCCGTTTCCCTCGAGGGAAGCAACAAAAAATAATGTCGCTTCAAATTGAATCATTTGTAATATTCATTCCTTTTTTGCTTTTGCCACTGCGGGCGTTTGGTGTCATTGAGTTACACGCAACTGGAATTGATATCTGAATGTGGTTGATTGTCCGTTTGCCAATGGTAATAATAAATACCGGCCAATTGCGTGTCGGGCCTTGCGCAGTGTAGGGTTCCGTAGATTAAGTTAGCATGAAAACATCGATAACGATACATAACCCACACCATGGGATAGACGACTTTACGATTTTGTAGAAGTAATTAATATGCATACTCATACCTTTCATCTTTGTAGTTTAAACAGACTCTGAGTTATCTTACTGACAACTGTATCATTTTAATTAACAACGGAATTATCACGCAATTTTCGATTTTCAATTACGTTTTTAAGTTGGTTAACTATTACTCTTTAAATAGCAATTGCTACTTAGCTGTTAAGGTTTTCTTTGTAATTTAATTATATATATTCTACTTTCTTAGACAGACGGACGGATTTAGATCAATCAGATTTTACCAAAATCTCTTCCTGAAAAACTCTGCTAAGTCTACGGCGCAAACATTTTTCATTTGTGAAACTCATTTTACGATAATCAACCGTTTTCAAGAATCGCGACGTCACGCAGTTGGCTCTGAAGAATTACTGTAGTCCCGTAAATGCGCCACGGCTCTGACAAAAGACATAATAGAATTGTTTAAGTGATAATAATCTTAAATCTTATAATCTTGCGTTTTTATTATGTTTATTTTACGACGTATATCCATATTAATTGATTATGAAACACGGTTAAAACTCACGTGATATTACGTCGGAGTATGCCCGACTAGTTTCGAACCCATACGGGGCCCTTAGTCATGAGCTGGTTCTTGCATCGCGGCACGATCCAAACTCATTTTGGTCGGGCATCGCGGCACGCACCAAAATGAGTGTGGATCGTGCCGCGATGCAAGAACCAGCTCATGACTAAGGGCCCCGTATGGGTTCGAAACTAGTCGGGCATACTCCGACGTAATATCAGACGATAGTTTAAATTCTAAAATAGACGTATATCCACACGCTTAAAGAATTAGTAACTTGTTTTTTTAATGTTTGTATCTTCCGTTGTTTTTTTGTATATATAACGTGGAAAAGACTAAATTCCGCTTCTGACTATCTAAGGAGGAAGGCTAATAACACTGAATATCGGGATATCGTAGTAACGCTTTATGCCAGGGATGGCAAATTGTTAGCGGAATGATCGCTTGATTAACTATTACAAGTCTACCCTCTAACTACAATATTGATCAAGTATAGCGCAGATACTATCAGATGTAAACCAGGATTAAGTATAGTATGGCAAGGATCGTCAAATGACAGATGTCCACAGACAAACAACTGACAGATACGTTTCTAACATACATCGCTATCAAAATAGTTACTCTAATTAATGTAAGAGGGCGCTATTATTATCTAACTCTCCGACATGTATATGTAGGTCTGTCGACAGAAGGATGTAAGGAAAATCAAAGTGTTAGTTAACTTTAAAGTTTGTGAAATTTTCGATTCGTCGTTTAATAAGAGTTACGAAATTCGGAATGTTTTGTCGTTAGAGTCTATTACCTTTATGTACTACTAGCCGACGCACCGCGGTTTCACTCACGTAGTTCTCATAGAAACCTGCATACCAGAGAATTTTCTAAATTCTCTGCGTGTGTGAAGTCTGCCAATCTGCATTGAGCCAGCGTGGTGGACTATTGGCCTAATCCCTCTCATTTTGAGAGGAGACTCAAGCTCAGCAGTGAGCCGAATATGGGTTGATAATAAATATTAAAGTGTAGACATTATTTATTAAAGTTAGGTGGACTACTTATTTATGTACAAAGTAGAAAAAATATATTGCATGTACTCCCGTAAAAAAGGTAAAGCTATAGGGAAAAAAGAACCCAATTCACTTAAAATGCATCGAAATAGTGCAACGGCAGTACAATTCACATTACATAGGCCCATTCATCTATGACAAGAAATTTGAATGTGCGGTCTCTATAAACAAGAACAAAGCATTTGACTTTCAACTGTTGTCCATTGAAAGGCAAATAAAACCGTCGTTTCACAGTGAAACGGGGACGGACACGAGTACCGCGCCCGCTGGTATGCGGGGGCTTTATATATCCATTGATATACGGTGTCGAAGATTCAGCGATTCCCTTCGATGCGTCAGGAACCTTACAATGGCCTTGTGTAACGGGGACTTACAGTGGAATTCATAGACATTGTGGGGGCACCCCCAGGGGATCGTTCACCCGCCGAGTGTCGAATTGAAACTCTGTACGTCCCCTGCAACGTCTATGAGTTCCACTGTTAGACTTTTTGATCAAATAACACCATTCCAAGTCAAGACAGACGCGTCGCAACTCATACGCGATATAGCGCCGCACCACGCTTGCACCAGACCGAAAGACCAGACCATCAACCCATATTTGTCTCACTGCTGAGCACGAGTCTCTTCTCAGAATGAGAGGTCAATAGATAGTTCAATAGTCCACGTACGCTGGGCCAATACGAATCGGCAGATTTTACACAGGTAGAGAATTAAGAAAATTCTTAGGTATGCAGGTTTCCTCACGTTGTTTTTCCTTCACCGTTTGAGACACGTGATATTTAATTTCTTAAACCGTACCGAAAGGCGTACACCAGAGATAAACTCATGAAAATGAGACTAATATAAGGCTGAGGAGAGGTTGCCGTCTAACGTCTAACACAAAGATAATAAAGAAGAAAAGGAGAATCTCTACCGCCCTCATCGGGTGCAAATCTGACGACCGTGCCATATTCAAGGCACGTGTGAGAAAACCAGGCGCAGAAGGCGTACGCCTCGGCCGTGCTTCCTCCATGCCCTTACCAATGAGAAGATCTGACTACTGTTAGACTTTACCGCATTAGTAGGTACGGTAGTCATCATCATCTTCATTATCAGCCGATTAAACCCACGTCTTACTAGACACGGACATAATTTAGTTATATCTGCATATCGTCTTCAAAGAGTAAAAACATCTTTTGTAGGTTTGGATGTACTCTTCTATAACAAGATCCCCAAGACTGTGATGGACCTGCCAATGTGTTAAAAAACATTTACTTAGTCGAGGTTACTACACCATTGATGAGTTCCTCAAAGATAAAGGCACTTGGAGGCCATTGGATCAGCTTCACACAGGAAGTAAAACTATAAGAATTTGTAATGTTATCAATTGTAAATTATAATAATGTATGATTTTTTTAAAAAAAGAGCAACTGTTGAGTTTTTTCCCGTTTCTTCTTAGCAGAACCAGCCTTCCGAACCGGTAATCTCTACAAATACTCAACTGACGTGTCAAATGTGCTTGTAAACTGAGCCTACTTGAAATAAATGAATTTTGAATTTGAATTTTTGAATTTTGATGGACGTCCACTGTATATAGGTCTCCTGTATGTACATCCAAACACAGCTGCTAACATCCAGAGGCGCCGTACAACCCGTTTGATGTCATCGGTCTATTTAGTGGGGGGTCGACTAACTACAACGTTTTACAAAGAAACGGGGTCGGACACCAATACCATGCTCGCTGGTATGCGGGGATTTTATACCCGTATAACCACTGATATACTATATCAAAGATATTTAACTTTTTTTTCACAACTCGTTGGTCCAGTGGTAACACAAAAATGTGCTCATATTAATTAAGTATTTTGTTATTCTTCGAAGTAAACACTATCTTGGCGTTCATATATCAATGTTTGAACCCCCTTTTACAGGAGTTCCCGAGCGACGTCACGCGCGATAGCAAACTGCAGAAATCACGCGAAAGGAACACGCGACTACCGACAAGCATCCCCAACTATGAACAAAAACAAACACACACTAACCACGCAGTTAAATAGGTGCAAGCTATCCATTGAACTCTACATACTTTTGATATGACGAATGGTGTATACAGAACGAGCAATGGATATCAAACATTTTATTGTCAACGTTATTTTGCGTATCTTGGTAGCGAGGTTTTAGTAGACGACTCAACGCGACATGTCAATAGCTCTGTTTATTTTTAAAGCGCCTTCTTATCTAATAAAACTGGAATAATAACTCACCCTAGACAGTGTGTGTCACGCGACATTCCCCGCGGTTCATATCAGCACGGTATGCAAATGTTACTGTTCCTTAACACATAATGGGGCGATGGTGACGTGTTTTACGAAGTGCTAATGAGTTAAGTGGGGGGAGTTATAATTCCTATAAAACTGTTTTGTTTTCCGTCGCGTGATTTCAGCTTCGATCAGTGGCGGATTTACGTTAAGGTCGCCATTGACGGTCAATTATTCTCACGTTTCTGAAAAGTAAACGGCAGTACCCGCGCGGCATACTATACAAGTCATGTACGCAGTGACCAACACGCGTTCAATTATAGTCGTGGATGCTAAAGAAACGTGAGAATAATTGACCGTTTGTGGCTAGCGTTAAGGCCCACTAGACCCGGGCCTAGGGCGGCAATTCGTCACAAAAACGTAGGAATAAGCATTGAAAAAAACCAAGTACAATAATATTGAATTCATCACTTTCTTTTTTAAAACTTAAAACTGTTAATATACTTAAATGTGCAATTTATCCGCAAAAGTTTTGAGAAATTAGAAAATTTATTAATTTTGTTAAATGTAGATAAAATTAAATCTTTAAATAGTCATCGCATTAAATGTAAACCTTAATATACATTTACAATATACCTTAGTATAAATGCGAAAGGTCATTCATCACGATATCTCGGAAACCACTGAACGTACAAAAATGAAATTTGTCAGGGAGGTAGTCTATATATAGTAGGTATCCGCTAAGAACGGTTTTTTCAAGAGGGCTGGATTAAAGAGGTCTAAAGGCGGACGAAGTCGCGGGCATCTGCTAGTGCATCATAATTACGAGTATGATAGGTGATGAGAAAGTGGTGGTTGGTACTTTGGGGCATTATAAATCCGCCACCGCCGTCGATAAACTGCGTCGCTATATAAATGTATCGGCAATAAAATATAGGCGAATAAACCTATGATAAATTACTATTACGTTTCTGTTGAAAACATATAAAACGAAACAAAAAGTGTTTACAGCCAAACAACTTTTATGACTAATAAAACGTTAGTATGAAACATTTGAAATACAAAATGGCACATTTGAATAAATATTGTACGAAAAAAAAAAGATTTGAAATCGTTTTTTTAATGGCCACACCTAAATATTTTACAAAAGGCTAAAATAAACAAACTATTATATCAATTCACTGCCTAATGGTTTCCTGTCATACGATTAAAGCTATTTTGTGTTAGGTCTGCCCTTAGTAATTTAAATTGGGGTAAAACGATACATTCGCACGTAAAAATAAGAGAACTGTTAGACTAGCCGCAGGTGGTACGCGTTTTACGTTAATTTAACTTGCTACCCAACTATGATAAATCTCATGATGCTCTTGGAAGCAGTGATGGCCAGACCTTATAAAAACTAGAAAAGCAAATATAGAGTTTGGATCATTGTGACTTTGGGAGGGAACAAGTCTCAATGATCCAAACTTTGATGGTTAGTCAAATTAAATGAAAATACACTTTATTGTATACCACAAAAGACATACAATACAATAAATACAAAAAAAAATATTAACAAAAAATGCACAATAGGTGACCTTGTCGCTAACAAGTTGTCTCTTACAGGCAACCTAAAGAAGAAACTAATAATAAAAAACTATAAAGATATAGCCTAGCAACGCTAACTTCTAATTCAAAGTCTTTATTTAAAGGTGTTTAATTTTTACGTGGGAAATAGTTTATTTCCTACGTAAAAATTAAAAAAAAAATCACTCCTAA
Source organism: Bicyclus anynana (assembly GCF_947172395.1). Classification (NCBI taxonomy): domain Eukaryota; kingdom Metazoa; phylum Arthropoda; class Insecta; order Lepidoptera; family Nymphalidae; genus Bicyclus; species Bicyclus anynana. The sequence goes on from NC_069095.1 coordinate 878,435, forward strand.
CTTTATCTGATTAATTGAAATTTTGATGCAAACTTTGGTTCTTTATATCTCAAGTGTATACTTACATGTAGCGTTTAAAACACGGTACAGGATGTCAGTGTGATACGCTTTTATGTACTTTATGGACGTAAATATCCGGGTACGCCCTCCAATCGTAAAATGCCCGATGAAACGCAGGGTCATTGTGAAGTTCATAAATATTTTCTTTGTTTTTAATTGTCTACCCTAGCATTTACCGGCGTTTAAGCACGGCATTTTTGGTATTCTGAACTTTTTGATACAGTGGATGTTAGTATTAGGTGTTAAGAACTATAATATAAGTCAAACCAAAACATCCTGCCAGAACAGTAAGTAGAGGTCCGAGTCTCAGAGGAGATGCCCTTAGAGAGTAGTTCCGCCCATCTCTTCTGCTTCTGCCTGCCCATCAAGCGATGTTTCTGTGCTCACACAAACCCTCCCGGTGACGCCACTGAGGTACCACTAAGGAGCCTACGGTACATAAACAATCCGAAAAAAAAACTATAATTTATGGTGTGTGAATATATCAGATTGCAGAGTGCAGAGTGGGGTGGATGGACTCGAGCTCAGCAGTGAGCCGAATATGGGTTGATAATGAATGATGAAAATATATTTGAGTTGTGTGTTGTGTGGTGTGGAAAAAAAATGCACGTGAATTGACCTAGTTTATCATAATTATTACTTATTATTTACAGTAATTGCTCTGAGTTCCTTAAACACGGTATCTACGTCACCATGCAAACAGTACATTCCTATTTCTGTAACAAGGCCTTATAAAAGCGCGCGGAGATGGAAGAAACGCCAACAATGGATGTCAGGAAAAAATGCGCTTGGAAAATGTTCAACTTTGCTTAAGAGCGACTTAAAGTACCACAGACTATTGAAAATATAGACAAAGCTTATTTAAGTATTTGCAACTTATTTGAAAAATATATTAAAAATCACTTTTAGATTAATTATTATTATAGAAGCGATTTTTATAGGTACTAAAAATATTTAATTTTCTTTTATTAGGCTTTCATTTTTTGAAAGCAAGTAGCCAAGTAGCTGGATAATAAAAATAACCAAGTAGTCTTTAAATCGTTTTTTTGTTCATTACCATAATAAAGTTAACGTTTTAACGTAAATTAATATTATATACTCGATATAATCATGGTAAATGATCATAAAAACAAAAAAATCACTGCCACTTGATGTTAAACAATGTGGTCAAGGCCATTTCGTTGAAATATTATGAAATAACTATGTTAGATGACAGCGAAAACGAAAATTTGATGAAATAGCCGAGTTGACTATACCATAAAGCCAAAGTCGTCATGCGCATCGGTGAGATTTATTATCTTTGGTTCTTTTTAGTCTGTGCGCTGAGTGTTCCATATTCCGCCCACTGTCACATTACAGGGCGGGCGGCGATATAAAACAATAAGCTTTCATTACTAAGCGATGCTTTATGCTTCGTGAACACGCGAGTTACATCAATACGCCTATTGCTACACAAATTTAAACTCTACAACCGTCACCATAAATCCTAAAACTCATCTATTTGTGCATTACATGAACTTTATGCACTTTAAAGGAATTTCGGTATTATTTCTCTAAGTTAAGGTTCAAAATGCATTGGAGTGACTGTTTCAGAATTTGGTCTCTTTTGATCGCGGGCTGGAACGAGCTAGCGAATGTGTCGATTATTAGAGCTAATCGTATCACTGATTTTATTACTTGTACACACAGCTGCTTATGTGTTTTGTAATTTAAACTACCCATTTCGTGATAGAAATTTACATGTATTACGTAGTGCTTGGCCACGAGAAGGAATTTTTTAAAAGAATATTTGCCATATCATTTAAATATGACGAATGTTCCAGTTCCCCTCCAATCAGTCGGAAATACAGTCCAGCGAACGGGGATCAAACCACGGGTTCGCTGTGAGGTACTCGGTACCCTTATTATGGCACTTTGGGAGCTTAAAGTAAAACTCTTGAAGCTGACGCTCTTCTATTAGCTGACGCCACGCGGTTTTACCCGCATGGTTCCCGTTCCCGTAGAAATACGAAAATAATATATGAATAAATGAAATACACTGAAAGAATTTTTCAAATCGGACCAGTAGTTCCTGAGATTAGCGCGTTCAATCAAACAAACAAACTCCTCAGCTTTATAATATTAGTATACATTCCTATGGTATTACCATGTTTATTGCGTTGCTCTGTTATAGACGATTGTTTCCACTTAACATTAGGTAGACCACATGCTTGTTTCAATTATTATTATTAACTATAAGTCTGGCAAGTAACACTCGTTGACAGGGTGTGAAATAGTACGTGCGGGGAAGTGACGTGCATCAGTCGTGGGTTTTTCATTCATCGCTACAAGCCCCCCGGCCCGCGCGCATCATCGAGAGTGTTACGAACGAAGTCGCCAAGCTTTATTTATTTATGGAACTCGGTTATTCACAAATCCCGCGGGTTTCATGGATTTTTTCGGGATGAAAAGTAGCCTATGTGTTAATCCAGAGTAAAATCTATTTCCATTCAAAATTTCGGCCAAATCGTTCAGCAGCGTAAAGGAGGAACAAACATACACACTTACACACACAAACTTACGCCTTTATAATATTAGTGTGATATAAAAATTAAACTAAATTCCTCAAAATCTATTATTGTACCAGATTTAATCAAAACTATCAACAGTTTTAAAGTTTTTTATATAAATTCTTACTTATTGTATTGGATTGGGTAAATACATCCTGTTTGGAAATGTACATTAAGAGTAATAATTGAACACTTTCAAAGTATGACCCAATACGACCTAGTTTGAAAGCATTGTTTTACCACAATATCTCATCGTAGAACCAACAAGTTACGAGCGATCCATTACAGCATCTTATGACTGGGCCATGAAACTATCGTTATGCTTGAAGATTTCCATTTGCAACAATTATTCGTAGTTTTTCGGTCTCTCCGGCTGTTTGTACCCTTAAACGGCTGAATCAATTTGGATTTTTCTAATACGAGTATTTTGTCTATTAAAACTAACTGTTGTTTGACAATTGCTGGGTATAGAAAGTAGTGGTGGAGTTTTGTTGTTCTGACAGAGTGTTTGTTGTTGTGTCAGAATCTTTGTTGTTATCCAGGGAAGTACCTTTTACCGTCATGCTTATTTATGATGCCAAGCAGCATTTCTGTGTTCTGGTTCGATGGTCTCGAGATAAAGTTCATGAGACTTAACTACGCATCAGACTAATAAATAGCAGGGTAGCAATCTCAAATCAAGCAAGAACGTGTTTCTCAATTTTTGGTGGGAGGCTTCGGCCGTGGCTAGTTACCACCCTACCGACAAAGACGTACCGCCAAGCAATTTAGCGTTCGGGTACGATGTCTTGTAGAAACCGAAAGGGGTGTGGATTTTCATCCTCCTCTTAACAAGTTAACCCGCTTCCATCTTGGATTGCATCGTCACTTACCATCAGGTGAGATTGCAGTCAAGGGCTAACTTGTAAAGAATAAAAAAAAAACATGCCCTTCTTCTCACTCACCACTCACCATCGTACGTAAGTGTAGAAAATGGTAAATGGCATTGTCTTTGAGTTTGTGGCCCTCGTATTATCGAGTATGCGACGTATAACAAACTTCCACCACAACTTCTACTATCATCCGAACTTTGGCCAACTGACAATCAGTTACCCCCTTCTGAGGGATTAAAGAGATTAGGGCCATTAAACTTTTATGAACACCCCTGTCAGTGGAGCGGTAATACCTTCGATAAGGATATTTTGTTACTGTATTAAAGGTCTTCATTAAACGTAATAGATAATGTCAGATTGTGCTGAGTTGTGAAATTTTTTGAGAGAGCTCAAGTCAAGATATTTTGATAAATTAATGTAAAGGAGTAATGAGCATTCGTGCGAATGTTACATCATATAAAAATATTTTAGCGAGAATTCTATAGAGCGTTCTTGCGAGCATTCTAGCGAGCAGATTTGCTTGGAATGGAAACATCGAGTATAGCATTCGCTAGAATTCTCAAGATGTTCGTAGCAATATTTGGCTCTATGCTTGGCTCGGCTCGTTGTTCAGTTCGACTAATATAAAAACGGCGTATGCTCGATGTTCTGTTACAAGTGAATGCTCAAGTCTATCAGCACCTCAAGGCGGTTTAGCAGAATTAAATCGCGAATAATGCTTTTTAACTTGTAATAAATTGTCGATTCGGAATCGTCCTTCCAATTGCTATGACTCTTCTTGCTTTTTCCATTCTTATCATTACATACAAATGGACTTGGTATTTATTGAGACTATCCTAGGTTTCCAGCAAATTCGCTGAATGCAGGTGGCTCAGTATCGTGATGTTTGGAAGTCTCTACAAAAGGTCCTGTCAAAAAGTCCTGCAGTGGACGTCCATCGGCTGATATGATGATGATGATGATCCTATGTTTGGTTCAAGAACGTTCTTCGCCTTTTTCTCCCCCTTCCAACATTGCCATTCACTATATGTTCCTGTACTTTGTGTCAGTCTTTTTTTTTGCCCAAATCATATTAATCATACCTTTCTCGATTTTAGTCACTACATATTCTTATATATCAGAACGTTATTTTTAGTGTTATTTCTTTTTATAGTAGTAGTATATTTCTTACTTTCTCTTGCGACACACTCCATTCATACTCACTAACGCTCTCATCTCTATTCCATTTATTTACTTAAATTTTTTTCTTGCCATACCCATTCGTAACTTTTACTATCGTACATATGTGTTGGTACTAAAAAGTTTAAAAAAGTGTCGTTTTTTCAAAATCACGATTACCATGTTCAATTTCTCAGCAGTCTATCAACACTGTCAAGGTAGTTATTGTGTAAAGGATCTACACTAATCCAACTATTGCTGGGGGCACCCGTATAATCACATCCAATAACGTCGAACTAAAATGGGGAGAATAGTGAATTTCTTTGAGAACCGGCCTTTGTATATTTAGCTATCGTGTAGACGTGCTGAATTAAAAGAACCTTTGTGAACAAATCGCCTTGTTAGCAATTATATTGTATATCCTGGAGGAATTGTAGCGAACCGGTGGGTATAGTTAGCGATTTCCTTGCAGTTTTTTAACGTATAGTTGGCAAAATCTTGTTCTTTCTCGCGCAGAATATGGAAATTCATTTCGTATCTTTGCGGTGTATAGAACCAGGCCACTTAGTACGTCATACTCCATGATATCTATAACGTGGTAGTGCAGATTATTGCAATATCTGGCAGAACGGTGGAAAAAGAAGGAAGATTCAAACAATTTTAGAGCACACTGTCTGAAAATACATCTTGCAGAATACAAAAGGCCCAAAATTTGCCTGGTGATCGACTAAGTCCAATGCGGCAAACTGGTGTTCGGCAGAGCTACTCCATACACTTTTCGTTGTTATATTTTGGTAGTAGACTACTAGCGCAGCTAGCGTTGCCTTTCATAAGTATTTAAGAAGGATTTAAATCTATACTTACAATAAATCTGTAAAGAGGTCAATTCTGTACATGAAATATATTTCCAAAATAACTATCAGTGGGTTATCAGTGATCGATACTGATATCAAAAATGCAATAAGTAAATTTTTGTCTGTCTGTTTGTATGTTTGTAGAGACAACAACTACTCGACGGTTTTTAACAAAACTTGGTACAATTATTATTCTTCATACAGCAGGGCAGGTTATAGTGTAATTTTTATTACGCTACGATCAATAGGAGCAACATAGAGCAGTGAAGGGAGACGTTGGTAAAACGGGAGAAGTTACTCCATTATAACAGCGATACTACTGTAAGGACTGGATTAAAGAGGTCTAAGATCGGACGAAGTCGCGGGCGTCCGCTAGTATGTTGATAAATGTTTATGAATTTAATTTTAATAAAATTATAAACTTTTAAAATTTAATTTTGTCTGATTACTATTTGACTGATCAATAAGGTACCTACCTAAGACCTTTGTCTTGGCATTCTTTTTTATTTATTATTTCACTAGGATTTAACAACATTTATGATAATAATAAAAAAAGTATAATTTTACATACAACTTTGTTGTCGTACCTAATAATACTTATACAAAATCCTCAATAAGGTGACCAGCCTTTCTACCCAAATGTCCGGCCAAACTGGCTGATCTGTCCGGTTATTATATTAGGTTTGGTGACCTGGCAACCCTGAACACAGCTTTGGGAATCCATACATCACTTACCAGTTCTAGTCCAGCCAAAACAAATATAAATTTTATGAATTGATAGTTTACTGTCATCAGCAAATGTTGTAAATTCAATTAACAGATTAAAACTAAAACAATGAGTCCATACGTCGGCCGCGCACTAAATTATTACTCAATATTAATGGAAACAGTAAATTGACTGTAAATCATGTTTACATTATTCATACTGTCAACGTGAATTGTTTAAACGTATCACACGGTTCAAAAGTTTACATAAAAATTACATGATGTATAATAAATACAAAATGATATGATATGTTTACTTGTTTCCTTTGACTTTCATTTATAAAAATTATTAATCTTGCTCATCATCATCATCATAATCAAACAATATTCGGCTCACTGTTGAGCTCGAGTCTCCTCTCATGAGAGGGGTTAGGCCAATAGTCCACCACGCTAGCCCAATGTGGATTGGCAGACTTCACACACGCAGAGAATTAAGAAAATTTTCTGGTAATGGTCACGATGTTTTTCCTTCACCGTTTGAGACACGTGATATTTATTTTCTTAAAATGCATACAACCGAAAAGTTGGAGGTGCATGCCTAAGTCTGGATTCAAACAAACCCTCCAGAATCCGGTTAATAGTGCTTAGATCAATCATTTTTCAATGTGGATTGGTGGAAACTACTAGTTACATTAATAAGTAATTGCAGATAATTTAAACAGTCAAATTAAAACTCCGAATCGCATCATTAGCTCACAATAAATAATTTTTCAATCGTGAAATGATAATAATTTATCATCCAATTCAATTAACTTTATTTGCGCCGTCGAAAATGGCCAATGCGATTTCATTACGGAATTCAAAACGCATCTGTATTGAAACGAAAATTCAGAGCGTCATCCCATTGTGACACCGTTTAGCAATCACATTCGTTTTGGTCAATAAAATAATATGTTTTATGCGCCTGTGCGACCTCCGTATTTTTGTAAAAGCCGAATATTTATTTTTCAATTTGACATTGTAGAGTTTTGTTTGTAGAGTTTTTTGACGTGACAACGTCTTATAATTCGATGGAGCCGGCTGCACATTTGAAAAAGATGACGTCATGCGTCGTTCCCTCGCTCTAGGGATGCCAACTTATTTTACAAGAATAAAGTATATTCTGTGTGTATATATGAAGATTATTAAACAGTATTTTAGAAAAACTAACATTTTTTTTGAAAAATGCAACCATTCCGTCAGTATTTTCTAATGACGTTGTTGCGTTTAACTATCGTCAGTAAACCGACTTTACAGACAACCGATTATTTTAGTCTATGTTATTCCAGCCAGCCAGCTGCTGAAGCTTTTCAGGCAATTGAGAACGATCGCTGCATGGTTGCGGAGAAGCCGAAGGTTGTGGTGGTTTTATAACAGACTGTTATTTTGGCATATGTCTGTCTAAGTTTGATCTTAAGGCATCAATACTATGCATATATTGTTATATTTTTTGAGGTTTAGCTTTATCTATTGACTAGCTGACGCCGCGCGGTTTCACCCCCATGGTTCCCATGCCCTTAGGAATAAGATAATAATATATAGCCTATAGCCTTTCTCGATAAATAGGCTATCTAACACTAAAAGATTTTTTTAAATCGGACCAGTAGTTCCGGAGATTAGCGCGTCCAATCAAACAAACAAAAATCTCTTTAGCTTTATAATATTAGTATAGATGACAGTCGTATATAGACATTTCATTTATTAAGTAACTGAGTTCAGAATCTCTTTTTTTTTGTTTCGTCGCTGTTTTATATCGCTTCTTTTAAATTTTATATATATTTTTACTTGATTGATATTTTTTTAATATTTACTGCCACATCTGTTCTATTGCTAATCTGGGGATGTGCAATGATTGAAAAGGACGACCCAGTTTCCAATCGGCATGTTTAGTCAATAGTGAATGGCTGCATTGTAAAAACTGTTTTTGTCACCATCCAGAGCGCTTAATCATTTTAGTAGGTGAAAAATTTTACGTAGGGTATTGGTGACAACGCCATATATCGTCATGAGAGATGATATAAAAACTTATCATGGTAAAAGTAAGAAATTGGCTATTTCTGACAGATTTTCAGTATTTATATTTCGAAAGTTCATTATGAAATGTTCAATATCTTTCCAGTCATCATGTCTTGATGATTGTCTCTGTTTTTGTAGCGATAAATACTCTAACTAAGAGGATTTCTGTTAAATCTAGGCGACGATTTAACTTAGATTCTAAATAAACAAATAATTTTCTTATACATTATCTTGGGAAATACTGCTCTTTTATTCGATTAAGAAATCTTCATCGTCATCATTATCAGCCGATGGATGTCCACTGCTGGACATATGCCTCTTGCATGGACTTCCAAACAAAACGGTCTCGAGCCGCCAGCATCCAGCGGCTCCCTGCAACCCGCTTGATGTCTTCGATCGACTTAGTGGGGAGAAATCTGCATACCTGAGAATATTGTCAATTCTCTTCTTATGTGAAGTCTGCCAATCCACATCGAGCTGGCATGGTGGACTATTAGCCTAATCTCTCTCATACTAAGAGGAGACTCGTGCTCGTGAGCCCAATGGTTCTCACTGATGAATTAAGCTAAATAGGTCGTCTTATTGTAGTTTTACCACAGAACACAAACGCAAATACAATTGCGTCGGGTTTATATGGTTTACGTTAAACTGTAACCTATATATGACCGGATGTAGATCCGGATGAGAGTGTGTTATCCGGATTTTGATCAGTTCAACAGATTCTGCTATTATAAACTGAAACTCAATAATATTAATATGTTTTCAGCAACAATGCGCCGTATTGTGGCAGTCGGAATACAAACATTATTTATTTACAATTCCTCATTAATCACGGTGAATTTATGGCAGAATTATTTAGTTTGCAATAAGGGCTTATTGTTTTAGTCGTAAAGGGCTAATTAATTTCGAATAAAATTAACAGTAACAACATAAATAATTACAATTTACTACTTTTGGCTGGTGGGAGGCTTCGGCGGTGGTTAGTTACCACCCTACCGACAAAGACGTACCGCCAAGCGATTTAGCGTTCCGATACGATGTCGTGTAGAAACCGAAAAGGAGTGTGGTTTTTCATCCTCCTCCTAACAAGTTAGCCCGCTGCCGTCTTAGACTGCATCACCACTTACCATCAGGTGAGATTGTAGACAAGGGCTAACTTGTAAAACATAAAAAAAAAAACAATGATTTTGAGTTTTACATAATATTATAGTTATCATCATCATCGTTAATATTAGTTCACCACGCTGGCCCAATGCGGATTGGCAGACTTCACACACGCAGAGAATAAAGATAATTCTCTGGTATGCAGGTTTCCTCATGATGTTTTTCTTCACCGATTGAGACACGTGATATTTAATTTCTTAAAATGCACACAACTGAAAAGTTGGAGGTGCATGCCTTGGACCCTATTCGAACCCACACCCTCCGAAATCGAAGGCAGAGGTCCTATCTACTGGGCTTTCACGGCACGAGTTATGTTTGAATTGGTTAAAATATTATAATTGCGTAACCTCGTGCACGTATAAAAAAACGGTCATACATAAAAACGCTGTAAAACTGCGCACCGAATAAAAAACCTTCTCCATTTTTAATTCAGCCAAAAAGGCCCAAAAAAGTCGTAAAAAACACGCGTCGAATAACTTCTTTCATTTTTAAGTATCACAATGCTTTACTTTATTTTGTGTACAGTGCAAGAGACCTACGTTTTTACCGCTAAAGCAAATGGTTAATGGTCAAAGGACAATGGTCTATTTCCAAACAAATTTTTGCTGACATTTTTTTTAAGCGTCTATGAATGAAAAAAATATAAAATGATAGATAATTATTTTCTTAACAATTTATTCTTATGGTTTAATATTATGTGAAGTCTGGAATTCGAGATATTTATGTTTGAAGTTTTAGAGGTTATGTTTTGTCAACAACGAATAGAGACCTACTTTTTAAATTGAAGTCTTAATTATTCCACGATTATGAAGCCGGGTATTTGGGTTCGATCGAAGAACATAAAAAGTAGGTTTGATCCCCATTTTTCTCTTAGACATGGATAATATACATACTTTATAAAAATTAATATAATTAAATCTAAAAATCAACGTGGAATTTAATACAATAGTGTTTTAAGTCAGTAGTTTAGCGGGAGAATCGGTGTCCATAAACATAAGCGGTCGTTAAAAAAGAATGTAGGTACAGAAAATCATTTGATAAGTATCGGAAAAATGCAACAAGATTTACAAGACGCTTAAGTACGCAAACAACGAAATTACGACGCGATGTGACAACTGACTTACAGTTCACAGTTGAATTGATAGTGCATGACTTGTCATAGGTACACGTAAAAGTATCGATACTTTATAGTATCTATTAATGATTATCGATCTCCTTTCGATACTGTTATTTTTGTAATCAATAAGTAATCTTCAGGAAATTACTTACTATTTTTACTTTTATTTAAAATCATGTCGAACATACTTAAACAATAAATACGTTTGTAAACACTTGTTCCTTTCCTTTGATTATTAAAATATATCATATGGCTTACTGTTGTTAATAATTGTTATTAACATGTTTGACTATTACATTTTGGTTATTTTATTACTTAAATGTAAAATGCCGCCAAGTAAGAGTGAACTTTAGCAGTATTTTGTCATGATTAGAAATAAGTAATTTAAATTAAATAGGTGTACCTATTGCATTTAAATTAATTACTATTTCTTGTTTGAAAATCAAAATATTTTATATATATTTCAAAATAATTATATTAATTCGTCATAAATATTAGTTTATATGTTTGTTCTACTGAAATTAAACTGATGTCATTGAATACGTGTAGTTCAATGACGATATTTTATTCGATTCGATACTGGCTTTTCGGTATCGTGCGCGTCCCTAGTTGTCCGATATATGCAATATTCGTATAAATAGTATGGTTGCCATACTCAATTATTTAAATGTAATTGATGTGAATATATTTTAGTTTTTGGGCTTAATTAGACCTTTTGCTCTGTTTTATAAAATTAAATAAATTATTTTCTACAAACTGTAATAGTTTACATTAGTAGACGCTTATGAATTCTATCAACAAACACCAGACCATTGTCCTTTGATTTAGCAAGAATAGGAAGCATATGACGTCATAATTTTCGCGATGCTTGCTAATAAAACTCTCGACTTAAAACCGTGATTATTTTATCTTTTAAGAACAAATAAAATGGATTCTTTGGTGGGTATTTAATGAACCAGGAAGTGCTGTTGATTTTCGTGTATAAAAATGTGTTATTTCCGGATTTAAGGGCCTTATCATACTAGCGGTTTGCGAGCTGCGAATGCGTCGCGAACACGCCGCGGCGACGCGACGTCGCGGAGACGTTGCAAATACGCAACGTTTTCGTCGCAATTTTGTGAATTAACGACGCACAATACACTCAGTAACAAAATAGATTCTGACGAGGAGACACTGCTGTTGGGTTAGTTACTTCGATGTATTATGTAATACGCTTCAGTAGAGATTCAACTTCTTCATAATTTTGTGTTAATAAGTATTCTGATTCTGTTTCTGAAAGATCCATTATCTATTAATGAAATAAAACAGATGAATACTTTGGGTCGTTTTGCAAAAGAATTCAAAACAATTTAGTTCCTACCTGCGAAGGTCAAGACCTTTTACGAGTGGTTGCATCTGATAACAACTGACTTATGACATTAAGACACACATTCGAGATTAACAGTGTCACCTGAAGAAGGGCTCGTAACTACTTTATGAAATTTATTGAATTTACTAAAATGAAATCTCATCTACAATTTTTTTTTTGTTAAAATCATTTTGTACGCGACAGTACGAAATGGCGTCTATGAATGCTATTCGCGGCGATATTTTTGTGCGTCATTATCGTATTCGTTGCGTGCCAGCTCCGCATTCAGAACGCTCGCAATCCACTAGTATGATAAGGCCCTAAAGGATAGCCCGCCACGAGGACGCAAAAATATATTATTTAATATTTTTTGCCAGGTATTTCCGGCACGAATCTGTTATGACTGCGTCCGTGAAGGCCCACGCCGCCGCCTACATCTTCCCATGCTTTAGTATTAAAAGGCTCAAGTGTATCGGCACGCCATGCCACCCCAGGCCTTGACACAATCGTAATGCCCCTGACAAAACAACCAGCATAAAAAAAATAAGAAGAGAAAAAAAATTGGTTTATAGTGTTTTTTAGATAGCATGAGTACGGTGACAGTTGCCTTAAGACGTTCAAAATATGTACTATTATCGTGAATCGCGGCAAACTTTCAAGAGTGAAACGAACGCATGCTATCTGAAAAACATTATAGCCATAAAACTTTTCAAGATTTTGTATAAATAGTTTAAAATATGACGAAAATAATTGTTAAAGTGTAGGAAAAAAGCCGCGTGGGAGGTTCATAGAAAACCCTGCGAAATCCCGATGAGATCTACACATAAATATTGCATGGTGGAATATTCCGATTTAATAGATGGGTGTCACGCAGGCGAAGTAGCAGTCGTCTGCTAGTCACACTAACACACTAATATTGTAAAGCCAAATGTTTGTGGGTGTGTCTGTGTGGGTATGTTTGTTTCGCCTTTACGCTGCGGCTTTTATGTTTAATTTGGAATGGAAATGGACTTTACTCTGGATTAACACTTAGGCTACTTTCCATCCCGGAAAAATCCATGGTTCCCGCGTGCTTTGTGAAAAACTGAATTCCACGCGAACGAAGTCGCGAGCGTCTGCTAGTATGTGTTTAAAACAAAGCAATACTCGCCACCTTCCCGATTAACTCTGCCAATGATTTAAATACAGAAGCATGCAAAAGGACGGTACGCAGTGAGCGGGATATATTGCTGTACGCATAGGCGTGGTACCTCGTCTCTCAACGTCACTTCTTCTACCCTTTAATTAACTTTTTGCACAGTTCACTTGTGTACTGAGAGCATAAATTATACGAGCAAAGATAGCTAGATAGCTCCTAGCTTTGAAATATTGTCTTGGGCTTTATCAGGTGTTTTTATGGTCTACAGAGATTAGTTTTGTGAGAGCCTGAGATAGTTTTAGCTACTTAAGTTGAAATATATATTTTCTGCAACTAAAATATAACCGACTTCCAAAAAGGAGGAGGTTCTACGTTTGGCTGTATGTATGAATTTTTTTATGTATGTCCAGCAATAATGCCGTCATTTATGGACCGATTTTGAAAATATTTATGGAGTTCTAAAGTTGGTATGATGATGGAGCCGAAACACAGACTATGGAACTCGTCAACGATTTACAGCAGTAAGCTTTTGTTTGGGCTTAATAAATTTGTATTGATAAGAACTTTCCACCTAGATAATTCCACCTTTTGATCAGTTTGAAGGCGGTGCCAATCTGGAATAAATTCCAATAAAATTAAATTTATTCATCATTTATTTGCATAAAACATGTAGTAAAAGATAAAAAACAATCTATACTAATATTATAAAGCTGAAGAGTTTGTTTGGTTGAACGCGCTAATCTCAGAAACAACTTATCCGATTTGAAAAATTATTTCAGTGTTAGTTAGCCCATTTATTGACGAAGGCTATAGGCTATATATTATCTCCGTATTCCTGCGGGAACGGGAACTACTCGAGTGAAACTGCGCGGCATCAGGCCTATGGCCTATGTCCAGCAGTGGACGTCCATCGGCTGATATGATGATGATGACTACGTTTTTGCCTTCAAGGGCATGCAGAAGAAAGATAACATGTAAAAATACTTCGAGAAATTGACATATATTCTAAAACCGCAGTTATTTCAAATGATACAATACTGAACACTATTACAGTTAGCAAAAAGCAATTAATTACATTGAAATGTTCAGAACTCGATGTTTCAAACAATACCCCTATAACTGAACACAATGTTTCATATTCTCAAGAGCTCATACTTCATACATAGACTGTCCCAAACGTGTATCGATGGGAAACGTCTGCGAACTTTGTATCTAACGTACTTCGCGAGGGGATTCGAAAAGTTTGCTCAGTCAATGGAACCAATTTCCTACATTTCCGACGACGATACGTACTATTGAAACTAGTTTAGAATTAATACGCTGGGGCCCCGGGCCACAGTTAAAGGATAGATGAAAAAGTTAGGAAATATTGTTGGCAAATGGTTGTATTGTTACCGACGTTTGAATCGCTTCTGGGCATAAAACTGGAGGGCAATGAGCCGTTGCGCTATGTAAGGCTCTTTAAGGATAATGTAGGAAGAGAAGTAAAATACTCGTAACTATAAACGACCCACTTGACGTTTTTAGGTTATATTGTAGACGATAGTTATCAACCCATAATCGGCTCACTGCTGAGCTCGAGTCTCCTCTCAGAATGAGAGGGGTTAGGCCAATATTTTACCACGCTGGCCCAATGGATTGGCAGACTTTACACACGCAGAGAATTAAGAAAATTCTCTGGTATGCAGGTTTCCTCACGATGTTTTCCTTCACCGTTTGAGACACGTGATATCTAATTTCTGAAAAGTTGGAGGAGCATGCCCCGGACCGGATTCGAACCCACACTCTCCGGAATCGGAAACAGGGGTCATATCCACTGGGCTATTACGGCTAGTAGAGGATAGTTAGGTATTATTTGTTTAAATAACATTCGTTGTTGACCTCAAATAACATTGAGTTGACTATAAATTTCCTCTTTTGAGCGCCTCATTTTTCATGCGCTAATAACACATCTAACGGTATTTATTATCATTGGGTAATGTCATAAACGGAGTTCATAATTACATTAGTTATGGCCACGTTAGGCATTTTAACACGATTAAGGTATTAATTGGATTGACGATTAATGATATCGTTTCACGGGTGAATGTGTTCATACATTAATTGATAACTATTCAATTAATACATTTAATTATAATATTATAGCTTATGTGTAATTATTTTTGATTATAATATGACCTTAATAACGCAATTTTTACTTAGTGCTTGACTTACGGGTTCTGTTCTCTGGCCTTTCTTAAATTAAAATTTTGTGTGTTGAAGTTAAAAATGAGAAACTCAGGCCCTAATTATTCGAATGATAAAGAGCTGAAAATTGACTATAAATTAGGACCAATTTTCAAAGAAATCTTAATTGCCTAATCAGTTAAATTACTTACTTGTTACAGGTGGGAAATAATTCGTAGGTATCCTAAATAACTACGATCGATGTGAAAATACTGAAATCAGCGTATTTTCCCTGTTAGCGAATATTATTTTGGCTAAGATTCTAATGAATCTAGTAAAATATACAAGACTAGCTGACGCCGCGCGATTTCACCCGTGTGGTTCTCGTTCCCGTAGAAATACGGGAATAATATATAGCCTCCCTCGATAAATGGGCTAATGGGCCTTCAATTTAACAAACTAACAAACAAACCAACTCTTCAGCTTTATATATTAGTATAGATATAGATTTTTAGTACATTTTTTCTTTCTGTATCGTTCTAAAAAATGAAACCAATCTCCTTTGGTTAGTATCAACAGTTACAGACAAGCAAGACACCGCATAATCTAGCGTTTAATTTACTTTTTATTATCTGTGGTGTACAATCTTAAAAACTACGAACTAGTTTAGAGTAGAAAACTTTCTAGGTATTGTTTTACAACCACTGTATTGGATTAAAAAAAAAGAACAGTTGTTCTTCTGATTCCCGATCGCCGGTTAATTTTTCACGAGCAAGCACAATTCCAAAGTGACAAGCAATCTTTGGAAGTAGTCTCATAGATAGTGCAGCCTCCCTCGCGGGTTGTATCGCTGCAACTTGTATCGGAATAGTGAATACCTAACTCTGCAATCTTTGCTAGCATTGTTTCTATTTCGACTGTTGCAATATTCGCTTTGAAAATAATTTATAAAGATAAAATGTACTACAGTGTACAACATGGCGTTTACTATTTGAAAGTTTGTGAGCGACTAAGAATATATAACGTATTAAGTCCACGACTTCTACTTATTAGTCATGGTCAACACCAGTGTACACGTGCGATCCCAATTTGAACATTTTATGGCGTTATACAGAGTGGTCGTTATATGGAAAGAAAAGTATGAGTAAAACTTTTCGTCAATACACTGTGATTTTCTTCTACTACTTGCAAATAGTAAACATGGCGTTTACTATTTGAAAGTTTGTGAGCAACTAAGAATATATAACGTATTAAGTCCATGACTTCTACTTATTAGTCATGGTCAACACCAGTGTACACGTGCGATCCCAATTTGAACATTTTATGGCGTTATACAGAGTGGTCGTTATATGGAAAGAAAAGTATGAGTAAAACTTTTCGTCAATACACAGTGATTTTCTTCTACTACTTGCAAATAGTAAACATGGCGTTTACTATTTGAAAGTTTGTGAGCAACTAAGAATATATAACGTATTAAGTCCATGACTTCTACTTATTAGTCATGGTCAACACCAGTGTACACGTGCGATCCCAATTTGAAAACAAAAAAACGAATTTCTTAGAAAGATTTTTTTTGCATGGTGCTGACAGTAGAGTTTATTACGGGCTAGGGTAATAAAACGAGAAAAGAACGTAGACAGCGTATTTTTTCTTACTTATTCTTACTTAATTGTTATTATAGAGAGTGGATGTAACGCTTTAAAGAATGTATCATTGTATGGAAAACAAGCTAAACCAATGAAAGCCATGTGATAATGACGCTTTAGCGAGTTTGACGTTAAATCGAGTGACGTTATTTGGAGTTTCCACTGTATTTGATGGCCGCGTGGCGCAGTGGATAGTGACTCTACTATCTCATTCACGGCTGTAGGTTCGATTCTCACAGCTAAAAATATGTGTAATGAGCAATGCGCATGACGTATTTGGGTGTGTTTACATATAATATAAACCAGAAGAACCAAAGTCAACGACATAGCTCAACGAGTTGCGAAGCTGAAGTGGCAATGGGCGGGGAACATAGTTCGAAGAGCCGATGGACGTTGGTGTCCCAAAGTGCTGGAATCGACTCGACCCCACACTAGTAAGCGAAGTGTCGATCGACCCCACCAGGTGGACTGACGACATCATGCGAGTCGCAGGGATTCGCTGGATGCAGGCGGCTCAGTATCGTGATGTTTGGAAGTCTCTACAAAAGGCCTATGTCGTGCAGTGGACGTCCATAAGCTGATATGATGATGATGATGATGATACATAATATAAGTATTTATGTGTAGTATACAAAATGTGTTTGATGAAATGAGCTAAATTAGTACACATCTGTGCTTACTGTAGGGCGTAGGTTTGAACCCGGTCTGAGACATGTACCTCCAACTTTTCAGTTATAGAAATTCAATGTCACGTGTCTCAAATAGTGAAGTAAAAACATCGTGAGGAAACCTGCTTATCAAATAATTTTCTTAATTCTCTACGTGTGTGACTATTAGCTTAATCTCTCTAATTCTGATAAATATCCTTTTTTAATTTCATAAATTTTGGTGAACAATGTACATACTTTACATATATATTTTACATTCCACTTTGACACCACAATAAAACTAATATAGGTATTTTTTAATTAAAACTTCGTCAGATATTTTATGTGAATGACTAATTTGTTTGCGGTTACCTAATATCTCTTTGTGGTTGGCCTTGCACATAAATTTCATTTTGATGTTCCATTTTTTTAGAATTAGTCACAGACAATAGTTTCTGAGAATTAGCCAAATCGATTTAAATTTAATTGTAACGAAAATCTGGGTATGGGTAAATACTTTGATATTATTTCCGATTTGTGAAATTAGGGAATTGTAATACAGCTTTTTTTTAAATTTTCAATGTTTTACTATAATTTCCTTCTTACCCATAATACGAAATATAATGGGATTCAATTTTTTTTTTAATTTAAACTCTAAAGTGGTGAAATAGGGCTTGAAAGTTTACATTGATTTCCATTCAGACGAAGTCGCGAGTGTCCGCTAGTAATAACGATAAATAAAGCCTCTGGAGCTTCAAGTATTTCGGTATTGTACCTACTCACTCCTATATTACAGTCGTTTCGACTAGTTCAAATATAGGTAAGTATATAAAAAACAAAGTTCTTTCTTATTTTGTTTCATCAAGATGACTGAACAGTCAATAAAAATGATTGCGATGGTTCTAGATTCATCAAAAGTTACGTTGTCTGAAAGCAGATCCATCACACACTTCATAATACGCGATCAACACCACTTACTGATATTAAAAACATATTCATATTTTGGAATACATCCATTACTGCTTACATATTGTACAAGGTCGGAATGGCTTTACATTTACAAACTTTTATTTTACGTGCTGTGTTAGTATGGGTAGGTTACATTTTAGTCTAATGTGACTTGATGTGATTGTACCATCATTTTGTGGTAGAGGACTCACCTTGAGCAGGTCCCTGGACTTGCACCTTGGGAGTAGGTTTAAGGGATACCTTTAGAATGCATTGACACTCACCTTCCCTGTCCGACATGTTCTCCATGCCCACACTAAACAATTAATGATAACAAATAATTACAACACAAAACATTATCAATTATTAAAACACAAAATGTTATCTCGCAAAATCACTAACGCGACTGGCAGCGTGACGGTGTCTACGCTGCCAGTCCCCTCTACAATAACATAAATAATGAATGTTAATACCACCTGTAATCGAGGAACTAGTGACCCTAAGTCATGTAGAGTGTGGGCCATCTGATTTTCCCAGCCATTAATATTGAATACTAAAACACGAATGCGTCGTGTAAAAACATCTTGTCGCTTTGTTGACAGTCGTTCTCTCTAATTTGGCTGACGCTCTGTCGCGCGTCTCGCGCGATCATAAATCGCTCAAACTTTGATTCATATCGTATTAGTTGGTTTGACTGCATGATGAAAGATTAGACATTTTAAGACTTAAGATTCTTTGGAAACTGGACTTTTTCATGCAGTCAGTTAGAGCCAATGATTTGTAGAACGCAAGCTTAAACGCAAGTGAACGCATCAGTGAATCCGCTAGAGACTGTGGTATTGCAGCTACATTCGTGTAAAAACATCTTGTCGCTTTATTGACAGCCGTTCTCTCTAATTTGGCTGACACTCTTTTGCGCGTCTCAGTAGATCATAATTCTTTCAAACTTTGATTTATGTCGTATTAGTTGGTTTGACTGGATGATGTAAGAAGAGTTTTAAGACTCTTTGAAAACTAGATCTTTTGATACTAGACATTTTAGAACACTGGCAGTGGACATTGTCAGTCAGAGGCAGTGATTTGTAGAACGCAAGCTTAAACGCAAGTGAACGCATCAATGAATCCGACGCTAGAGACTTTGGTATTGCAGCTACGTTCTGACGTACCCGTAGCACTAAGATAGGGGCAAAGTAAAGTCTGTAGACAATAAAATCCCCGCCAGGCTGCAGTTAAATGGACTGAACGTAGCGGCGACACCACGTACGTACTTTATTACGTTAAGCTCGGGGACTGTTTTACTTAAACGTTATTGTTTCTGTAATGCGAGTTTACTGCCGGGACTTCTAGTGCTTTTTCTGCAATAGAAAATAATTAAAGTAAATTTACTAGTTTAGTGTTAGTGCTTTATTACGGACCTGACCTACTTACTTAGTTAAAATTTCACATGTTATTTCTTTATCGAGTTTAGTTAATGCTTTTTGCTGTAGAAACTAATTTCCTCCATGACATTTGGATGGCTGGATCGATTGGTTGATTGGTTGAGTATTTACTAGAATTAGTAAAAGGTTTCTTCCTTGCACATGTAAATTGTACAACCAACTTTTCGTTAAGGCTTTGTTCAAATATATTTTTTTATCTGATATAAATAAAAGTACTCGTTTATAGATGGCGGTAATCACTTTATTTCAGGAGACCTATAGATATGCTTGTTGACATATTTCTATAGCAATATAAATACGTTACAAATATATAGGTATAATTATTTAAGTAATACTTTGCATCGTCGTCATCAACCCATATTCGGCTCACTGCTGAGCCCGAGTCTCCTCTCAGAATGAGAAGGGTTAGGCCAATAGTCCACCACGCTGGCCCAATGCGGATTGGCAGACTTCACACACGCAGAGAATTAAGATACTTCTCTGGTATGCAGGTTTCCTCACGATGTTTTCCTTCACCGATTGAGACACGTGCTATTTAATTTCTTAAAATGTACACAACTGAAAAGTTGGAGGTGCATGGCCCGGACCGGATTCGAACCCACACCCTCCAGAATCGGAGGCAGAGGTCATATCCACTGGGCTATCACGGCTCTCTACTAATACTTTGCATATAAAAACCAAATTAGGACGCTTTACGTCCTAATTTGGTTTTTATATGCAAAGTATTACTCTTATAAGTTGTAGGTTTTGACTAGGGCAGTAAATAATTGTTTTATTTTAATATTTTGACTTAGAAAAATACTTATAAATGCCAAAAAAGTGTCTGATAATATTTCATTTATTCTATTCTGGTAAATCTCATATTTCATACACTTTTCCTCGCAGAACAATGGCTGCCCACAAAACCGATAAATAAAACGCATAAAGGAGCATTCGTTTGTAATGAAAAAGGGGGAAAAGAAAGGAAATGATAACCACAGGATATCCCGACTACAATCAAAGATGGTGGGAAATCTTGTGGAAATCAGTTTTGTAGAGGGCGACGAATTCCAATTTTCCGTGAGTTTTCCGATATGGGATTGAGTTGCTCACCGAATTTAATAAATCATCAGGAATTTGATAGCTTAACTACGAGTACCTTGTGTCTAAATTTTCCCTGTATTCGAATAATTATTATATTTGGAAATTCGGTTCTTGTATTGCGTGTGATTTTGCTAAACAGGCGACTAGGGATTGATCTATATTCTAATATTAAGATTTTAAATTACTCGGAAATTTTGAACTGATTACAGTGAAAGATGTTAACTATACTTAAGTAGTAATAGAGATTTGATGACAGAGGCATATCATATTTAAAATAATAATAGGTATGAAAACGGTTTCTAAGGCTTTCTAAAAGCATTCCTAAAGAAATAATACTTACTGCATAAAAACTACATACCTACAACATGAACTATGATTTGAATGAATCTTTGACGGCCTCCGTGGCGCAGTGGTATGCACGGTGGATTTAAAATACGGAGGTCCTGGGTTCGATCCCCGGCTGGGCTGAGGTTTACTTAATTGGTCTTGGTCTGGTTTGTGGGAGGCTTCGGCCGTGGGTAATTACTACCCTACCGGCAAAGACGTACCGCCAAACAATTTAGCGTTTAAGTACGATGACTTGTAGAAACCGAAAGTGTGGATTGTCTTCCTACTCCTAACCTGTTCCTAGTCCTGGAATGGCGACCCCGCACTAGTAAGCTCAGTGTTGGCCGACCCCCCACCAGGTGGACTGACGACATCAAGCGAGTCGCAGGGATTCACTGGATGCAGGTGGCTCAGTATCGTGATGTTTGGAAGTCCTTACAAAAGACCTATGTCCTGCAGTGGACGTCCATCGGCTGATATGATGATGATGATGATGATACAAAGTAATATAAATAATTCCGACTATCCATGTAACACACGCCTTTATCAATCCTTGAATTTTAAAATTTGACTACGTCATAATTATAAGGATGCTTATAAGAGCCGTGATCGCCCAGTGGATATGATGAAGTCTGTTAATCCGCATTGGGCCAGCGTTGTGGACTATTGGCCAACTACTGGCCTCTCATTCTGAGAGGAGACTCGAGCTCAGCAGTGGGTCGAATATGGGTTGATTATGATGTATAAGGGACACATCTTAAGAACTATTTACAAAAGAAATATTATTTACTCCGAAAATATTAACTTTAGAACACGTCATGTTCTTTGAACATTTTAAATTAATTTTCGGTAAGGAATATACCTAACTCAGAGTTATGGAAAATTCTCGCCAGCAACTTGTATATCCAAATGTAGCTATTGAACCGTATTCCATTAATCTCTTTTAGGAGATTTAAAAGCCCTTAATGTTACCAATATTTTATTCGAACTTCTTTTTAATAGCTATGATTTTTTTCACAAAAATTAAATCCTCAACTACATAGTAAATCTAACATTTTCGATTTCATATGAAAAAAGTTTTGCCACAGATGTGCCGGTCCCAAGCTAGAGAATGTAATAAAACGGGTTTTATATTCGGATAGAAATTTATTTTCACCCCCAAAAAAATTACTCAAAAAGTTCCATTTTTTCTTTCATAAACATCAGTCGCGTTTGATGCCTTTCGAGTTGATGATGTTCGCATTAGATACCAATTTTGAACAAATATGACTTTATGTGAAATAATATGTTTGTTAAATAATTATATTGAGGAAGGAAAATCAATACCCTTTTTTATTATGCATACTTCCCGTTGTCGCTGAGTGCCATTTGTCTGTTTGTTTGTTTGACCGTTTGTCTATCTGTGACGATATTTTCTTGGGAACGAGAACGTAGTAATACCAAAATCAATTAGGTCTGCAACTCCTCCTGTGTAAACTATGAAATAATCAGACTTCTTAGTTAACGGAAACAACTGAATTATTCACGAGAAAATAATAAAGACGTCGAAATAAGAGTCACAACAAATAAACAGTAGTGTTTTTGGAAATCAATTAAAATAAACTACATAATTATTTTGCAAACATTAGATCTCTTTTACAATTAAATTAATATGATAAATTTTGTAGTTAACTTACTTACAGTATCAACTATTGCTGATTAGTCGTGATATGCTTTAATTTAACGTGAATGTTATGTATTTACTCCTTTATACATTAAATTTATTAAGCTACTCTTACAAAAAGAAACAGGAAAGAAAAGAACCTAATTTATAAGGAATGTCACATATCACATTATTATATTGTAAAAAATAAATAAATTATGGCTGAACTGTCCACTCAAAATACGGGAACAATAAAGAGTGTTCTGCGATAATAGCATATCCTAGAAAAAGGCCCCAACTCAGCAGTATACTATACAGTACAAAAAATTGTAAGTATATGTACTGAATTTAATTAATTTTCATCATTTCGACTATAATAGTATCCGATACAATCACATTAACTGCAATCCCATACAACTGGCGCCCGTTGGGTGAACGTCAGGCAAGTGACATGTATGGCACTGATTGGTTATTGTGAAATAATGGCCGGTCTATAAAACATAGCAGTACGCTATAGGGGAAGAGGTGGTGATTGCTGGTGACGTCACTAGCAACATTCAATTAATTAAAGTTTAGATTGCGAGGGCTTGAAATGGTGCTAATTTATGATATTGTGCATATGCCGCAGCTAGGAGGCTTTCTGACAGCTCCCATGGCGCAGTGGTATGCGCGGTGGATTTACAATACGGAGGTCCTTGGTTCGATCCCCGGCTGGGCCGATTAAGGTTTTCTTAATTGGTCCAGGTCTGGCTGGTGGGAAGCTTCGTTCCGGAATGACATCGTGTAAAAACCGATGGTCGTGTGGATTTTCATCCTCCTCCTAATAAATTAATAAATTAGTCCGCTTCTATCTT
Source organism: Bicyclus anynana (assembly GCF_947172395.1). Lineage (NCBI taxonomy): Eukaryota > Metazoa > Arthropoda > Insecta > Lepidoptera > Nymphalidae > Bicyclus > Bicyclus anynana. Next base: position 902,207 of record NC_069095.1, read on the forward strand.
AGATTGCATCATCACTTACCATCAGGTGCGATTGTTATCAAGGGCTAACATGACAAAGAAAAAAAAACGGTAACTAAGCACAACTTGGCCATTTGATAAACAAAACATTGGAACTAGTTTCCTGATTGATAGAAATTTAATCAGGAAACTAGTTCCAATGCTTCATAGAAATTCAAAGAAATTAGAAATTCAGAACTATAACAGTGGACTCAACATTCCACATGGCGGTAATCTCGTGAGCGAGGTCTAAGTATTTTGATACTTTTTCCTTTCCTGCAATGTATTATTAATAATTTAAAAAGTTTCAGTAACTCAATATTTTTGAGGAATCTAGGTAATTTTGTTGAACTTGTTTAATCCATGCTCGTTGCTCTATTTTAGGAGGTTCTTCCTTTTATCTCAGCCGGTATTATTGTAACCAAAATAAAAAGACCTTCATTGGTTAATTTTAAAAGACAACAAAAAAGTTTCATTTAATTAAAAAATGTTTAAAACTCCTAGCACTTTTAAATTGTGATTGTGTTTTTATTGCATAATCCGCACTAGTACAAAGCCCGCACTCTCTCGGCCAACTTAAGGGTGTATTTCCCGCAACACCCAGGACAATGCTGGGTAATCACTTAGTCGTTTTTATTTTTTTCCGATATATTGGGCAGATTTTTGACACGCGGTGCTATTGTATCGACTATCGGGCTCGTTAAAAATAATGAGCTCCGTCCAACCGTGGCTGCTCCAAATTGTACGATTTTTTCGTTACAATTAGATGCTTTTGGTTTGTGTTACGACTATTTTTATCATGTTTATGTATTTTAACTCTCAACGTTTGACGGCCTCCTTGGCGCAGTGGTATGCGCGGTGGATTTAATGACGGAGGTCCTGGGTTCGGTCCCGGCTGGGCCGATTGAGGTTTTCTTAATTGGTACAGGTCTAGATGGTGGGAGGCTTCGGCCGTGGCTAGTTACCCTACCGACAATGACGTACCGTCAAGCGATTTAGCGTTCCGGTATGATGTCGTGTGGAAACCGAAAGGAGTGTGGATTTACATCCTTCTCCTAACAAGTTAGCCCGCTACCATCATAGATTACATCATCACTTACCATTAGGTGAGATTGTAGTCAAGGGCTAACTTGTAAAAGAATAAAAAAAACGTAAAATAAATTGATGAAATATGAATTTTAATAATGAAATATTAAAAAGGATAGACGTGGGTTACTTGTAAATTGCAATGTATGGAGACAGTTAAGCTGTAAACCTTGCTAAATACTCGTAAATGCTTCTTTAATCGTTAATCAATAATCAATAATTTTACTTAGATTTCATATTTTAGAAATATCAATAATTCTGCAAATGTCTTAAAATCTTTTCCTCTAATTTAATCAATAATAACACTACAAAACATGATAATATTTTACAGAATTCTCCATTGATGACGCGCTAAAATATAAGGCGAAAATAATAATGCCAAAGTTGAAAAGGGTATTATTATCAATTGTTTGGAGGGGGTGCTGAATTGTTTACAAGTTGAAACTCGATCGTTACTATAATTTTCTGGGGTGCGTTTAATAATAAGCGACGATTAGCAAACCGGCCGTGCAACTCTGCCTGTTTTGCGTGAAACATACTGTTACATAATTTGTTCTTAGCAGTATCGTTTTTATTCGAAACTTAAAAATAGATTAGATTTAAATATTATTATTATTTATATATTTAGAGATAAATGTAGTCGCTATGTAAGGCCTTGTTTCTAAAATAATTGGCACTTATGGCTTAACACCTATTGCCTAAGCTGGGTTACTTGCGTGCCCGTAAAGTTTTGCTCTATAATAGGTGATGATTCCTTGTTCCGTAGGTAATCTGTGAAGTAAAAGATTGTTATTTTCTGTGAGTTACACCGGAAGGCAAACTGAAGATGAAAATGTCATCACCATCTCTCGTATCTCTAGCCCCAAAATAAGCGTAGTTTGTGCTATACAACTGATGAATTTACTTTATGTAATTTACATACATTGTATGCCACTGGAAAGCATCCATGTTCATCAAACAATCATTTTCCAGTTGTAGCAATTGAACCCACGGTTTTGGATGTATAGAGCAGGATCTCTATCCACTGTATCGCTCAGCTGCCGTATTGTCATAATCATCTTCTTTCCCATATCCCACTGAAATGGGATCTGAATACATCAACAATACCTTTTACTTCTCAAGTTTTCGGCTGTCGTATTGTATTTGGTAAACTATTTAGAATGAGTAACGCGTCGTTTTTTAACAGAATATAGATCTGTATATTCACACCATCCCCACTTGATACACAGTTTGCGATATCTTTGTTTAAACTTGAGAAGGCCTCCTCCTCAGAAGGATTAGATTAGATTAATTTTGATGGACTGCTAGGAATTGTTTAGTTGACAGCCGGCTTAGGGGTGGAAATTATTTTATGATTTTCCAGTGTGGAGTTGTTATTATTATCGTGAATTGTTTTAATTATCAAATCAAATCAAATCAAATCAAAAATCATTTATTTCAAGTAGGCTCAGTTTACAAGCACTTTTGACACGTCAGTTGACTATTTGTAAAGATTCTACCACCGGTTCGGAAGGCAGGTTCTGCTGAGAAGATACCGGCAAGAAACTCAACAGTTGCTCTTTTGAAAAAGTCATACAGTATTATAATTTACAATTGATAACAATTACAATTTCTTATAGTTTTATTTCCTGTGTGAAGGTGGAAGCTGATCCAATGGCCTCCAAGCGCTTTTATCTTTAAGGAACTCATCAATGTTGTAGTAACCTCGACTAAGTAAATGTTTTTTAACACATTGCTTAAAGCTATGCATTGGCAGGTCCATCACAGTCTTGGGGATCTTGTTATAGAAGAGTACACCCAAACCTACAAAAGATTTTTTTACTCTTTGGAGACGATATGCAGAAATAACTAACTTATGCCCGTGTCTAGTAAGACGTGGGTTTAAATCTCCTTTTCGTTTGTACAAATTAATATTTTGTCTTACATACACTATACTGTTATATATATATTGACAGGCTACTGTTAGTATACCTATTTCTTTAAACTTTTGACGAAGGGACTCGCGTGATTTTAATTGATATATTGCTCGAATTGCTCTTTTTTGAAGTACAAATATAGATTGTATATCGGCAGCCTTGCCCCACAATAAAATTCCGTAAGTCATTACGCTGTGAAAGTACGCAAAATAAACTAGCCTAGCTGTATCAACATCAGTGAACTGTCTTATTTTTCTCACTGCAAATGCCGCTGAGCTGAGTTTACCAGACAGTTTTTCTATATGAGCACCCCACTGAAGTTTACAATCCAAGGTCACTCCCAGGAAAACTGTGGAACTCTCCATTTCCAGTGTTTCACCATCGATCATTATAGACTTTTCTAATTTTATTACATTTGGCAATGAAAACTCAATACATTTAGTTTTCTTGGCATTTAAAAGTAGATTATTTGCAGTGAACCAATGCGACAAATGCGACATGGCACGGTTTACGTCGTCAGAGTTATCTTTATTTCTGTCCGTCTTAAAAATTAAGGATGTGTCATCAGCAAACAGTACAATCTCACATATGCCGCTGACATGGAATGGTAAATCGTTTATGTACACTAGGAATAAAAAAGGACCCAGAATTGAACCCTGTGGGACGCCCATTTTGGTAGTGGAACCGTGCGACTTTATATCATTTATGCATACCTTTTGTGTTCTATCACTGAGATAAGAGGCAATGAGATCAAGCGCAACACTTTTGATGCCATAGTGGCTTAACTTGAGTAAAAGAGTGTTATGGTCAACACAATCGAACGCCTTGGACAGATCACAGAACACACCAATAGCATTCTTAGAACTTTCCCATGCTTCATAAATATGTTTTAAAAGTTTAGCCCCTGCATCAGTAGTATTGCGACCTTTTGTAAAACCATACTGTTCAGGATGAAACAAGTTATTTAAATTAAAATGACATAAAAGTTGATTTAATATGATTTTTTCAAAGACCTTGCTAAGTGTTGGCAATATTGTAATCGGTCTATAATTATTAAGATCTGATTTGTCTCCTGATTTAAAAAGTGGTATCAATTTGCCATGCTTCATTAGGTTCGGAAAAATACCTAAGTCCACACATTCATTAAAAATAATGGCTAAGTGGGGAGCAATGACATCAATTATATTAGATATTACTTTCACCGACATGCCCCACAGATCTCCAGTTCTTTTTAATTTTAACAAATTGAAAGATTTTTTAATGTCAGATACAGTGATATGGTGAAATTCAAAAAGATCGTTGCACTCTTTAACATTGCCTCTTAATAGTCTCTGAGCTTCCGTAGCAGACGAATCCAGTGAATCTGTTAACAAGATAGGAACATTCTGGAAAAAATCTTCAAAGGCATTAACAACCTCGTTATCAGTGTTTACCTTTTTGTCATTGATAATTAATTCAAAACTCGTGTCACGCGGTTTGATTTTTCCTGATTCTCTATTAATTATATTCCAGGTGGTTTGTATCTTGTTCTCAGACTCAATTATTTTCTGTTTGATGTGTAACGATTTCGCAAGAATACAAACACGTTTGAAAATTTTTGAGTATCTTTTTACATAATCTAAATAAGTTCGCGTTTGAGTATATTGTTTTTCTTCGTACAACTCGTACAATTTATCTCTACTTTTATAGATACCTACAGTAGCCCATTCGCTAAACTTTAATTTTTGGCTAGCATTAATGCGTTTGAAGTTAAAAAATTTACTAAACTCTCTGTCTATTGTCTTGAAAAGTGTACCAAAGAGCAAGTCTGGATGACTATTTTCAAATGCAAGACTTGGAATTTTAGAAATAATTGTGTTTTTGAATCGCTCTAATTTACCTTCAGTTATTATAGTTAAAGTTTGAAGCTATGAAATATGTTCGCCTTGACAAGGGATCACGTGAAATGGAATATTACTTGTTATAAAATTAGATGGTCTGGCATAATCAAGCATTAGTGAAAGTAAGCAAACTAAGGAAATTATTTATTTATCTACCTACCTATTTTCGCTTTCAATTGTACTATTTTATTTTATGTATTGAATCTGAATATAAGTATTTAAAAAGCGAATGACAAAATACGAAAAACGCTTGCTGTACCAAGATGAAAGGCAGGGAGGTAGTTTTCAGTTACTAGACGTCCACTTAGAAAAGAAATTAAGTCTGTAAGAAGACCGGATTAAGGAGGTCTGAGGGCAGAAGATGTCGCGGGCATCCGCTAGTATTTTTATATAATATGACCAATAATTTATACCTTTTATACCTTTTTCATAATATTTATTTATATACGCACGAGGAAAATATGCGTGAGAGAAAGGGAAGCCAGACAGAGTGGCGCCGTAACGCGTTACATTAAGAAGCGATTTACCTTGCCGCTTTAAAAATATTTTTATGAATAATAATAATATAGTAAATTTTTATAAGCATTTTTACACACAAATTACAAAAAATCACACACACAAAATTATTATTTCATTAATTATTAGCGCGCCACCTTGTGACGAATAGATGAAGTATGACTTTAATAATACACTGGCAGATGGCGTTACTAGTACATGCGCGGGAGTGGACTCGCCATAGTTTGAAACAAATTGTTTTTTATCAGTTCAGTAATTAACGGTAATATGTATTGCAATAGAATTATTAATCAAACAATCTCTGATTTAATAAACTCTTTATACAAATACATGATTTGAAAATTAGTTTTATTACGATTTACGAGTTATCTAACTTTTTTCTTGGCCTCAGTTGCGTTTGCGTTGTATCTAAGATAGGAAATATCTTCCACCTAGCCTCCTTATATCTATCATTAGTAGAGTAGTGGACAGCTATCCAGCGGTTAATAAAGCCGAAGTCGCCTTTGATGGATATACGTTTAGCAGGACTTCACCGTCTATGTATTTTAAAGCCATTGATCTTGCACCAGCTAGGCTATTCTGTAACGATATTTTTATAACTCGCAAGTGCGAGTTTTGAATTCACCTCTATCTCTCTCTGTTTAACACGATATTATAGAATGAGAAGGATAGCGGTGAATTCGAAACTCGCACTTGCGAGTTGTACAAAACATCGTTAGACAATAGCCGTGCTGATCTATGAACTCGAGTCGGTGTGCCCTCTTATATTTTTAAGAGAGTATGGCAACAGAGAGTGCACCTGTGTTTACAGGTACACATTTGTGCACTACAGAATCTTCTGCGTAAAATGCTAGTCCTAAAATTAAAAATTGCCGATTTGACCAAAATTTGATTTAAAGCGAATTAACTTTATTCTGACACCTGTGAAAGTCCAGTGGAGATGACTTTTTCTAGCCTTCGATTCAGAGGTCGTAGGCTCGAATCCGGTCCGGGGCATGTACCTCAAACTTTTCAGTCATGTGCGTTTTAAGATATTCTTTATCACGTGTCTCAAATAGTGAAGGAATATTGTGAGGTAACCTGCATATCTGTAAGTTTTTTTTAATTTTCTACGTGTGTAAAGTCTGCCAATCATTGGGCCAGCGTGGTGGACTATTAGCGTAACCCCTCTCATTCTGAGAGGAGACTCGTGTTCAACATTGTCTCGAATATTGGTTCTTAATCATGAATTTTAATCTAAGCCACAATTTTTTTTAACTTGAAATAAAGGTTGAGCAAACGTGAACTAAATTAAAATTCAATTAAAAATCCATATTTTTGAGGGCAATAAAATTGACGTGTTTGTTTTTTGCCTTAATGCCTGAGTTCCGGCCGTAATTGGATACGAGGCGTTCGGAGCCCCGCGTCCCGTGAAATCACTAATCCGACTAATTCTGACAACCATATGTCACGGCATAACGACTGCGTCGGCGGAGACGTTAGGCGTAGTACACACTCGATGATACTGTAGCTCCCACAAGGTTGAGACGAATATCTTAGCATTCCATGGATTCACCGTGCGGGTGCCGGGTCCATCGCGTGGTAGAAGGAAAATCTCCGAGCAGAGTCCTGAACTTGTGACTACAGGATGTAGAAGCGTAGTACACACTCGATGACACTCTAGCTCCCACACAAACATTAGAAAGACTCCGCATGTTGTCCCATAGATTCGTAAATTTTTCAAAATTGGATTAATTCACTTAACATAATTAACGTCCGCAAACTAAAACTAGCTTCTTTTCATTTGGTCATTCAATTAAATAATTTATTTATTTCCTTAATCTGATAGTTATGGCTATGAGTACATTTACTGAATTATTTATTTAAATTCCATTAAAAAAGTAGCAATCAAAAATAAAACGTGCAATGCGACCAAAGAACACAAACACTTTGTGCGAAAGTTTACAAAACAGGTGTGGGCAACAAAGGCTCGCGCGGCTTTTGGTGTTATTCATTCCATTCTTGCCAAAAATTCCAAACAAAGGGCAGACGGACGTCAACGGTTCATTGTTTTTGTTTATGTACCCTCTTTTATGTTTTGCCAACTTGTGATGCAACGATCCGAATACTCGCTATTGAAAAGATCTTTTCAGAATTTTTAAGATTTCAGTAAACAATGTACGCAATCAGTTTTCAGTAAGCATTTAATAAAATGTTACTTTGCTTAAGTAGTTTGTGAGTTTCCAGTAATTCGGACCGAAAGTGGCGTAATGGTTTAAAGTTAAATTTTAATTTTATTTTAAGATTGCTCTTCTAGTAGTATTATTATTATTAGATTTTGACGACATGTGTATACAACTGTACGAGCGGTTAATTCGAAACGGGACAAGGACTTCCGATTTTGCGACGCGCCAAATGTCAAGTAATTTTTGTCAAACATTAAAATAAAAAAAAAAACTAAATTGTAGACTAACCTACAAGTTTTTAACCGACTTCAAAAAGGAGGAGGTTCTCAATTCGGTCGGTATTTTTTTGTTTTTTTATGTATGTACACCGATTCCTGCAATCCGCTTGATGTCCTCTGTCCACCTAGTGGGGGGTCGACCAACACTGCGCTTTCCGGTGCGGGGTCGCCATTCCAACACCTTGGGACCCCAACGTCCATCGGCTCTTCGAACTATGTGGCCTGCCCATTGCCACTTCAGCTTCGCGACTCGCTGAGCTATGTCGGTGACTTTGGTTCGTCTGCGGATCTCCTCATTTCTGATTCGATCACGCAGAGAAACTCCAAGCATAGATCGCTCCATCGCCCGCTGAGTGATTTTGAGCCTTCTAATGAGGCCCATAGTTAGCGACCAAGTTTCGGATCCGTATGTCATCACTGGCAACACGCACTGTTCGAAGACTTTCGTCTTCAGGCACTGAGGAATTTCGGACGAAAAGATGTCGCGGAGTTTCCCGAACGCGGCCCAGCCGAGCTGGATTCGGCGATTTACCTCTTTCTCGAAATTGGACCTTCCTAACTGGACTGTGTGTCCTAGGTATATATACTCGTCTACAATTTCGAGCGCAGAGTCCTCAATAATAACTGGGTGGAGCGTTACATGAGCATTAGACATGATCTTCGTCTTGCTCATGTTCATTTTTAGGCCCACACGTTGAGAAACTCTGCTGAGGTCGTTGAGCATGGTACTAAGGTCATCCAGAGTCTCTGCCATAATGACCACATCGTCGGCAAACCGTAGTTGAGTGATGTACTCACCATTGATGTTGATGCCAAATCCGTTCCAGTCCAGAAGCTTAAAGACGTCTTCCAAAGCGGCGGTAAATAGCTTCGGGGAGATCACATCTCCCTGTCGCACTCCTCGCTGCAATTGGATTGGTCTCGTAGTCTGATCCTGTATACGGACTGACATAGTGGCGCTTTCATACAAACACTTCAACACTTGGATGTACCTGTAGTCGATCCGGCATCTCTGCAAAGACCTTAGCACAGCCCAAGTCTCCACCGAATCGAAGGCTTTCTCATAGTCCACGATTACTCAAAGACGCCTGGACCGATTTCAAAAATTCTTTTTTTGTTTGAAACGGTATAGTCCCCATTTGGTCCCATTGTCATCATGTCAAGATCTAATGATGGAATCCTGGAGAAATTGAGGGGAACTTTCGAAAATTATATGAGTGTCTAGTGTGTTCGTAAACTTTTCCATTTAGTACTTTTAAGCACTACAATTTCATGAAGGTTTAAAATCGATCTGATGATGGAGCCATAAAACAGACGAGGGAACTCCTCGGCGATTTACAGCAGTTACCTTGTGTGTTGGGCTTGATTAATTTGTATTAATGAGAACTTTCCACATAGATAGGTTGTGACTGTCATTTAGGGGTTAGGTGATGAAGACCAAGGACAATTAAGGGAACTCCTTAACAGTTTTCAGTAACTACCTTGTGTTTGGCCTTGATTAATTCGTATTGCTGAGAACTTTGTACCAAGATGGGTTGTGATTGTCATTAGGGGTCTGATGATGAAGACCAAGGTCAATTAAGGGAACCCCTTAACGGTGTACGGTAGCTACCTTGTGCTTGGGCTTGATTAATTTGTATTGCTGAGAATTTTGTACCAAGATGGGTTGTGACTGTCATTAGGGGTCTGATGTGTTCGTTTGAGATGAAATTTTACACTAAAAATGGAAAAATAATAAAAATTTTAATAAAAAAAATACAACCGACTTCAAAACCAAAAAACGTACCCAGTAAACTAAAAAGCGAAAAATAACATCATAATATATTCTACCTGCTGATCAGTATGAAGGCGGTGCTTAGCCGGTGTTGTCTTGATTTAAGCCATTTCTGACAGGACCACATGAAACAACACTGTCTGCAAAATCTAAATGGCTTGAATTAATACATCACCGGCTTAGCACCGCCTTCATACTGATTAGCAGGTAGAACATATTATGATGTTATTTTTCGCTTTTTAGTTTACTGGGTACGTTTTTTGGTTTTGGAGTCGGTTGTATTTTTTTTATTAAAATTTTTATAATAAACATTTTTCTATATTTTTTGCGAGAAAATAGCAATAAATAAATAACATTACCTATATTTTGATTTTTTCGAACGATTACGATTAATACATTTACGATTAACGATAAGAAAAAAAGTTTAGGAACTAAATTGTAGAGCGTACAAAGAGCAACAAAAAATTTTACAATAAAACTTTCATATCTCAAGGAATAATCGAGTTTTTGTAAAAAAAAACTCAATTCAACCCTTTTTCAAGATGACAAAAATGCACATAGTTTAGAAATTTAAGTTTTAGGAAATTTAAAATTAAAGTTAAGTTTTCCTAGCTTTTACTTTTTTTACTTTTTTTCCAAAATTCAGCTTTCTCGGCTTATTTGCATTTCTAATTAAATTAAAGCCTCAATAGCCCAACGGTAAGAGAGGTTGGACTCATCACCGAGGAGCGGTGGTTTAATCCTCACCCGCGTTGGTCTATTGTCGTACCCACTCCTAGCACTTCCCGTCAGTCTTTCCCGACTAGGTGGAGGGGAATGGGAATATTGGTCATATTATAAAAAATATGGCATATTTAAAAAAGAAACACATAGCTCTTGTTACCGTTGTTGAGTACCGGCCTTACGCTGATACATATTTCACGGGTAGGTATAACTACAAAGACGTATGTGAACCTTTGCCAGAAAGCGGACTTAAGAAAAGATGGATATCACTGTTTCGCGACTTGTGAGCGGCAACCGTGAAATAAATAAATTCTGCTACAAGCTCCCGCATGCATGCGACAACAAAGTGCAAGACGAATTTGGCGCAAGGACACAGGATGACGTCATTATACTAGTAGTATAGAGTAATGACGTCATCGTGTGTTTGAGACGGGCGGACTGTTTTTTTTTTTCATTTTTTACAAGATAGCCCTTGATTACAATATCACCTGATGGTAAGTTACTATGCAATCTAAGATGGAAGCGGGCTAACTATATAGGAGGAGGATGAAAGTTCACACCCCTTTCGGTTTCTACACAACGTTGTACAGGAACGCTAAATCGCTTGGCGGTACGTCTTTGTCGGTAGGGTCAAATTTATTTTGTAAGCCCGTCAAAGAGGGAGCAGTGAGGTAGGTCTAAGTTCCATGTACCCCTTTGTTCCCTTTCTATAGGAGGCCTGAGGGCCCTGTAGTTAGTTTTGAAAACAGCTTAATATTGATTTTAATGTGACAAATATGTAACACAAAAGTTGACCAGTGGTTAGCAACACAGAATGACGTCATCGTACGTCAACATACATATGAGTAGCGTAGAGCTTAGCCACAAAAAGTAACTTAGCTTTCGTGGATATGCTCTATGTTACTCACAACAATGACGTCATCGTGTGTTTGAGACGAGCGGACTGTGTCTTTGGTAAAAAAAGTCTACAGTTTTTCCTTTTACTCCAAAAACGGATGCTCCATATTTATATAGGTTTGCTGTTTTTTTGCAAAAACATTTGCAAAGACTAATTTTAATTACCTTTAATTTATTCTTAAGATAGTTTTAGTATTTAGACTAAAGATAGTTTTAGTTAATGAATGTTTTAGCATAGATATGTAGCATTACGAGAGCTACATAGTCACTTTAGTGATTAGTCACTAAAGTGACTATGTAGCTCGTAAGCTCTATAAAAAAAAACAAAACATTTTTGTATTATAGCTTCATAGATTAATGTTTAAAACAAATATATTAATCTGATACTATTTGGAATTGGTATACCTATGATTGTATTAACTGCTAAAAACAAAAATCGCAACCATGCGAAGGTTCTTATAAGAAATGAACGTCAGATTCCCTTACGCGAACCAGTTAATTCTTATGAGCTTAAGTGGTCCTTATTAAAGTCTGATTGGCGTTTTAAACGATTTAAGAGCAAGTGCATCTGTGCCTGCTTTAATTGCAAATGACTTGGAATCTCATTTTACGCTGTTAAAGGTCAATAAAATGGTATTTTAAATTGAATATAACAACACCACTTAAGGTAAATTACGGCTTAATAAATATAAAAAGTATGACTGCATTAACGTCAATTGAAGTCTACGAGTATTTTTTATTTAAGCTTACACACACATACATAACTCGTACTTTGCTTTTTAAATTAATCTGCATTATTAGCCGATATCGGAAGAAGGTCTTACAAACTGAAGCTCAAAAGCACAAAAGCACAACACAGAACAGACAACGCTAAAAGCTAACGCATCTAACCAATCAATTAAGCTTTACTCTCTTTAATTGTAGCTCTCTTTGTTTCTTCTTTGGTCTTCGGATATCCTCATTTCTAATAGCTCCAAGCAACAAAAAATACAAAGTAAAGAAACTCTGATACATGCAAGTACATTTAGAAGAATACATTAACTTAAAACAATTGTATAATCATGTAAAAAAGAGCTATTTTAATTCCACAGACAGACTAACATCGCCAAAGTTATCCACGAAATAGAAAAATATATAAAATATTAATAGTAAAATTTCGAAGTTTTGGAAGAAAAAAAGTACAAACGCCCCTAAACGTCGTCACATCTTTATCTCGGATTATAACATGTGTCAGCCAAGAAAACCCATTCCGAACTGCGGGTAGCATTTTAAAAGCGATTTATTAGCAGATGCGGGATTATCTTAAGCAGGACCACCTGTTTTGGAGTTAACTTTGATATTCAGGACGTGCCCTTTTGCCGCCGGATACATTTATTCCAAAATGTTTGCTTGGATTAGAAGAGATGTATGTAGGATTTAGTGCTTCGAATTTATTGTTGTCTTATTTGGAGCATAATTTTCTTAGAGTAACAGTTGACTGAGAAGCAGATGATGTAAACTCGAAAACTATTGCCTTTAACCAAAGATTTTATACTATTCGATATGTACCTACAAAATCACCGCTAAAAGTTATCCGAATTTAGCTACTCCACTAAGCGCACACATGCACAATTTTGTGTTTACTTTATTATATATTTTTTTAATATATATGTTGTTTCAGGGCCGGCCTGTCTATACGGCGAACAGAGCAGTCGCTCCAGGCGCCAAATCCTAGAGAGCGCCTAAATGATAATCCTAGTCAACCGTAGACGGTACTGCGCCTGATTTTCAATTGGTCACCCCAGAGTATGGTCGAGATCTTCGCGTTCCATTCTTACTTTACACTCGTAATTTGAAATAGGTATCTGCAAATTATTAGGAGCAAACAGGAGAGGCGCCATAATTGGATGTCGCTCCATTTTAAAATTTACTTCGGGCCGGTGCTGTGTGGTTTTTACACTTCCTAAACACACAACTCAACATTTAGGTGTTATTTGTTTCGTTGTTTACTATGTGACTAAATGAAGACAATTAGCCACCTTTGTTTGTCTCAGTTTGGACGTGCTAATGACATACCTAATAGTATAAAATCTTTGCCTTTTCCCTATAAAGATCCCAATAACAAAGCCTTATTTCCATGGTTAGTTACATCACGCAGATTATCTCCTCCCAGATGAGAATCCGTATCCGGGCATTGAGGCTTAGTCTCCTTGCCTGGGTAGGGTAAGGCGCGGAGAAACTTGCTGCCCTGTTCTTATTCTTTCAGCCCTTTTCGGGACTGAGCCCAAGCGATCTATGGATTGTCTTGGGTGTCAGTCCAGGTGTACCGCGCTGGCTGGGATTGCTGTCTATCCTGCGCTGATGCGATGTCAAATCCTGTACGTAAGAGCGTCGTCCATCTCGTCACCATCTTCGTCGCTCCATGGTTACAGGCAGATCAAGATCGTGGTGTTTTGAAGTCCCTACGGGAGTCCTATCTGCTGCAGTGGACATGGAAAAAAAATTCAAACAGTCACTCATTTACACAACAGTGTACCTAGTGTTACTATTGCGTTAACGTAAACGCGAATTAAACGCGAATTTATATGAAATTGAAACAGTTGAGCAGTAGTGCCACTAGATGGTGATGTTTCAATTCCTTAGAAATTCGCGCTTACGTTAACGTAATCGTTAAATTATCAAACTGCATCTAGGCCCTCAGTTCAAAAATAGTGACACAGATAATTTGGTGTAAAGTTTTACACAGTTACTTGAAACAAGCATCAAAAGATGCGCGATAATTAAACACAGACGACTAATGTTTGTGGGTGACAGAAGCGGCACCTTGTTTTAAAAGGACGTTAAAAAACTTAAACACTTTATCGATTATGAGCGATAAGTGGCTGTTTTTTGTCATTATCGGAAACATTAAGTTTTTGGTAAATACGCAGGAAGTATAAAAAATGCTTATCTATGTTTGTTTAAATACATGAGAGTGTAATATAAATATAGCTACCTACCTAATGTGCGTACTTGTTTTCTTTCGTACAAGAAATTATCAGCCAGAGTTCGTAAGTTAGTGGTATAGTGAATTATATTATTATGCTTAAATTACTGATAACATTTACCTGATGAGACGAGATGAATACATTCTTGGAAATTTTATGATACCCTAGTACCTGAATTGTTTTGAGGATGATTTTAAGAAATTAAATATCAAGACTCTCAAACGGTAGTAATAACATCGTGGGGAAACCTGCATACCAGAGAATTTTCTTTATTCTCTGCGTGTGTGAAGTGTACCAATCCGCATTGGGCCAGCGCGGTGGATCCGGATTGGCCTAACTCCTCTCATTCTAAGAGGAGACCGAGCTCAGCAGTGTGCCGAATATGGGTGATTGTGCGGCAGAGAGAAAAACTCCGAGCAGAGCCTGGTACTTGTGACCACGGGTGTAGGATTAAGTTAAGTTAACATTTCCCTTCTCTGCTCATGTTTTTCTCCCTACCCTCCCAAATTGGTATGATTCTACAAGAACAGCTTCTGATACCTGTTCTAATGTAGAACTTGTCGCAGTACTAAAATGTATCAAATACAAAAAAACATCAATATAGTGATAACTAATTAGCTGTCACTTCCCACTTCCCCTAACTATCTTAAGCAATTTAGTAAACAATTTTTTCCTGTTGCACCCAGCTATTGTTTAACAGTGGATGCTACAAAAACACTGTCCGTGTATTACTTAAGGCAGCACTTGAAACCAATTATACTTTTAACTAAGCCTCGCGGCGGCCAAAGGACCAAAAATAAATTAGGGGCTCGGTCTACATTAGGTGATTTATTTAATTGATTTAAATACTTAATTATTGTTCTCAATGTCTTTTCATTTTAGGCAAATATAATATCTGCCTAAAAAATGTTATAAAAAAATTATTAATGAAGACCGCAACATGAACACCGGATTATCATTAGATAATCCGGTCTTCATGTTGCGAAACCTATCCAAGCAGTTGCTCCAGTCATGAACCTCCTCAAAATACGCGCCCTCTAGAAGACCTCAACTGCCGAGCAAAACCTTCACGAAATGTTGTTCGAAGCTTTTCGCTTTTGTTATTACTTTGTTTATTTAAGTTATTACTCTGTACCTACCGGTTTACTAATAATCGGCGGCACGGAATTTAGTTCTTTGCAGATGAGCTCTTTTGTAACAAAACTGACTTGCTTTTAGTAGTATTAATTATTTTGTTCAAACAACATTAGTCATGTTTAAAATGTGGCTAAGTATACCCTTTAATTTGCCGTAAAAATAATGTTAGAATCCAATGGACGGGGATCAAACCCATAACATCCAGGTATTCAGTCCGGCCTCTAAAGCTAACCGTAAACTTCTAAATTTAAAATAATCTCTAGTATGACGTTACATATAATGTTTTCAACAGAATATCAATGTTCTGTTGATTATAAAAGATCAATACGTTACGCAAAGTTAAAATAATAATTCAACGAATTATTAAGAATTTATTTATACGAGATATACTATTTTTTTTTGTTATGTAAGAGTTTTGTTTAATTTGCCGCAGCAATACATTTCCGAAACGTGCGCAAATTGAAAACGAGACATCTCATTTTGAAGTTCGAAATCAATCCTGAACTGTAAACAAAAATACACTGAGTAATTAAAAATTTAAACCAGCATCACGGCAAAATGGATAACTCAATCAACGTCAATCGAATCCGGTCGACGGGAATTTAACAAGTCATGTGCTACCTACTAGTTCACGCTACTAGTCGCAATAAATAAAACTGTAACGTTATACTGGCCTATTGACACGCACATGCGTTATTTTGAAAAAAAAAACAACGTAAAAAGTTGTTGAAAATAAAATTACAGAACTAATCAAACTATTACCCAAAATTAATCACAAAATAGCATCATAAAATGTGATATACATATTTATTTACGCTGCTTTTGCTCAACTTTTATGGTGTGGGAATATCTATTTTTTATATTTTTAAATTCTCCAATAAATTTGTGTGCATAACACATTACATTTTCATGCATACATTTTCAGTTATATGCATTTTAAGAAATTAACCTTGAGGAAACCTGCATAACTGAGAATTTCCTTATTTTTCTAACTTGTGTGAAGTTTGTCATTGCATATTGTGTATGTAGACTATTCGCCTAATCATTCTCGTTTTGAGAGGAGTCTCGTGCTCAACAGTAAGCCAAACATGAATTGGTAATGATGATGATGACATAATAATATACGTTTACGTGCATGCGTATTGGAGGAGCGAACGAATACAAAATCAGCCAGTGTGCACCGACCGGCGTCGAACAAGCTTGTCACTACAATGGATGCGTCCCACAAATCACCGGTTCGCTTGTTGGGGGCCATTTTTTGTCGTTTCGTTCGTTTCGTAGCGAAATTGAGTTCGGTCCACGAAAATTTTGACCCATTGGCAGCATTCGTCCACTACAAACAAACAGATGCTTCCTCATATATCAATGGTATTGGCGACACTATGCCGTGTTCAGTAAAATGCACTTCACTGCAGTGGGACTTAATAAAGTGCATTTTTGACAAAATCGATGCAATACGTGAACGTCACTAAACGAGCGTTGGCGATGGGTTGTACGTGTCCCATATTTCCGAAATCTCATTTGTTGCAAAGTTATTTCTTAACCGTTGCATATAGAATCTCTCACTGTATTGTATCTAACCTATTTCATTGGTTCGTAGTCGTAGTCAACCCCAGGTTAGAGCAATTTCCGCCACATTCGATATTGTGATGATCAATGAAGTGTAGGGAAAGATAGTTTTTGTCTCCCAGTGAAACGCTTCCTCTGCCTCCGATCCCGGAGCGTGTGACTTCGAATCGAATGGGTATGCATCTCCAACTTTTCAGTTGTGTGCATTCTAAGAAATTAAAATCACGTCTCTTAAACGATGAAGGAAAAACATCGTGAGGAAACCTGCTTAACAGAGAATTTTCTTAATTCTCTGCGTGTGTGAAGTCTGCCAAATCCGCATTGGGCCAGCGTGGTGGATTATTGGCCTGAACTCTCTCATTTTGGGAGGAGATTCGAGCTCAGCAGTGAGCTGAATATAGGTTAATGAGTAGTTAAAAACGCTTCTAAATAAGAAACTTCCGCTGACAAGCCAGTTGATATCGCTAAGCCAAGGGTAGTGTACTTTATGTCTTCGATTTACCTACTTTACAAATAAACATAAAATATTTTCCATCATTACCAGTTTCAACATTTAGCAACTGAGCTATGATGTTTGTCAAAAACAGTCCGTATTTTCTCAGAATTGCGTTTTTAAATCATTTCTTTATTAGTGCCGTAAACTTGCCCTTTAATTCCTTAAATACGACAAGACACGCTTATACCTACAACTGCATGGATTATGGCTAATAAATCATCTCAGTAAAATATCAAATTATCGTTTTGGCCGCGGGATTTCAAAAGGCTTATAAACATAAATTTATTGCATACGATGTAACTTGAACTCGGATGTTATTATATTTCAAAGTTTTCGATCGTAAATCTGGACGGATTTAATTTTTATGTGACGTTCGCGGGTTTTGTGTATCTTAATAACTTTGCTTTTCTTCTTTGGCTTGAACTTTCGTAATGCCTTGAGGTGTAATCCGTAGAACGTGTTATAGAACAATAACATGTATTATTATTTGCATTTGTGGGTATGCACCTCAAACTTTTCAGTTGTACGGTGAAGGAAAAACATCGTGAGGAAACCTGCATACCTAAGAATTTTCTTAATTCTTTAGTGTCTAAGTCTGCCAATCCGCATTGGGTCTAAGTCTTATGCAGCGTGGCGTTTTTTGGCGGCCTCCGTGGCGCAGTGTTATGCGCAGTGGACTTTCAAGACGGAGGTCCTGGGTTCGACCCCCGGCTGGACCAATTGAGGTTTTCTTAATTGGCCCAGTTCTTTGGCCCTGGCTTGGGATGCTTTGGCCGTGGCTAGGCCTACTGACAAAAAGGTACTGTAGAAACTGAAAGGGGTGTGGATTTCATCCTACTCCTAACAAGTTACCATCAGGTGAGATTGTAGTCAAGGGCTAACTTGTAAAGAATAAAAAAAATCTTCCTAATTACTGTTTTACCATTTAGTGCGGATTATTTAAAGCCTTTGGTGTAAAATCTCCATTTATTAGCAATACGACCGACGAACGCCTGCGGAATAAAAACAATGAAATGAAAACATAAATTAGCCAGTCAAACGTATTATTTACAACGATAAATCATATTTTTCGAAGCGCTTAATTAGCGCGTTCTAATTTATTTTACGTCACAAAGTAATATGTTGCCGTAAACAACTAAAAAATAAACATTGATTTATGTTACTTTCTAAGAATGCGCGTCAGATTTTATGGGCTTAAAACTGGGAAATATAATTTAGGCTGAGTTAGTATTAATGATCATTAGCATAAATTTTGTATAGGTATGTCTGTTGGAGTAAATTTTTTCATCATCATTATCTGCCTTTTTAACTTGACCTCTAAAAAGCCAGAGCCTGTAGCTATGTGGCACGTCGATTCTCTTTCTAATAACGCTTCGAAAAATTAAAAATGTGAGTGAATGAAATTCTCTATCGACAGGTCAATCATGTTGTCGATCGGATCAGTCATTCCCATACATTTTGTTAGTTTTCGAAACGTTAGCGTTTATGGAAAGAGAATCGTCGAGCCACATGGCTAAGGCCTCTCTCTTCTTAGAGGAGAGGCTTTTTCTTATTTTGTTTGAAAACGAAATTATATTGTCGCCTTTTTATGTAAAGTGGCAGTAGTATAAAAATAATACTAACAAATCGTAGGGATATTTTAACGAAAAACCGTCAATTTTGTTTTAATCATGTGAATTGAGTCTATAGCCCAGTAGATATGACCTCTGCCTAAGATACCGGAGGGCGTAAGTTCGAATTCGGTCCGGGGCACGCACCTCCACCTTTTCAATTGTGTGCATTTTAAGAAATTAAATATCACGTGTCTCAAACGGTGAAAGAAACATATCGAGAGGAAACCTGCATACCGCATTGGACCAGCGTGGTGGACTAAGGCCTAACTCCTCTCATTCTGAGAGGAGACCCGTGCTCAGAAGTGAGCTAAATATGGGTTGATAATGATGAATCACGTGAGATGATCGTAAAAACAAAAAAACATTGGCCCTTGACGTTGTCCAATTTCGTTGACATAACGATGTTCATTGTCAGCCTATTTTAACGGCCCTACCACTTTATAGGAGAAGAAAGTATGGAGCTGAGGCCCACCACGCTGCTTCGATGCGGGTTGACGGGCTTGCTCCGGCAAAAATTAAAATAAAGTTACTCATCAACAGCCAAGTTTCATTCAAAATAATTCACTCAGAGCAGCGTGACGGGTTATAGCTCTATGTTTCAGAACAACAAATCTCACAATTAGGACTCACCTAATAACGTTAAAGGGTCAGATCCGGTCCATCAAACAATAATATGTTTGCGAGCAAGCCACCCGCCCGCAAACTCCGGGCCACATTTGAGTCAATTTTGGCACTCCTTATTCAATTACAGACCAACACGTCGGCTCCGGGCTGAGAGAGTTACTAAATAGAGCGGATATTAGAATCATTTACATGCAAACATTGCGAGTATTTATTTGCCTTTGTATGTTTGACACAGATATTTCACACACAGAGTGTACAATTTATATGATGTTGAACTATTAATTTTTATTTCTATTGAAATGATTATGTTTGCATTCTATAGATACGAGAACGTCGTTCAGGTGCCGCGATCGTAATGTGGCAGAAATCAAGCAGATCTTGTGACCCTGGATTTCCTATAAGAAATGACAAAGACATTTAAAGTACTTTTCTCTTATCTTTATGTTGATCTCCCTGCTCAACTTCTGTATGTCCTACAGCAGCTGTAATTAAGGATTCTGAGCACTGTCCCATGTTGAACCCTGAACCGAAGAATCCAAAGAATCATAGGCTAATCGCAGCACCGAAAAATTCTTATTACCTACATAATTATTTCCACCTCTCTCATAATTATTATAACTTATTTGTTAGTCTAATCTATCCTATCTATAATTTACATAACCTTCCAATATCTATAGCAGTTATAGATCCGGAGAATTCTCAGTTCTTGTACCTTTACAAAATAATGGCCAGACAAAAATTAACTTCATAATAATTGCATAAAGTTGAGTATCCAACAGCAGAAAAATATTTTACTTGAATGTCACGCTACACAAAAATAGACACTAAGTAGTTATGACACAAAGTTTAATTTTGTATGTTGCGAAAGTGTTCCACGGTAGGGTAAAAGGTTGTGATGAGTGATGCGACGTATGTAACCTCTAACTCTTCCGTGAACGTTTTCATCCTTGTGATTAGATCTGTAATTCATAGTACGGATCTCGCAAATTAATGGTCTATTTTAGCCCTAATTTAGTAGCACCAGCTTAATTAAATATCTATTATTAAATACGCATAATCAACCATTGTCTCATTGTAACATCAAGCTAGTCGCAGAGAGTCACTTAATGTAGATAGATGTGTGTAGGGCTATGGTGTTTGGAATTCCATACAAAAAGTTCATGTCCTGCAGTGGACGTAAGTTTGATGTTATGACCTTAGATCAATTATCTATTGGACTTATATAGCACTTAAATTCACCAATAGTTACTCGTTTTTTGAGGGGAACGAGGTAAACATCAAAAATCGATACTTATAAAATTTTTTTCTATTCAGTCTGTCTGTCTGTGTGTCCGTGTTTTTTGTTGACCGGGAATCACGCTGAAGCTACTGAATGAATTAAAATGAAACTTTGCACATTGGCATTTGAGACCATAATACGGAGAAGGTTATAGGATACTTTGTATTGCGAAAATAGATTCAGAAGGGCGTGAAATAGAGGTTGAAAGTTTGTATGGAAAATCCTTCATTTTTAGAGTTACTTAATAAGGATTTCGGAAAGGTGAAAGAGACAGGTAGCTTCTTAAGTTTTTAAAACCGTCCAGTTTGTTACCTCATAACTTTGTCATATTATAACCAATTTTTTTTGAAAGAGTATACTTCCTGATTAGCCCTATTTAAATTTCATGGGTTTAGTAATTTTATGTTAAAATCAAAATAGCTGAAACACTTCTTTGAAATCGGTTAAATTTTTATGTTAATAAGAACATTATTACCTATTAGTAGATTCCGTGCGGTTTCACCCACGTGGTTCCCGTCCTCGTAGGAATACAGGGATAAAGCATAGCCTTCCTCGATAAATGGGCTATCTAACACTGAAAGAATTTTTCAAATCGGACCAGTAGTTCCTGAGATTAGCGCGTTCAATCAAACACAAACAAACTCTTCAGCTTTATAATATTAAGTATAAATATACAATGCCCCTCCGCCCACTGGCCATTTGGACGGCACTGTAAAAGGTGCAGGCACCTATTTCTTTGAGAAGATCCAACCTACATTCAATTTACAGCAAGATTGTAAAGTGTTGTAGAAAAGCGCGTCTATCAACTGGTTACACCTATAGTATTAAACACATGCTTTGATGCGGTGATGGGTAACTCGTGATTTTCACTTAACTCCACGATAGCTGATGGCCAAAGGTCAACTAGATTGCATGTGAAGGTAATTTTAATATTTATCGCCGTTAAATCGTGACATCGGCTAGGCTGTTTGAGGTGTAAGACAAGGATTTAATATAGGTGTAAAGATTACGCAATCTAGAAGTGACATATTGAAACCATTTGTCTCCATCTGCTTCCTTATTTAGCTAGTGGACGCTAGCTGCAATTCCGTCCGCGTGAAATTCTGTTTTTACAAACCCTCGGGAACCATGGACTTTCTGGGGAAAACGTAGTCTATGTTCTGTTTCAAGGTACAATTATTTCTGGGTATACCAAATTTCATCTAAATCGTTTCAGCGATTTAGCGTTTGGACGTGAAAAGGTAAGAGAAACAAAGATAGATAGACTAAGTTTCGTATTCTTATTAAACTATAATTTTTTTTAGTAAATTAGATTAATAGCCACTTAAGACTTTAGTAATAATATATTTTACTGGCTGACGCCGCGCGGTTACACTCGCGTGGTTCCCGTTCCCATAGGAATCATCATCATCATCATCATATCAGCCGATGGACGTCCACTGCAGGACCTTAGGCCTTTTGTAGGGACTTCCAAACATCACGATACTGAGCCACCTGCATCCAGCGAATCCCTGCAACTCGCTTGATGTCGTCAGTCCACCTGGTGGGGGGTCGGCCAACACTGCGCTTACTAGTGCGGGGTCGCCATTCCAGCACTTTGGGACCGCAACGTCCATCGGCTCTTCGAACTATGTGCCCCGCCCATTGCCACTTCAGCTTCGCAACTCGTTGAGCTATGTCGGTGACTTTGGTTCTTCTGCGGATCTCCTCATTTCTGATTCGATCACGCAGAGATACTCCTAACATAGCTCGTTCCATCGCCCGCTGTGTGACTCTGAGCCTTCTTATGAGGCCCATAGTTAGCGACCAAGTCTCGGAATCATAGGTCATCACTGGCAACACGCACTGTTCGAAGACTTTTGTCTTCAGGCACTGAGGAATTTCGGACGAAAAGATGTCGCGAAGTTTCCCGAATGCAGCCCAGCCGAGTTGGATTCGACGGTTCACCTCTTTCTCGTCGTTCGTCTCTTTCCCGTAGGAATACGGGGATAATATACGGCCTATAGCCTTCCTCGATGAATGGGCTATCTAACAATGAAATAATTTTTCAAATTTGACCAGTAGTTCCTGAGATTAGGGCGTTCAATGAAACAAACAAACAAACTCTTCAGGTATAAAATATTAGTATAGATAATACTTTACTCAGGACATCCTTAAAGTTTGCACCTTACCGGCGTCTGGTGAAATTTTGCTACCGAGGGTTAGCATTAGATTCGGAAGGTTACCGTGATTCAGACTCTATAGCTGCTACCTATTGTAGGGTCATGAACAAACTTTAAGCTTTACACACAATACTGTGAATATCTAAAGAGACCTTCTTATGTCATTAAGCATTAGAAGTATTAGAGTCACCCAAGTAACCTCGGTGACCTGTCGCTTGCTTTGCCATGTCGAGTTGAAATAAGTATTGTGAATACAATCCCCCATCCTTGCGATGCCTTGTAAAGTGTCCCGAATGTTCCTACAGTGGGCGTGCGAGCCTGCCACCTATTTGCATATATTCAAATTAGGGGCCACTCCTTTTGGATTGTTTCTTTTGAATGACTACAATCGGTTAATTTATGTCAATTTTATGTACGACCCGAGGTGGGCCTTGTTTTAATACTTTTTGTATCGGTGACGTCTCATTTGAATGGACAAATTCTTTGGATGCATTTACAGTTCTTTTATTATTATTTTTTTTTGTTCTTTGTTAACGGTTTATTCACCCTTCATAATGACGTTGTAATAAAGTCTCGCACGCGCCGATGCTTTGAAGAATATATAAAGTTGCGTTAATTCTTCAACCAATCATATATCTGCATTTCACACTTATCGTCGTTATCAACCCATATTTGGCTCACTGCTGAGCTCGAGTCTCTTCTCAGAATGAGGGGTTTGGCCAATAATCCACAACGCTGGCCTAATGCGGATTGGCAGACTTTACACACGCAGAGAATTAAGAAACATCTCTGGTATGCAGGTTTCCTCACGATGTTTTCCTTCACCGTTTGAGACACGTGATATTAATTTCTTAAAAGCTTTATTATCAGGGAGTAACATAAGCTATATTTTATCCTCGTATTCCCATGGGAATGGAAATTACGTGGGTGAAACCACGAGGTTATGTTAGTTCACAATATTTTCGTTTCACCCCATACTTTTGAAGTGCTCATCACATCCTCAGACACATTCTAAGCTTTTAATATAAGAAATTAGAGGGAGTCTAAACGTAGGGAGTACCAAATCCAATGGTAATCCAATCTTGTGCCCGTTAAATGTGGCGAGTTGTGAATGCGCATTTCGAGCCGAGATAAAGGCTCGCACACACCGCCACGTGGCCGGCGCGTGCCGGTAGCAATATGGCGACGGGGGACAGCGGTTTGTCCTTATCAAGTGGCTGTGTATCACACTGTAGTGTAACATGCCAACGAGAAAGTGCCATAATCTAAACATATATTATACTTAAACTAATATTATAAGTGAGAGCCGTGATAGCTCAGTGGATATAACCTCTGCCTCTGATTCCGGAGGGTGTGGGTTCGAATCCGGTCCGGGGCATGCACCTCCGACTTTTCAGTTGTGTGCATTTAAAGAAATTAAATTTCACGTGTCTCAAACGGCGAAGGAAAAACATCGCGAGAAAACTTGCATACCAGAGATTTTTTTAATTCTCTGCGTGTGTGAAGTCTGCCAATCGGCATTGGGCCAGCGTGGTGGACTATCGGCCTAACCCGTCTGATTCTGAGAGGAGACTTGAGCTCAGCAGTGAGCCGAATATGGGTCGATAATGATGATGATGAAATGTTACAAAAGCCTCCTTGAAATAAAATACCTCAATCTAATATTATAAAAAGGTTAGGTTTGATTGTATATTTGTTTATTACAATAGGCAAAGATGCTACTGAACTGATTTTAGTTATTCTTTCAACTATGGTAAGTTACATTATCAGTGAATACATTATTCATGGCTGTATCCATATTTCTCATATATGCGAAGTACGCAGCTGAAACCAAGGCGTTTGTCAGTTATTTAAATTTGGAATGTTTTCCTTTAAGTTTTGCATGCATGTTTTTTTTATTTACGATTACATAGTCGACGCCCGCGGAAAAGCAATGATTAGGTTTGTGATGGGACGCGCTAGCCTAGAAATTAACTGTTCAGAGAAGGTGTTTAGATTGTAGATGACTGGCAGACGCCAGCAGTGCGTTCCACACTTTAGTAGCTCTGAGCCCTCATTCAGAGGAGAGTTTTTTAATGACGTTAAAAAGCGTTCGTTTTTTAACGTCCGTTTAAAAAACTCTCGTGCGAATGAGGGCTTAGGTCTCCTGATGTAAACGATGCAGGGGAGCCATTCTTGACGGCATTTAGTTACACTACTGTGTTATAGAAGGTCGTATGATAAACACACGGCGTCTTCGAAAAATAAAACTAAATATAGCAAGCCCCCTATTACAGAGTTAATGTGTCGACGACGCTCCTACTTAGGGGGCTTGCGAACACGACGCGTGCTGATATAGTTTTGTCTTCTACTTATTTGTGCTTAACCTCCTTGTAGTTTTATCAGAATTGTTATTGAATACCCTAGTTTTCAATACCAGTGGCGTCCAATAGTAATATGCAGTTTTTCTGGAAACCCGCGGAAACTATGGATTCTTGAAGGATAAAAAATAGCCTTTATGTTGCTCCATAACCTGCTCTATCTACTAGTTAAAGTTTCGTTAAAATTAGTTTAGCCATTTTAAAAATTGGCAGACTTCACACACCCAGAGAATTGAGATAATTCTCTGATAATTCTCTGGTATGCAGGTTTCCTCACGATGTTTTTCCTTCATTGTTTAAAACACGTGATATTTAATTTCTTAAATTACACACAACTTTGAGGGGCATGCCCTGAACCGGATTCGAACCCACACCCCCCGGAATCGGAGGCAGACATCATATCCACTGGGCTATCACGGCAGTGCAGCATGGTGGGTTCAAAATCCCGCCTCCTTCGCCGTAGAGGCCACTTATACTACCAGGTAAAACCGTAGTCTAGCACAAGCTTTTTTCTAATATAAAATGCAATATTGAATATTGGACTTCTTACTCATTATTGAGCCGTGATAGCCCAGTGGATATGACCTCTGCCTCCAATTGCGGAGATCATAGGTTTGAATGCGGTCAGGGGCATGCACCTCCAGCTTTCAGTTATGTGCATTTTATGAAATTAAATATCACGTGTCTCAATAGGTGAAGGAAAAACATCGTGAGGAACCCTGTGAACCCACTTAATTCTCTACGAATGTGAAGTCTGCCAATCTGCATTGGGCCCGCATGGTAGACTATTGGCCTAATCCCTCTTCTTCTGAGAGGAGCCTCGTGCTCAGCAGTGATCCGAATATGGGTTGATGACTACTACTCATTATTGCAATATTGGACTACTCTGCAAAATAAAATTCACAGATGTAGTGTTTGTGTATACACTAGCTCATTTCTACACTGGTATGGCAAGCAGACCACACACGGCCACCCCGGTCAAGCGCCGGTGATAGACTGTCCCATGCCCCCACTACCAATGTACTTGAGATAGTGTATGTAGTATTGTAAGTATTTATTTAGTATACACAAACACTACATCAGTTATTCATCAACATCGCAGCATTTTGTTTGTTAATGAAAGCCTACATAAATCCGAATGATCATTATGTTTTCCGTACGTTTTGTATGAAAACTTTAATAATAGCAGCCGAGTCCAACAAGCTCTCGACGCAAAAGTGGGCACGATATGACGCCACTCGTTTCCCGAATGAAATTTTGTTTTGAACTGAAACCAGCTCGGATGCAATTCGAGTGGGCCTTTGATTTCTCTTTCATGTGATGACCGTAACGTTCGCTTCTGTTCCGGCTCGTGTGGTGTTTCTTTCTTTTGTTGTTTTAACAAGCCTTTCAGCGGAGCGGTGTACATGCAATCTCTTAACTAACTTACTAAGTGAACTCCAATCTAGCTAGAAGTATATTTCATTTGACAATATAGCAAACCTATAATATAAAAATGTATCGCAAAATGCGTTGGTAAGCGCATAGCTCAACAACACCTGGACCAACTTGGCCAATTCTTTTTTTAAAATATTCGTTGTAGTTCTAGGATGGTTTTTACGGCGAGAAGAATTTAAAAAGACTAATAAAAGAATTTATATCCTATACAAAGATTCGTAATAATTTGAATTTTAATATGTATAGGGTAGGGGTAGGTTAGGGGTAGCGTAGAGGTAGGGTGGGGATAGGGTAGGGTAGGCTAGACGTAGGGTAGGTGTAGGGTTGGAGTAAGGTAGGTAAGGGTATAGAAGAAGTGCACAAAAGTCAAAGCGAAGCTTGACCGGGTCCGCTAGTTGTATATATTTATTAGTAACCAGCCGACACCCCGCGTAGTTCGCGTTCCCGTGAGAATACGAGGATAAAATATAGCCCATGACACTCACAAATAACGTGGTTTTCTAGTGGTAAAGGACTTTTTAAGATCGGTCCAAAAATTACTACCTACAATATTATAAAATTTGCCTATTCATATTATTGTAGTATGGATACACGTCCAGAGAAGTCTTTTATCTATCTATCTATCAATCTGTCTATCAGTCTAACTGGAATTTTCGTATTCGTATTATTTCGTAAGATGAACTGAAACTGGCATACATTTTGAGTAACATTCTCATTGGATTATAATAATTTATATTTTGGCGGCCTCCGTGGCGCAGTGGTGTGCGCGTTGGATTTACAAGACGGAGGTCCTGGGTTCGATCCCTGGCTGGATGGAGGTTTTTTAATTTGTCCAGGTCTGGCTGGTGGAAGGCTTCGGCCGTGACTAGTTACCACTCTACTGACAAAGACGTACCGCCAAGTGATTTAGCATTTCGGTACGACGTCGTGTAGAAACCGAAAGGAGTGTGGATTTCATCCTACTACTGACAAGTTAGCCTGCTTCCTTGCTTTAGATTGCATCATCACTTGGTGAGATTGTAGTCAAGGGTTAACAAGTAAAAAATAAAAAAAATATGTATTGTATCAATAAGTAATAATAACCCTAATCTAAAAAATATCAAAATCAGAGCGAAGCTACTTTTTTCGGATAACAAGAAAAAACATAAATAGGGAAAGGATACCTAATAAATATTACAATTCTTCAGCTGTTAGCTGTGTCCAAAAAACATGTCAGTAAAATTGAAAATAATTAAATGATTTTAATTAAATTTAATAAGGCTAAAATCCAAAATGACGGATCATAGCAATAAATCGGCTTAAAACCGCACATCGATGCTCATCCAACTCGTAACGCAACTATGGGCACGTTGCATGAAAATTTTCCGAATTTTCCGCTCGAAAACGTGCGAATATGAGTCGCAAACGGCCACTAATGGAAGCCGCAATTACACCGGCATAAATCAACGAATGAGCTCAGGCTTTGCCAATGAGCATTTAATTAAAAAGAAACGTTCAGTCAGTTTTGTGTTCATCATCTGAGCAGTTGGGTTAATCGCTAGCTCGGTGTCCTTCAGAAGACATAGTCAATTCACCCTGTTTACCGTCTAAACTACGAGTACAGTTCACATTAAAAGTTCATACATTTTATTAAAATAAATAACAAGTTCGTAGGTTACATATTCTTAAAGAAAACCAGTTAGCGAATAGGTAAATATAAAATCATATACAGACATACGAGTAAACCCAAATTGAGTTCATGAAGTCTCGTTTTAAGCAATACGTTCGCAACTGCACAAGAATTAATTAATTGAGTGACGATTTTGCAACAATATATTTTATTTATATTTTTCTTGTCGTGCACGTTGGACGTTGGGGTCCCAAGGTGCTGGAATGGCGTCCTGAGGATCGTGATGTATGGAAGTCCCTACAAAAGGCCTTTATCTTTTTGTGCTGCAGTGGATGTCCATCGGCTGAGATGATGATGTTGACTGAGGATGATCTCTCCCATACGAAGTGATAATCGATATAAGTATCGAAAAACATTCGATCCTTATATGGTGGACATCCAAGCAAATGGTACTAATATTTACGTTCACATATCTAATTCACACAGCAAGTGTGGAATACCCTTCTGGCGTCTGTCGTTACTGTCAAAGCAAAGGGAAAAGTGAGGCATCTTCTATGCAAGCGTGCTTCAATTTAGACCTCATAACTGTTTTCCTATATTTATTTTTATCTTATATTTCTTAAAAAATCTTAAATGATTTCTTCCGATTTGAACGACATTACAGGTATGGATGTATCTTGTAGTTAATTTACGTACAATTATGCAAAGTATACTTTTGCTTCGCTTGCACGTATTTATGAAAGCATACCAAGCTTTCAAACATGGCAATATAACAACAAACGATAACAAGCTTTGGAACGAGTCAATATTTCAGTCAACGCCCGTCACCAATAGCCCGACCATCAAACGAAGTCACATTCAAAAGTCGTTAAAAACTAGCGCGTCAGCACATCCTCCTGTACCTAATTGAGACGTTTTACACGAAAGGATGTGATTACGAGCGAACATAAAACTGTATCATTTGGAGACCCGGACGGAACTTTTAAAATAGACACTGTTCCGCTTATGCCTGAACACGTTTTGTTATGATGTTTTGCGAACGTCATGTTATTATTGGTAAACGATGCAAAGTTTAGGCGATATTTTATTGTATACGTCCTTGTAGTGCAGTCGTACAGTAGTTGTACAATAATTGGTAGTTACTGTGGTTTTTAACCAACTTCAAAAAGGAAGAGGTTCTCAATTATACCGGATTACCTGCTGATCAGTATGAAGGCGGTGCTAATATGTTTAAATAATAAAAATCATATAGTTTAAAACATATTCTCAACCTATTGCAGAGAAATGAATCCAGGATCACCAAGCAAAAATAATACACTACGTCATTTATAAGTCACGATAGTAATCTAGTACTAAAACGACGACGGCCTCCGTGGCGCAGTGGTTTGCGCGGTTGATTTACAAGACGGAGGTCCTGGGTTCGATCACCGGCTGGGCCGATTGAAGTTTTCTTAGTGGGTCCAGCCTCCCTAAGCCGGTGTTGTCTTAATTTAAGCCGTTTCTGACAGGACCACATGAAACAGCACTGTCTGCAAAATCTGAATCTCTATGATTCTACATGGCTTGAATTAATACATCACCGGCTTAGCACCGCCTTCATACTGATAAGCAGGTAGAAAAAAATAAAATTATGATGTTATTTTTCACTTTTTAGTTTAGTGGGTATGTTTTTAGGTTTTGAAGTCGGTTATATTTTTTTTTATTAAAATTTTATTACAATATATTTCTTACTCTTTGCTTTATTTATTCTTATTTAATTATTAAATAGATCCAAACATTACCGTAATTAAAAAAAATGGATCTTGTTTTATTATTACGTATTTTATTTTATACTAGCTGACGCCGCGCGGTTTTACCCGCGTGGTTCCCGTTCCCGTAGGAATATGGGGATAATATATAGCCTATATATAGCCTTCCTTGATAAATGGGCTATCTAACACTGAAAGAACTTTTCAAATCGGACCAGTAGTTCCTGAGATTAGCGCGTTCAATCAAACAAACAAACAAACTCTTCAGCTTTATAATATTAGTATAGATTTACTACTTACGAGATTTTTTTACGGAAAGCGAAGAAATAAGATGGACCGAGGACATCAAGCGGGTTGCAAGAAACCGTTGGATGCTGGCAGCTCGTGACCGTGGTGTTTGGAAGTACACACAAGAGGCTTTTGTCCAGCAGTGGACGTCCATGGGCTTGACATGGGTTAATGATGATAATGATGAATATTTTTTATTTTTACTACTATTTTTTCTCTATTACTAAAGTTTCTTAAACTGAAGCCAATACTACAAAACTAATAGGCAATATCAGAAACAATCAACAATAGTAACCATAAAATAAATACATAGATACATACACATCTCCTGTTAAAATGTCGGAGAGATTGTTGAAATGCGTTTAGGAATAAGCAAAATTCTCGAGTGAGAAGTGACAACAAACACTTATAAATAATTACAGCACAAGGAGGCATCCTCGGAACACGCCGGAGTCCTCGCAACTTAAGACGGTGTCTCAAGCGTTTGTAATTGCAGTGGCTCACTTTCCGTCTATACAAGTTCGTCTTTAAGTTGAACGCACATTATAAAGTGCGTTGTGAGACAAACCGCACGCACCGTACGATTCGCATATCAATATCAATATCAATATAAGCCTTTATTTCTTCTTAACAATAAATTACATAGTTATTTTAAGTTAATTTATCCTACACTATTTGTGTGTGTTTGTATGGTCTATTATTTTTCTACGTAGACGATTCGCATCGTCGTCATCAACCCATATTGGGCTCACTGCTGAGTTCGAGTCTCCTCTCAGAATGAGAGGGGTTAGGCCAATAGTCCACCACGCTGGCCCAATGCGGATTGGCAGACTTCACACACGCAGAGAATGAAAATAATTCTCTGGTATGCAGGTTTCCTCAAGATGTTTTCCTTCACCGATTGAGACACGTGATATTTAATTTCTTAAAATGCACACAACTGAAAAGTTGGCGGTGCATGCCGATTTGCATATGGTTGGTAAAATAATAAATGTTGAGTTTCTTGCGGGATTTTCTCAGCAGAACTTGCTAAACTAGTGGTAAAGACGCTATCAATAGTCAGCATTAACGTTTCAAAAGTGCTAGTCAGCAAGTGCTAACTAAGACTACTTGAAATAATAATGTAATATAACTTGAAATGTGCAATCACATGTCAGAGGCGAATAGCAAAGTGTGGAATATAATTCTGGTTTATGTCTTTACTGTCGCCTACGATTTAAACACCTTCAAGGCAAGAGTGAGACATCTTGGCAAGCGCGCTTCAATTTTGAACGCATTACTGTTTTCTTGTTAGTATTCAAGCACAAAGCTTATCTTTCATTAAAAAAAATCTATCGATTACGACCTTTTGAACGACATACAGGTACGGGCGCCTCTAACACACTGCAAAGTATACTTTCGTTTCGCACTTGAAATGTGCCATCAAATTCTGCGTGTATACTTATTCCTGCATATTAAACATAGTAGTTATAATGGTAAGGAAATAAAATAAATTTATTTAAAAAATACTCTAAATTAGGGGTTTTTGTCTAAGTTATCCTTCATGTTGCATGTTAAACATGATTCAAGTCAATTTACAAAGCTTGAATTATTTAAGTTTCTCTTGAAAACATATATATGTTGGCTGTTATGCTTGTTTACACTGTTTTATCACCAGTGGCAATTAATATTTGTCTTCTTTCAGGAGTGCATCGCGTGAAGCGGACTGGGAAAGTGTATAATGTGCGATCACTATTATGTCGCACAGAGGCAGCTAAATGATAAGAAAATAGAATGTGGTGCGTTTAACAATTCCGACAGGTTTTAAATATTTTTGTACCACAGGTATGAATAATATGTTTTAAGGAGTAATTTGCATTAAAAATCATTGGTTGTTTTATCTCCGTACAAAAATCAGTTTAGTTTAAATCATATTCTTAATCTATTGCTGGGAAATTAATCCAGGACCACCCAGGCAAAAGTAATACACTACCTCACCTATAAGTTACGATAGTAATCTAGTACTAAAACAACGACGCCCTCCGTGGCGCAGTGGTTTGCGCGGTTGATTTACAAGACGGAGGTCCTGGGTTCGATCACCGGTTGGGCCGATTGAAGTTTTCTTAATTGGTCCAGCTAACTAACTCGCTCTCGTCTAACACTTCGAAAACTAGAAAGATGTATAGGAATGACATTTGCGACAGGTCACGTGATCAAGATCTATCATCCCATCCATATACATTTTTCTAGTTTTCAAAGCGTTAGCGATCGTAGAAAGAGAATCGACGTGCCACTTGGCTAGGGGGGCTGGTCTGGCTTACCACTCTACCGGCAAAGACGTACCGGCGAAGCTATTAAGCGTTAGGGTAGAAACCGAAAGGGGATTGTCATCCTACTCCTAACAAGTTAGTCCTTCCATCCAAGATTTTGTTTGTTGTGGGCTCTTCTCGGACCAAGGCGCGTTTGGGACCCTCGTAAGTTTTCGAATGATTATTATCATTATCTTAAGTTTAATATTATTACCTGACGTTTCGAAAGAGCTTGTAAACTAAGCCTATTTGAAATAAATGAATTTTGACTTTGACTTTGATTGCATCATCACTTCCCCTCAGTTGAGATTGTGGTCAAGGGCTAACCTGACAAGAAAAACTAAAAGCGAGCATCTGCACCATACAGGTCGGCGAAATAGAATTTTATTTCGTAACAGAAATAATGATAAAGTCAGCTGAATAGCAATTCATTGGGCGCTAGATGATGCTATTTAGGATTGAAATTGGCTGAATAGCGGTTCATTAGGTAGTAAATAGTGAAATTAAGGAGTGACGGCTACTTAGTTTCGTTTTGTTAGGTAGGAGCGTTGAGAGTGGATACGTAACTCATACGTACGTATTGAATGTACGTCTCTACTAATATTACATTGCGCAGTTAGTGCCTGTATAAAAGTTTTATTCTTATAAATTTTAGTTAGGATTTAGTGAGTTAACATGCTGTACCGAGGACATCAAGCGGGTTGCAGGTAGCCGCTGGATGATGGTGGCTCAAGGCTATGATGTTTGAAAGTCTATGCAATACGCCTATGTCCAGCAGTGGACGTCCATCGGCTAATAATGATGAGTTAACATGATATACATTATATATAGAGCTGTGATAGTCCAGTGGATATGACCTCTGCCTCTGATTCTGGAGGGTGTGGGTTCGAATCCGGTCGAGGGCATGCACCTCCAACGTTTCAGTTGCGTGCATTTTAAGAAATTAAATATCACGTGTCTCAAACGGAAAACATCGTGAGGAAACCTGTGCATACCAGAGAATTTTCCAGATTCTCTGCGTGTGTGAAGTCTGCCAATCCGCATTGGGCCAGCATGGTGGACTTCTGGCCTAACCCCTTTCTTTCTAAAGGAGACTTGAGCTCAGCAGTGAGCCGAATATGGGTTGATAACGATAGCATGATACAAAAAAAACATACATACAGCCGAACGTAGAACCTCCTCCTTTTTGGAAGTCGGTTAAAAAGCTCGGCTAAATCGAATTGAATCGAACTAAATTTATTTCCAAACTGGTTTATATATTGTCGGTGTTCATCTTAGTATTTTCAAATCAAATTGAGATCCTTGTATTGTCCTTCCTTTATAAGTTATGTATAAATTTGATTATATAAGTTACCTTATAAACTAAATCACAATTTAATACTTTTTTGTTTTATATTTAATTTTTAATTTTAATAGTTTATTTAATTTAATTTAATTAATTATAATAGTTTTTAATTGTACTTGTACTGCAGCTAAAAATATTGTAATCTTCGTTCGTGAATAGATGGTGGTTGTAACACAAAATCTTTTATAGATTTTAGCACAACTGTCGTTTCAACCTATTCTGTATAAAAATGATTTTTGCTCAATAAATCATTTATTCATTTTTTTTTCCTTGAATTACACCAAGTTCAGATATTGCTCATTCGACGCAGTACAAGGCATATATGCATATAAAATGTCAATAGGTATGTAGCTCAACGACATTATCAAACAAACTATTACTTGCTAGAGCTTACCTATTCCGATATCACTTCGATAACATTGGTATGTTTAAATATAAATACATTTCCATCTGAAATATTCAATATCAAATCTTAACTACAATAAACATAATCCACGTCTCATCACCCCCACACAACGGTGCTTCAGTTTATCGCTAACTAAGATCGATATAAAATTTGTCCATCATCACATTTTGTATAGCAACTAATGCATCTATTACTACACAATACGACGTGGGTGTAATCGATAGAAGCGAGGGCGACTTTGGAATCTTCGTGCGTACAAATTAGTGGCATTGCAGGTAAATGGGGGCTATTCTAGAATCGATTTAATGATGCTAGATGGATGAGCTATGCTTGGAGTTTATTACCAAAGACACTGATATAGCTCAGTGAGTCACAGAGCTGAAGTAGCAATGGACAAGGCACATTGTTCGAAGAGCCGATGGACGTTAGGGTCCCAAGGAAGAATGGCGACTCTGCACCGGAAACCGCAGTATTGGTCGACTAGGTGGACTAAGGACATCAAGCCGGGTTGCAGGGAGCCGCTGGATGCTGGCGGCTCGTTACTGATTTATTTGGAAGTCCATGCAAACTGCCCGTAGACCAGCAGTTGATATGTCCATCAGTGGATATTTTTGAGTGAATTTGCAAATTCTTTTGCACTGACGTAACTTGTCTATCACTTTTTCAGTAGATATAATGTGTGAAAACAATAATCTAGTTCCTACATCTACATTCTACTAGAGTAGCAAAAGAGCTAATAATATATTGGTAATAAATAAATAAATGGATCAGCATTTACAAAATTTTATTGATAAGTATATGATTGTTGAGATTTTCATCAGACATAGACAAATCACACACAATTATTTATTACAATAGATTAAACACAGAAAAAAGGAAATGAATTCCTTCTTCGTACTACAGGAGGTATAATGAAATTTATCTTATTTTTATAAACTATCCCCAAACTTCATAAACTCAAGTAAGCTCACTGCCTACAAAAATTAACTCCTCTCGTAACTCATAGAAACCATGTTTCATCTCCTGTCAAATAATAATTGAGCCATATTGTAAATTTCAACAGCTAGCTATTAATACAGACATGCCAACTTAAATCTGCAATACTTTTGATATTTTTTTATATCTATAGGTAGATAGAAAATTGACGCTTCAATAATCCTATGTTGTGAGGTTAGTTTGTATGTATAATTGTATAATTTATGCTTATTTAAATATTTTCAGTTAATTAGTATATTAATTAGTGATTTAACTTTTGTTAAAATATTTCTTTTTGCAGAACTGATGATTTACAGGTGTTTTGAAGGATATCTTAGTGTGACTTTTATGAAATTTAAAGTTTTTTGGAAAACCTAAAAGACTAGACCTAGTCGATTGTGAAATTTTAAGTTTCTTAGACAAAAAAGCTGTAACAAACAACAAGGCAGTGCTAAATGATTAAATCTAAAGGAATAAATCATTATTTATTTACACATCAACTGCTAACAGCCAAAGGTACAGTTGCATATACCTTTCTGAGTTGTAAGCGCTGATATCTTATTGTACATTCCATTGTTATTTTAAAACACAATGAAGCTGTTACAATCAAGTTGGCGTTATAAGTTGGCACATCTGTAGACGCTTTATGAACGAGCCGACGTTGCCTTGACAATGCCAGTACTAAATAAGTTAAGAACTTAGTCTGTGAGCCCTCATTAAGCCCTTTATATTGCCGTCGTGGGCGGCCAAAACAAAGGGACTTTATTCATTCATAAATTGATCGCGAGCATTTTGATCCGTACCCCGAGATAGTGTTAAATCGAATATTTATAAGCTTTTGTGTACACACGGCGATGTTTGACCTCACGGAAAGATAATTTGTAAGTACTTGTACAGTACACGGGTATGTTTCTCAATAAGACGTTATTTATACAGTAACTAGATATTGTCCGTGGCTTTGCTTGCGAGTAGATATATCAGAAAAGTGCGGGTAAACCGTATCTATAGTAATTAGGATAATATTATTGATCTGTGTAACTGTATTATACGACTGTGTGCTTAGTTATAAATAAGTTTGTAAAATGGTGGTAATCAAAAAAAATAAACCTTGGCTGCGTTTGTTGTGGTCTCTTCTCGGACCAAGGCGTGTTTGGAACCCTCGTAACTTTAATTTTAAGTTTTCGGCTATTATTACTACCATTTGATTAAATTAAATTATGACATAATCCTGACCTTTCAAAAGTGCTTGTAAACTTAGCCTAATTGAAATAAATCAATTTTGAATTTTGATCTAAGAGACTGTATCTAATAGCCAGACTTTTGTCATTTTTAAACGCTATACGAGTATGTAAGTACGATAGATAATATGATCTTTGGTCCTTGGTGGCTTATGGCTTATTAATTTAAAATGCTTATGTTTAAGTACAAAGATTATTTTGTTTTTAGGTATTTTTTTTGAGATGAATACAAAAATACTTATGTCCCCAATCACTCACTGGTCTATACTAATATTATAGAGAGGAAGGATTTTATTGTTTGTTTGTTATGTTTACATTGAATATATTCTGAAACTATTACACCGACTTGAAAATCCTTTCACAATTAGAATCCCACATTATCGCTGATGGACATAGGCTATATTTTATCACAGTATTCCCACAGGAATGGAAACTACGCGGGTGAAACCGCGGGGCATTTGCTAGTAGCTTATAATTTCGCTAATATTCAAATATAAGAATATTATTTAATAGCACTTGGTGTTGACAGACTAATTAAATTAAATTATAACCACTGAACAGCACCCATGGAAAATAAACATACCCCATCATACGACCTACCCCGCAAAAACCGACCAAAAACTGACTCTGGCTGCAGATGCCGACCTACTAAAAGCGTTACGATGACTTATTTATCGCACGTATTTGAAAATAAAATACCACGTCGTGCAGGGGAGAATATAGACAATAACTTACCGTTGTATTTAAACCGCCAACAAATATCTACTTATAATAAAAAATGTCAAACTTTGCTAATTTTATCATATACCTTTACCATAAAACTTTACAAAATTAATCATACTTTCTTAACACAACACTAAGAGATATATACACCAAATTAAAGTACACATTTTTTAGGACAAACATGAAAAATACAAAAAAGGAATTAATCATCAAAAATTAAATGTCTTTCGGGACTAAAACAAATCGAAATCAAAAATTTGTTCACCGTCATCCAATTCGTCATCCAATTTTTCCGCCCTACTTTTTTCTCTGTCAAAAACAAAGCAAAGAAAACTCCGCCCGCCATTTCCGCACGAAGTAACCGTGTAGTGCAAGGAACAGGGACGTAGCCAGTGGAATGACCTTAGTACCTTATTAACTTCAACTAAGGTAATTGCTACTTTTTTCAGTCAAAATTCATTTATTTCAATTAGGCTTAGTTTACAAGCACTTTTGAAAGGTCAATGTCATAATTTAATTTAATCTAATGGTGGTAATAAAAGTCGAAAACTTAAAACTAAAGTTACGTTTTCCAAACGCGCCTTGATCCGAGAAGAGCCCACAACAAACTCAGCCAAGGTTTTTCTTTTGTTTACCACCATTTTAAAAACTTATTTAAAACTAAGCACACAGTCGTATATAACAGTTTAACACCAAGCCTTTTTATCATTAATATAATCATTAACACTATAATAAGCCTTTCCCAAAAGCTTGCGTTTAATGTCATTCATTTATTCATCATTATAACCTTGGAAATCATAGGATAGGATAGGCATCGGGACTAGGTCTTTCTCCTTTCAGGAGAATAGGTATACAAATTAGACCCAACACGTTACTCCAATAAAGGTTGACGGGCTTAATATAACAATGTTTGATTCTGTAATGATTATGATCAGGACCATCTGCTAAACAAGCTTGTCTAATTACCTGCCGGGGTATATCATTTTTTTTTTCAGTCTTTACAAGTTGCCCTTGACTACAATCTCACCTGATGTAAGTGATGATGCAATCTAAGATGGAAGCGGGCTAACTTGTTTCCCTTTCGGTTTCTACATGGCATCGTACCGGAACGCTAAATCGCTTGGCGGTACGTCTTTGTCGGTAGGGTGGTAACTAGCCACGACCTAAGCCTCCCACCAGCCAGACCTGGACCAATTAAGAAAACCCGAATCGGCCCAGCCGGGGATCAAACCCAGGACCTCCGTCTACCACTGCGCCACGGAGGTCGTCAAAAAGTCGTCAATATTGCTATTATGGTTGTAAGTATACAATACAATATGCTATGATAAAACCATAAAGCGATATTACCTTCCACTCCTACCAGTCATTGATTACTCGTAAATACTCGTAGTACTTTTTCCGGATGCCTGCAATATAATTATAATATCCTTTTCTTTATTCTTGATCACGTTTTCAGGGTAGTTATAATTGATGATCGATTGAGTACCTAACATACTCAAATAATTTTTTTATAATATTAGTTACGGCTAATAGAAAAATCTCATCACCGTTCCTATTAAAATATAAAAAAATTAATGTAATGCGGCCCTGAGTCCAACCCCTAGTTGCGAACCTGTGCGGAACCTAGCAAGTTTTATTCGACCTACAACTCTAGTGCTCCGGCGACTCATTAGGGACCCCACTACGGAGGGGCCTTAGGGGCTTCAACGGCACAAAAGGGGTTCTTCACGACTCGAGAGTCATCCGTGAACTAACGTACTTACAACGCGACTGTTTGTCACAGACTGCGTCACAGAATAAAGAATTTAGTTGTCATACTGGTTTGAAATGTTATTTTATTAATCATTTTTTTTATCTTTACAAGTTAGCCCTTGACAACAATCTCACCTGATGGTAAGTGATGATGTAGTCTAAGATGGAAGCGGGCTAACTTGTTAGGAGGAGGATGAAATCCACACCCTTTTCGGTTTCTACACGACATCGAACTAGAACGCTAAATCGCTTCGCGGTACGTCTTTGTCAGTAACTAGCCAAGGCTGAAGCCTCCCACCAGCCCTAAATTTCTTTACTAATTTATTCATTTGTTTATATAATATGTGTAACATGGTATATATTAGTGTGTAATTATTAGATTTATATGTTATTTTAATATACACACCACGCATTCTTGTATTCTCACAATGTATATGTTTTTCGAAATCTAAGGTTGCCTGAAAGAAATCGCTTTGTAGCGATAAGGCTGCCTTTTGTTTAATGCTTCAATGTTGCTCAACCTGGAGTTAGGAAATACGAGGTGTTATGCACAGAGAGCACGATAAGTTGTCAGTCCCGGGTAGTAGTTAATGAGTTTACAATTATCACATTATGCCCGCCAACCTGTAGTGGAGCAGGTAGGTGGGTCTAAGCTCCATACCCCTCTCCTTTTTGGAACAAGACCTGGCCTTGTAGTTTGCCGTTGATAATGATGATGATATCATAATCAGCCTATCAGTACTATGGAGGTGTTACCACACATATTTTATAGGTAACTAGCTGACGTCGTGCGGTTTCACCCGCGTGGTTCCCGTTCCCGTAAGAATATGGGTAAAATATATAGCCTATAGCCTTCCTCGATAAATGGGCTATCTAACACTGAAAGTTTTTTTCAAATCGGACCAGTAGTTCCTGAGATTAGCGCGTTCATTCAAACAAACAAACTCTTCAGCTTTGTAATATTAGTTTAGATGTATATTGTTGTCTAAACATTCTCAAACATACTCTTTGTAAACTAAAAACGCCGTAGTACCTTCGGTCATCACCGGAGAAAACCTTTCTCTCTTGTTACAAGTTTACGACCAATTTAAGTTGCTGCTAGCGTCTTTAAGTGACAATTTATGCGGCTATGTTTCACAATATATTAAACCTAAAGCCAGCAAAGTACGACCAACGGGCTGGCACGACGAAAATTGGCTGGAAATAAATAAAACTTTATACTGCTGCGCGCGAAAAAACATCATTTTGTAAGTTAATGCACCTAATATAAATTTACGTTAACTTTTAAGTAATGGCTCGCTTTGCTACGTAGTTAATAGAGGGTGGACTTTCGAGGGCCGAAAATGAGGAAATAAATATTTGTTATTTTCAAAAAAACATTTAACATAATGTTGTAATGGTTAGTGTAATGCACTTCAATGTAATAATTTTAGGATAATTGCAATGTACTGGAAGTTATGTGAAAATTCAAAAGCAGATTGTGCGGTCGACTTGCGATTCATCATCATCATATTAGCCGATGGACGTCCTCTGCAGGACATAGGCCTTTCATCATCATCATCTTTCATTTCATTACGATCCTGAGCCGCCTGCATCCAGCGAATCCCTGCGACTCGCTTGATGTCGTCAGTCCACGCTTTCTAGTGCGGGCTCGCCATTCCAGCACCTTGGGACCCCAACAGCTCTTCGAACTATGGGCCCCGCCCATTGTCACTTCGGCTTCGCGAGCTATGTCGGTGACTTTGGTTCTTCGACTTGCTATTGCCTACCAACATATGTCATAAAGATAACTAGATTCAAACAAAAATTTTCATTTTATCTCACGGTGAAGACTTGTGAAGATATGTGAATAAAACAAATTGATCAAAAATGGTTTTTTTTTCAATCATCGTTGAATTTTTGCCCAAATTTGTCTATGGACTAAGGGCCTGCGACATACCTCATTTAAGAAGGTTAAAACTTTGTTAGCTTTGTTAGCTCCTACCATAGTTAAAGTATTATATACCATAGTTAAAGGTCTATAAGCAATAAGCACTCTAAGATATTAATTGATTATGAAACAAGAAGCGTTTCAAGAAGTAGCTCATGACTAAGGGCCCCGAATAGGTTCGAAATTAGTCGGGCATACTCCGACCTAATATCACGTGAGTTTTAGCCGTGTTTCATAATCAATTAATATGAATAACACTCACGATAGTTTAAATTAATTCTATACAAACAAGAATTGCTCGTTTTATGAGTTATTGTCGTATTTCGACCACAACAATAAATATTTTCATAACAAAGATGTACAAACCTGTAAGTAAGTTAGAGGGAAGTGGATCCCTCGCAACGCGATCCTCCCTATCGTTAGCTGAAGCTCGGACAAATCTGCACCCGCGGCCGATCATCACTCTTCATAATGAAGGATCACGATCTTGATTGATAAGCTAGCCCTTGCTTTTTCATAGAGCAATGAAACTCAAAGAACTGATTGTTATATTTGAAATTAAAATTTTAATTTTGTTTTTTCAATTAGATTCAATATGTAATTAAAAAATCCAAAAATGTGTTTATTCTGAATCGTCAATACGTAATTTTACTCTGGATTAACATGGTTAGCACGGGATTTGTGAAAAACTGAATTTCACGCGGATGATGTCGCGGGCGTCCGCTAATTGTAAATAAATTTATAAAACACTACGCTCGTTTCTATAACATATATTGTATTCTTTCCTTTTTATAATACATAGGTATATGTTTATTACGTTTATTTTGAATGTAACTTGAAAATATTTTGTGAATTACTGACTTTGACTGAAAGACGTGACTGGACTGTGATTATTGATTTCAACAAAAACTCAAAATTAATCTCGTAGTGAAAGCCTTTGAATTTAGTATTTTATCACTTTAATATCCTATCTAGTACAAACCTCGAATATAATTCTCCTATAAAAAGATGGGTCACCTAAAATGAGATGGGGCAGTTTTACTTATTTGAAGAAGTTTTCATTTTCATCATTCAGGAACAGTACTTTTCTGAACTAACCATATAATTTATGTACTCTTATTTTACTTGTTTCTACATATTTACTATTTCAGGTAAGTATTTTACACATAAAAAATAAAGACAAAAACAATGAAAATATTAAATCAAATACTTGATACAAATAAAGATCCAATTTCATAAGTGGATTCATTGTTTATTGAATTAACGGAACAAGCTTAATATAAAAGTTGGCGAAAAATACTTTAGCCAATAAATCAAAATGAAAATATAAATTAACATTCATTACGGTCGTGTCAAAAGTTTTTTGTCTGGAAAGTTGGGTAATTAAATTGGGAAAGTTGCAAAAATTTGCAGTGAAATGTACCACGCATAATTTTGTTATGGATTCATTAGTTCTGTGTAACGTTAATTGTGAATTAAAGCCTCAATAGCTCAACGGTAAGAGCGGCTGGACTCATCACCGAGGGTTGGTGGTTCGATCCAGCCTCGTTGGTCTATTGTCGTACCCACTCCTAGCAGTCTGCTTCGACTAGTTGGAGGGGAATGGGAAAGTCTCTAAAAACTATCTATTTGAATTAGAATTACACCAATATTTTTTTTTAACCAATATTTGCCATATATTTTATAATATGATATTGGTCATATTATAAAATTTGACGGCCTCCGTGGCGCAGTGGTATGCGCGGTGGATTTAATGACGGAGGTCCTGGGTTCGATCCCCGGCTGGGCCGATTGAGGTTTTCTTAATTCGTCCAGGTCTAGCTGGTGGGTAGCTTCGGCCGTGGCTAGTTACCACCCTACCGACAAAGACGTACCGCCGTAAGCGATTTAGCGCTCTGGTACGATGTCGTGTAGAAACCGAAAGAAGTGTGGATTTTCATCCTCCTCCTAACAAGTTAGCCCGCTTCCATCTTAGATTACATCATCACTTACCATCAGGTGAGATTGTAGTCAAGGGCTAACTTGTAAATAATAAAAAAAAATCATAATTTTTAGAGACTTATTAATAAGTTTTTTCAGATATGTTATATGAATATAGAAAAACTATTTTACTTGTTTAAGACAATAATTTGTGTAGTTGTAGGGACAGCAGTGTCACTGAGTACTTTGGGTGAGCGCTTTGTCGAATTCAGGCCCAAAAGCTAAAGGACGAAGGGCGGTTGAACGTCTCTCTAACGTCGTCTCCTGTGAAACTTGGCGTAGAGGAACGTTGGATTTATGTGACATGGTGATATGGCACGACGGGTATTTTCGATCGACATTGGACGACATTCTCACATAGATTCTATGTTTTTGTATAACTCTCCTTTCTAACGCTTTCTTAATACAAAATATTAACTGTTATTATACGACTGTGTGCTTAGTTTTAAATAAGTTTGTAAAATGGTGGTAACCAAAAAAAATAAACCTTGGCTGAGTTTGTTGTGGGCTATTCTCGGACCAAGGCGCGTTTGGAACCCTCGTAACTTTAATTTTAAGTTTTCGTCTATTATTACCACCATTAGATTAAATTAAATTTTGACATATACCTGACCTTTCAAAAGTGCTTGTAAACTAAGCCTAATTGAAATAAACGTATTTGGTTTGATTTGATTTTGATATTTTTTGAAAAAAAAAATAAAAAAAATAGTTCAGAATGGGAAGATAATTTAAGTACTTAAATGTTGGTAACATGAATGTCTGGTTAAATTAAAATCACTTCTAATGATCGCTAACTCTATAGCCTGTATCTACTCATTACTTAAAAGGATTACAATTTGAGCACCACTGACGTGGGGGCTATCTGTGTAAGTTTTTGCTTAATCTTAGTATAGCTGTTATAGTTGCGAAGTCGCGCGGTGATTGATTATGATGAATCCCTTGATTAGCTTTTTTCTAAGAAGTTATTTTTATCATCTTGGTATAAGCTTATATGTTTTAGCCGTTAAAGTAAATATGGCATTTTTTTTAATTATTCATATTAAAAAGTGGATATGACCTCCGCCTCCGGTCCGGGGCTTGCACCTACAACTTTTTAGTTGTGTGCATTTTTAGAAATTAAATATCACGTGTCTTAAACGGTGAAAGAAAACCATCGTGAGGAGACCTGCATACCAGAGAAATTTCTTAATTTTCTGCGTGTGAGAAGAATTCTTCTGCCAATCCGCATTGGGCCAGCGTGGTGGACTATTGGCTCAGCAGTGAAGATGAGTTAGTTCATTACAGCTACCCGTTCTATTTGTACCTACTAAAATGCAGCAGTGATGCAATTTAAATGGCCTTCTTTATAGGGCCACAGTAACGTCGCCGGGGGGTTTGGGCGAGCGCAAAAGCTTTATTAGAATTGAGCTCTAGGGCAAAAAAACCAAGGGGTCTTCTTTGAGATCAGTTTAGAGGGACATTAGGACCAACGCGTTGATGATAGAAATTGCGTTCAATGCGTTGATAGTAAAAATGAAAATTTAAGGTGAATTTGAAATTAACCCAATGCTACTTACATTTGGACAAAGTTCGTCTTTTAGGTACACTACTTAGTGACGTAAATTATTCGGATTTAAAAATATAAAAAAAATGTTGAGACTTACCTTTTCTAGCAATATTAATTTCGACTGTATGCAGCTTGTCATTTAAACTCAGTTTGGCTTACATTCTCTGTACCTTTCAGTATTTTTATTAATTTAACAGAAATACCAAAAGGTAAAGAAGCTTCTC
The DNA here is from genome assembly GCF_947172395.1 of Bicyclus anynana. Classification (NCBI taxonomy): domain Eukaryota; kingdom Metazoa; phylum Arthropoda; class Insecta; order Lepidoptera; family Nymphalidae; genus Bicyclus; species Bicyclus anynana. The sequence goes on from NC_069095.1 coordinate 947,134, forward strand.
TTCAAAAAAATACTTAAAATGAGGCACGCGTCTTCAAATACGCACACAATCTAGGAAAAAAGGTGGTCGTTAAAGTTCTTGCGTGAGTCAATAAAAAGTTGTGGCCATAGTGACAGCTGCATGAATACCGTTGATACAGAAGTAAATCAACTGAGTTCAAATTACTGCCAAATATTATATGGATTACTACCGACGCTCCACGATTTCACTCACGTAGTTCCCGTCCTCGTGATAAAAATAAAGCCTATGATACTCACAAGTAACGTGTCCTTCTATTCGTAGAAATTTTTTCAAAATCGGTTGAGTAGATCCAGAGATTACTTACCCTCACCAAAGTTACACACCAAAAACTTTCCCTCTGTTTGTCGTCGATAGCTTTCTTGCGACTCGTGCTTGCGTAGCTGTCAAAGCGAAGCATGACTAGGTTCACTAGTGTTTAATAACTCCATCGTCTCTCAACGAATCTGGATGAAATTCAACTCAGAGATAAATTCTGAATAAGCATTTATACATATAGTATTCTTTACTCCAATTTTTCAAAGGGGACTTTATCAATGCGGGTAAAAATTGAAGGGTAGATAGTTTAATGAAATTAATAATATTATAGTCAATTGAAAAAAATATGCTAGGACTTATAAAACTAGAGATAGAATTGAGTTTCTTGAGTAAATAAATAAAGTACCAATTCTATTGCACCAATTTGTTGGTTGTTGGCACCAAAAACCGTTTTGCACGCTATTGCAATGAAACGCTAATTACAAATATTATATACTAAACTAAACTGTTGTATATAAAAAAAATATTAACATTTAATTTTCTTGTAGCGTTAACATTAAGGTAAATAAAGATCACAAACGCTACCACTAAAGCCATACCTTTATACCATAGAGCGAAGGCTGGGGTATTTTTTCTCGGCATCATTATCGTACCAAATCCAATAGTCAATAGTTTAGATTACTTCAATGAATAAGCCCAAAATTGTATTAAATAAACGTGGGCAGAATTTCATTTTATTTTTGTGGTAGGTGTAACCTGCTAGTTTTATCAATTACTTTTTTTATTAAATGGAACTTTTTCCAACAACAACAAAAAAAAAAAAGAAAAAACGAACGGATTCTTAATTGGTCCAGGTCTTGCTGGTGGGAGGCTTTGGCCGTGACTAGTTACCACCCTAACGGCAAAAACGTACCTACCGCTAATCGATTTAGCGATGCGGTGTCGTGTACAAACCGAAAAGGTGTGTGGATGGGTTGTGGATTTTCATCCTCCTAACAAGTTATCCCGCTTGGCTCTGGACTGACGTTGGCTGCCGCCGAGACGTCGCTGACTGCCTCAGACCAATTATAGAAGGACCAGTGTCGCACCCATATTCACAAACGAAATTTTCTGTCATTTTCTAAGGAAAATGAGCTTAGATTTGGTATACATCTTTTACTAAACTATAAGTTTTTTACGTTATTCAACTACACATAATGGTATTTTTACGGAGCTCTTCAACCGACGAACACGATTACAACTATGAAAAATCGACGCTATAGAGACAGTTTTATAATCGCATTAGATCGTTGATCATATACTTTGACAGAAAATTAACGTACAGCGAGGCAGGTCTTATACAATAGTTGGTCTGAGCTGACTGCAGTCGGCGACGCCGTCGCCTGCCGCCGAGACGTCGCCGACTGCAGTCGTCGGTAGCAGCTGCTGCTTGTGCAAATGAACATTTATTGTCATTTGGTAATAGCGGCCTACTTGTCATTTGTGTAAGACGCTGTCAATTTTAATTTAGGTTTTAGCGGGACTTCTTTTGTGGCGCAGAGTCTACGTAAGGTGTACTTAAAGCAAAATATTACTAAATTGAGAAGGAGTTCGCCTTAATTCGTGGATTTGAACAGAGTTGCACTCATCAGTTAGTATTAAGAAACGGCTGGTATAATGCGGTCCCAAGGACGCAATTTAGGAACCGTATGTTTAAAACTGTGTTCAAGTAAATTGTCCATTAAACGTAGCCGGAAAGTGGTTGTTACGAAACAATTTCCTTTATGATATAAACAGAAAACAATTAAGTGAACATATAGTGCTGCTATTAAATTTAATGTCCTTTGGCGATCGATTTTTTGATTGAATTTGGTTTTTGGCCGAACTTATACTCACACTTAACAAAATCTTTTCCGACTAGTTGGACGGGAGTGTGAATACTGGTCACATAAAAAAAAGATAAGTCATATATTCTTTTTTTTTTTTAAATTGTCTTACTGTATTTCGTTATCAACCCATATCATTCATTCGTCATCTCTGAGCTCGAGTCTCCTCTCAGAATGAGAGGGGTTAGGCCAATAGTCCACCACGCTGGTCCAATGCGGATTAGCAGACTTCACACACGCAGAAAATTAAGAAAATTCTCTGGTGTACCGGTTTCCTCATGATGTTTTCCTTCGCCGTTTGAGACACGTGATATCTGATTTCTTAAAAGGCACACAACTAAAAAGTTGGAGGTGCATGCCCGGACCGGATTCGAACCCACACCCCTTCGGATTTGGAAGCAGGGGTCATATCCACTGGGCTATCACGGCTCTTACTGTATTTATATGAATAAAAAAAAAAGAAACTGGGAAATCAAACATTTTTTCCTATTCATGCTACAATGCAAATGATGAGTGAACTGAGTGAGATCACAGAGCTGGTACTTTCCTGTAGGCAAATTTAGATCAAACCACTCTATTGTAATGACTGCAAATTATGCGCCTTGTTACTTAGTTGACTCAGTAGACTAAGAAGGCAAAATGTGAATGACCTGTAGTATTATGATTGTACAAAACATTATTTAGCAAAATACTGGACCATGTGGTCATACAAATTCCTTTCCTTTATCTCAAACTACATATCCCAAACTTTCTGTAATGACTCTCTACAGGTCTATATATATAGGCCCAATACCTACATAAATAAAATAAAAACCCGCCTACCCGTATTGGAGCAGCATGGTGGGTCTAAGCTCCACCCACCATCCCCTCTCCTTTAAGGGAAGTGGCCTGGCCTGTAGTAGGCCGCTAAATTATACTGACAATGATGACACAAAAAAAAAACAATTTATATTTGTATGTTATTGATAATGTTTATGGTTTTGAGATCAATTCAAAAACAATAGAAAGTAGATTTAATTACATTTCATAATTTCAAAACCTCATTTAACGTGTTGCTCATTAAATATGGCAATGGTAATCCAATCCCGAACCTCAAGAAATAACCTAAAAAAACATGAAACAATGTTCGTAACCAAAAGAAATAACATATTGTGTGGAATAATTTCAAATTTATTACAATATATCTTAGCCACGTTGCTCGACGCTGAAGCGGCAAACTACGAGATATCCACACGAGGTCAAAATTGCCTGATTGATATATAATAGCCGTCTTGTATCAAACACCTCAGCGATCAGCGTAATTTGCCCTAATAAAAAATTAAAAGCATTTTCAAAACATTATAATGGTAACAGCGGTATAATTGCTTAATGACGACCCCAAATTGTGACTCCATATTATTATTTATTCATGAGGTAATGTCATAGATATAATATCACATAGATAAACGGTTTGGAAGCGATAGAAATGTAATCCCATTTTTTTTTTTGTGATCAAAATCTATCTAAAGCATGGAAAAATTATTATAAGAGCAGTTACGTCATATAAGCCTAAGCCTGATTATGGTAAAGTGCTTATACTAAATAAAGGAGAATTAATAATTAATTTTTAATAGTCACTACACTTTTATACTTACATAATTATGCTTGCCTATATAATATCGCGCAGATGAAGTAGCAATGGGCGGGCACGTAGTTCAAAGAGCCGTTGGACGTTGGGTCCCGAACGTGTTGGAGTGACCCCGCACTAGAAAGCGCAAATTTGGTTGACCAGGTGGGCTGATGACATCAAACGAGTCGCAGGGATTCGCTGGATGCAGGCGGCTCAGAATCGTGATGTTTGGAAGTCCGTACAAAAGTACCTTTGTCCTATAGTGAACGTCTATTGGCTGATTTATGATGATTATTAGCATAATGTGGCGATTTTCAGGTAAGATCCACACGCTATTGAAATATAGCGCCTGACAGACTTTGAGCAGTAATTATAAAATTTCGAAATTCCAATTTCGTTGATTAATTTAAGTAGGCTTGGTTTACAAGAACCTACTTGAGACTAGTCTCTACCGTCGGTATGGAAAGAAATTTTTGCTGAGAAGAGCCAACAAATGCAATAGTCGAGTTTTATAATATATCATTGGTTGCTCTACCAAAGATCGTCAACGATCAGGTACTCGCGCGAACCTGAAATTATTCAACCCATTATGTCATCAACAGTTTTATGAGTCCGATGTTTTTATAAGATCCTTCTTAATGGTACATCACGGATGGTTAGGTTTTGCTGGTAACTAACTATAATAATCGTTAAAACGATTTTTGATTAGCCGGTTTAACGATTTCATATTACTTTACACGCGGATATTCGTAACTTCGACTTTGAAATCTGTTTTTATCGGTGTCGTATATCCAATTTTTTTTATTCTTTACATGTTAGCCCTTGACTACAATCTCACCTGATGGTAAGTGATGATTCAGTATACGATGGAAGCGGGCTAACTTGGTATGAGGAGGTTGAAAATCCACGCTAAATCGCTTGGCAGTACGTCTTTGCCAGTAGGGTGGTAAGTCACGGCCGAAGCTTCCAAGTGTGTCAAATGTGAAAAAGCGTTCTTGAAGTTGGTCGGTGAACATATAACCCAACGATATTTTATACTATAGATATGTTTCGTGCCTACAAAACCACCGCAAAAAGTGAATCGAATTTAGCTACTCCACTGAGTGCACATATGCATAATTTGATACTCTGGGGTTGCTCTAATTTTTTTTAATTTAACTTGTTAACTTACTGTTTTATATATATTTTATGTATATACATTACTATTTCCCAAAATTTGTTAAACTCAAGAATATATTACAGAAGCTATCTAGATGTTTCAGCCATGAGTTATTCGAGATTAATCATCAGTATATTATATTGAGAAATCGAGGGAAAAATAAACCGATTAATTAGGGATAAATTGCATTTCTTGAAAGCTATAAAATGCTTGTTGAAATACCTAATTAAATTTAATGTATGGTCAACATCCGAGTGACTTCAGCACTATCTGAGTCATATACACTCGTTTCCATAGTGAGTCATAATTCAAATATTCTCATGAATATTATAGGGAAAGTGGAAAGATTTCATCATTAACAACCCATATTCGGCTCACTGTTGAGCACGAGTCTCCTCTCAGAACTGCGCAATCTACGGCCGGATACGTGGGACTCGCACAGGGGTTCGACCTTAGTCCACCACGCAGGCCCAATGCGTGGCAGACTTCATACACATAGAGAATTAAGACAATTCTCAGGTATGCAGGTTTCCTCACGATGTTTTTCCTCCACCGTTGAGACACGTGATATTAAATTTCTGTAAAGTTGCATGCCCAGGACCGGACTCGAACCTACGCCCTCCGAATCGAAGGCAGAGGTCATATACACTGGGCTATCAGGTCTCTTAAACGGAAAAGTTTATTGTTGACTATCGCCCGCGACTTCGGCCGCCCCTAGACTCCTTTAATCCAGCCCTTACAGTATCGCTTTAAAAATGGAGTAACTTCTCCCGTTTTCCCTACATTTCCCTTCACTGCTCTACCTCTATTGATTGTAGCGTAATGAAAAGTATACTATAACCTGCTCAGGAGTATGAAGAATAATTGTACCAAGTTTCGTTAAAATCCATTGAGTAGTTTTTGTTTCTATAACGAACATACAGAAATTTTACTGATTGCATTTTTAGCATCAGTATCGATCACTAATCACCCTCTGTTAGTTATTTTGGAAATATATTTCATGTACAAAATTGACCTCAGTCATAGGACTTTTGTTTAAAGTGTATGGAAGCGCTAGACAATGTAAAAACACAGACCTCTGAAGGACATTATAAAAAAAAAGATGCATAACGCTAAGTTGTTTTTGCAACTCTCTGAAAAATATTCTCTCTAGGGTATATTTTTTTATTACTTTTCTAAATGCCTGGCAGTCGCTTACCGGTCGATAAATGAAATCGTTTCGTAATAACCTATCACAGTTTTACTATCATGAACCATATAATCAGCCGTTAAACTTTAAGATGACCACGTTTAAAAAAATTAAAAGTCAATTTGTGTAATCAAATGGTTTAAAACCACCGCAATATTATCTCCAGACATAATCGTTCCTAAATATCGTTTGTATGGATGGTAATTTAAACTAACTTTGTGGGAACGTGAAACACATCAAGTTCGACAGACGACCGTTGGTCCGGAAAATTAAATGCTAATATAAATGATTATATTCTATTTTGTTTGTCCGTAACAGCTTTATAATGATGGTGCACGGTAATGAGATCGCTTGTAGCGGTGACTAAGATATTGTGTCAGATACCTTGGACAAGCTTCTTTGATAATATACTTTAAAGCATGAAAATAATTTATGCAAGAACAGCTGACGCCGCGCGATTTCACCCGCGTGGTGTCCGTTTCCGTAGGAATACAGGGATAATATATAACCTATAACCTTCCTCGATAAATGGGCTATCTAACACTGAAAGAATATCTTTTTCAAATGACATTAACTTAAATGACAAATTAAATAATCTACTCAATGACATAATTAAATGGATGAATGATCATAATTTAGAAATAAATTTTAATAAGACGAAAATAATTAAATTCAGACCATATCAAAAAACAGAATTAAATATCAAATTTTCCTATTTTAACTTTTTTAGGTATAGAAATTGACACTCATTTAAATTGGAAAAATCATATACAAAAAATGAATAATAAATTATCGAAATTTATAAATGGACTTAAAGAATTAAAAAGAACCACTGACATGAAAACTGCATTAGCTGCATTTTATGCATATGGGTACGCGTGGTTAAGGTATGGGGTAATCCTTTGGGGAAATAGCACAAACGCCCAAGATTTGTTTATACTTCAAAAAAAGTGTATACGCATCCTCGTACATATAAGTAAGACTGAATCATGCCAACCGTATTTCAAACAACTAAAAATATTGACCCTGCCCTGCATATATATTTTTGAAATATGTAAATTTGTGAGAAAAAATTTTCATTTTTACGAAAAAGTCGAAAACTCTTATAAACCACGGCGCTTCCGCGAAAAAAACGAAAATAAACTAATTTACCCTTTTTCAAAATTAATACTCCACAGCTCCGGCCCAACGCAATGTCAATAAAAATTTACAACAACCTTCCAGACCGTATACGTAATGAGGCGAAAGATATTGCTTTCAAAAAGAAATTAAGGGACTTTCTGGTCGAAAAGTGCTATTACACGGTAAATTACTATTTGAATGATAAATAAAAACAAAAAATATAATCGGTCTCCCTATCACTCACTCGACAAAAGGCTACGCCCAAACTGGGTATCCATAACTTGCATTATGTAATAAAATGTAACTTGTAATTATTATTATTATATTGTATAATGTAATGTATGGTATTGCTTGATATTAAATAAATAAATAAGAATTTTTCAAATCGAAGCAGTAATTCCTTAGATTAGTGCGTTCAATCAAACAAACAAACTATTCAGCTTTATAATATTAGTATAGATTATATTTATTTTAAATTGTCATTTTACCAATCTATTATTTATATGTCAAATGTAAGTCAAAGTTAAACATATTTTAGTTTTTGGGTTTTTTGTGTATTGTGTCTCTTTGACTTTTACTAGTTCATTTAATATATTTAGGTTAAGTTGAATATAATATAAAAAATGGATAGCAAATGGAATGCTTTGAGACAACTCGCTCTGCTCATAAATATTCCGTACATTCAATGAAAGCGCGGTAGCGTTGAGGTAAGTAATATAAAATCGATCACATTTCAATGGCGGTTTATTTGGCGAATTATAGTAGTCCACTCGTCCGGATAATTAATGAGTATGACCATCATTCGCTTGTATACAGAAGCATTATAAAACACCAACAAGTATACCTTTTAACAGTAAGAAAAGCAGATGGACGTGAGGGGGAATGGGGACTCCGCACGAAAGCGTTAGGTAGGTCGACCCTTTATTAAGTAGACCGAATATAGTGTTTGCTGCGTCCACTGAATGCAAGCGGCACAAGACCGTAATGTTTGAAAGTTACAAAAGGCTTATTAGGTCCAGCAATGAACGTCCATTAGCTATCATTATCAACCGATATTCGGCTCACTGCTGAGCTCGAGTCTCCTCTCAGAATAAGAGGGGTTAGGCCAATAATTAGGCCAATAGTCCACCACGCTGGCCCAATGCGGATTGGCACACACGCAGAGAATTATGAAAATTCTCTGGTGTGCAGGTTTCCTCACGATGTTTTTCCTTCACCGTTTTGAGACGCGTGATATTTAATTTCTTGCACATAACTGAAAAATTTGGAAGTGCATGTCCCTGACCAGATTCGAACCCACACCCTCCGGAATTGGAGGCAGAGGTCATGTCATGAGGTCATGAGAAAAAAAATCCATTGTCAATAAAAAAAGTTACCTATAACATACCTCACCGCAACCAGCAGCGTTTAATAGCGAGACTTTAAGTGCTAACCGCCGATTATCCAGATTATATGACCACTTTAAATCATCCAATACTTATCCATTCTTTACGTCGGTCCTGTTTGAACTATAACCTGTAATATTGAAGTATAGCTTTTATCACAAAGGGGCTTCATATATCGTTACGTCCAATAAAGGGGCGCGCGTCGTAAAAATTGCAAAATGCTGGGTTTAATATATGAAAGGTTTGAAATTAGATAAACGGGATACTCGTAAAACTGGTTTCATATATTTTGTAGTGCCTTTGTTCCAGTTCCAGTTTCCAGACTTTGTTCCAGTAAAAAAAGTTCCAGTTAGCCTTTGTAACTTCAGATCACAAGGCCCAAATGTCAAAGTTTTTATCAGACTTTAACAATAAATATGGTTTATTCCAAAGATTGAGTATTTTTAGTCAATTTACATTTTCTGCAATTTGCCTTTGAAAAAATTGCTGGGTCAGGATATTGCGTTCTCCTTTCACCAATTCTAATTTAAAGGATAGTTACGTAATAAAATTACAGAACAGGGACTTGAGGACGTACAGACTTTAAAATCACTGTTAAAATGTTAATAAAAGTCCAATGGATTCCAATGGAACCAAAATAGTGCTCAGTCATCAGATATTTTATTCTCCTCTGATCGTGCAAAGCTCTATTGTCTAGACTCGTCAATTGTCTGGCTGCCCGCAAGATTCAGCTGAAATAGTCTACGGCGTCAATTTATTGTGTGGTCTTTCTTGCTAAGCTGATTTTATTTTGTTTCAATACTGCTATACGTATCGTATTGTTTCGGTCTGAATTGATTGCTTCGCAAAATTAAGCTTACTTGCTTATTTGCTATTCATGGCACCAATTTGAGAAATTAAAACGTATTTGTATTAGCTATATGAACCAACTTAACGATTTCCAAAGTGTGTTCGCGTAACCTAGGGGATGGAGGAATTGAGGTTACCATTTGGATATTAGTTATTGGGTGGTCATCATCATTACCTGTCATTACCATTGTCCACCCCAATTCGGCTCACTGCAGAGCTCGAGTCTCTTCTCAGAATGCGAGAGGTTTGACTAAATAGTCCACCACGCTGGCCCATTACGGATTGGCAGACTTCACACACGCAGAGAATTTAGAAAATTCAATTCACAGGTACGAAGATTTCTTCCCGACGTTTTTCCTTCACCATTTGGGACACGTGCTATTAAATTTCTTAAAATGCAACTAAAAAGTTGGATATGCATGCTCCGGACCAGATTCGAACCTACACCCTCCGGAATCGGAGGCAGAGGTCATATCCACTGGGTTATCACGGCCCAGTTTATTCGTTAATCATTTACCATTGTTAGCCGTTGAAAGTCCACTCCAGAACTTAGTTACTTACTTCCAAACACCTTGGTATATGAACCGCCAGCATATCCCTGTAATTTGCTTAAAGTCGTCGATTCACCTAGTGAAAGGGACCAACACTGCGCTTTTGCGCTCCAAGATCGACATTCTATCACATTATCCTTTCTCTCGCTCTTCGAACACTATGTCCCATCCATTGCCACTTCAGCTTCGCAACTCATTAAGCTATGTCGATGACTTTAGTTCTTCTGCAAATCTTTATACCTAATTCGATCACGCAGAGATACTCATGCTCATCCAATTAGTCTGTTTTGTCTGTCTCAACTATTACTATAGATTTTTTTACTATAGGTATATGTACTTACAAGTAGGGATGATTTTCTTTGCCGTCTAGACTCACCATACAACATCCAGACAAATTAGTGCCTGCGTAACATTAATATTCTCGCAAAAGCGTATGCACGCAGCCCCTACGCTAGTGTTGTGTACAGTGAGTATAGTATTTTTATGCAATATTTCATTCGTCAGAGAATATTGCTGCAGTTGCCTAAAGCTATGTGCGTTTTATCATTTTTATGCCCTATCCTGCAGCTGTTTTAGAATTGCTTTTCCTTTTGGACTGTAAGCTTTAATATTGCATTGTTTTAGTATACTTTGTTGTCTAAGTTGATAATAATCTACTTCATTGGTTATTTTTTATGTCGTATTATATTTTAATCCGAAAGTAGTAATAGTTGGAGTTTCTCTGCGTGATCGAATCAGGAATAAGGAGATCCGCAGACGAACCAAAGTCACTGACATAGCTCAGCGAGTCGCGAAGCTGAAGTGGCAATGGGCGGGCCACATAGTTCGAAGAGCCGATGGACGTTGGGGTCACAAGGTGCTGGAATGGCGATCCCGCACCGGAAAGTTGGAGGTCCATGCAAGAGGCCTATGTCCAGCTGTGGACGTCTATCGGCTGATAAGGTAGTAATAGTGAGTTATTATTTTTTTTATTATACGTTAACGGAACAAAAAGTTGGTCTAAATGATTTAAATTGAATAATCGTCGTCTAAAATAGAATCAGCTTAAGACACACACGGACAGACAAATTGTTCTGCCTGCGACATCCGATTGGAAATATGTTCACTTTGAAGAAAGATAAACATACAGTCAGTACGAAGAATTGAAAAAGTAATTAATTCCTTTCAATGGTTAATCGCTTTTTTAATTAAAATTTAATGTAACTCGCTTTCAACTGTTTTAATGTAAGTTTAAGATAAAGTTTCAATGCAATTTACTTAAATAATACATTTTGCATTTTACGGTAGGAAGAAGATCATTAATTCAATTAACTCAAGGAAGTGACCTATATTTACTTCAATTGTTGCGTGTCGCTGAATCACCAATTAAAAAGTACTTAAGAACAATTACACAAATGACGCCTAGACAAATGCATTTTGTAGAGAAATTAAATTTATGAGAAACAAACTTTATGTAAATAGAAATACGGATTGTTTTGCTGTGGAATTATTTTTATTTTATTTGCAGTACGACGACTTGTATCGCAGTCACGGGGATTCATTTATTATATTTCAGATAAGTCATGAGAAAAAAAACTGAGAACAATTAATTTGAGTTACCTAATTTCGTTGAAATGTAATCAACTAAATAATGGTTTATTAATTTTATACAGATTTACACACATGTGTTACTCAATCTTTTCATACCAGTCACCACTTTTGTTTCTTTTTTATGTTTTTTAACACAACATCCGCATTTTCGGGTATGATTATTACGGTTCTTTCTCTTCGAATGTACATTGCGTGTTTATACATATTTACCAAATATTGCTATTTATTTTTGTGTTTATGTGTACTTTATAGATTTTCGTTATGTTTTTACAGGTAAAATCAGATAAGCATGCAAAAAGATTATAAGCTGTAGCAATGTAGAATTTCAACAAATTAAGATTCATTTAAAAACTCGTAAATCCAGTGGAAAATTTATATAGCTTAGTTTCATGAGATCGTGGGTTAAAGTTCTATGAAACGCACGTTAAAGCACAAGCCTTAAATCGTTAATATTTTAAAGCCTGAATTTGCAGCATGGTGGGTGTAAGTTTCATAATTATCTTCTCTCCAATAAGGTCAGGCCTTTTACCGAGCCGTTATGATCATGCTTCATCGCAAAGACACCGCATGAGAAAAGCAGGTTTCCACGCGGCAGAAGATTCGTATTATTGATTTTTGTAATTTTATAACAGTTTTTCGTCTATGGTTGGGGACAATATTATAAATTATTAAATCAATTTAATTCTCTTAACCTATAGTGAAATTACAAATAGGTAAAGTTTGTTTGGTTTTAGGGGTAATCTCTTGATCTTTGAACGGATTTTGAAAATTCTTTTACCACTAGATAGCCACTTTATTTACAAGTGTCATAGATGTCAATTTATCCCCAAATTGTCACGAGAACAGAAACTACGCGGGTGAAACTCCGAGGCTAATACATAATATATACGTTTGATAGCCAATCTATTAACTAATTTACTATTTCATAAAAAAAGTCTCATTTACTAACAACGCCGTCGCTGAGAACTACACAAGCGACATAAATGACATCCATTAATTAGGAAGTAGGTAGGAATGGCGACCTAGATTCAGCTGCCGCTGAATGCTGCTGTTTGCGACTTGCAGCTAACTGTGGTATGTTTTTATTTGACGGACAAAACTTTATTGCTAGACATGCGAGGGTGTTGGTGAGTATTTTCCATAACGCTGGGGTTATATTCTTTACCGAAAAAAGATTGAAAATAAGATTAAAAATATTAGTTAGCTATGCAGTTTGGTTAAATGGACTCGTCAACATCTTGAAGTTATAGAAAATACTCCCAAACATCCTGTATAACTGGGTGGAGCGATAGGTACATGAGCATTAGACAATATTTTTGTTTTGACCATGTTCATTTTCAGGCCCAGAAACTTTGCTGAGGTTATTGAGCATGGTACTGGGGTCACACAGAGTCTCTGCCATGATTATTACATCGGCGAACCGCAGTTAAGTGATGTACTCGATGGATGTTGATGCCAAGTCCGTCCCAGTAGGTACATACGTCTTCCAATGTGGTGGTGGTAAATGCCTTCGGAGAGTTCACATCTCCCTGATTCACTACTCACTGCAACTGGTCCTGTATACGGACTGAAGCAATGACTTTATATAGCGCAGTCGACCCCTTGGTAGGTAGGCTGACGACATTAGCCGAGTCGCAGGGATTCGCTAAATGCCTGCGGCTCAGGATTGTGATGTTTGGAAGTCTTTACAAAAGGCCTATGCCCAGTAGTGGACGTCCATCGGCTAATATTATGATGATGAGGGGTTGTTTTCGCCAGTCTACAGCTTATACACAGATTTGACAAGGACTGATTGACTGTCAACGATACATATGACGCACGCCCCGTTAAGGCAAATTATTTGACAAAAATTATTACTTTATGACTGGCTAAACTGTGTATGCGAAGCCATCGTGAAACAAAAAAAATCAAGAAGTTTTAAAACATAAATATCATTAAAACATTATCTATGAGTAAAACATATTTTTTTGCAATTATCTTGCAGAAACAAGTTGTTTTATTTGTAAAGTTGGACTTCGATTCAAATCAAATTAGAAAAGAACAAAGTAAGACGCGGTCTTAATAATAATCAAGGTGAGGGAACAAATTAATACTGTCACAGCGCGCGGGGTCTAACAGACCGACCGTGAAACTTTATGCTGCACCCTGCAAATAAGTCGAGGCACGGACACTAATTAGTACATTCGCTCGCCCCAAGTGCCACAAAAGAGCAAAGTTTGCGATAGCGACACTATAGCGAGTAAAGCTTTGTCGTCGTCTGCGGTTGGGTTTCATTCAGTTTCAAACCCGGTGAGTTTAACAATGACTGCTAACCGTTGCTTTTTTGCTATTTAATTGCGGATAGCGCAATTTGGCGTTTGTCGATGTTGTTAAGTGATACAATGGTTTATTAAAATAAGTCTGATTAGTGGGATTTAGTTGTAATTTAGATTTGTATAATTATGCTAATTTCATATTTTTTTTAATAAAATACATTACACGTTTGGACCAAAATAAAAATTAAGGTATTCACAAATAATTTTCCAAGTAAATAAATGCGTTGGTGAATTCATTCATTAATTTTGAAAATTTTGGATAAGTAAACAGTTAAATGAACAACTTTTCAAGGCACTGTAAATTTGATTACATACATGTTCATTGTTATTAATTAAATAAAGCACTAAAATTCATAACATATTAGTTTTTATAAATAAAAACTTTCTATTGCACTCTGACGGGACAAGGATACTAATTAGCAACATTTGGTAGCTCCGATTCCCACAAAATAGGAAAGTTTTGCAATAGCTACACAAAAACAAGTAGGCAAAGCATTGTTGTCATTTTGCGGTCAAGTTTTACTGTTTTGAAATCCGACTAAGGATAACATTATGATTTCGAAATAATTACATATTTTGAAAAAAGCATATTTACATATAACCTTTTTAAGGGCTGGTTTTATATTATTTTGTACATGTTTTTACACATTAATTGGAAAATATTATTATCTTTATTTTAGACAATTTTAGTCCATAAATCCTAAAGTCGTTAGAATGAAAATTAGAGTAAAATTGCATGTTGACAATTTCACACCTGGCTCGCCCCCTTCCTGGGTTAGCTACGGGAACTAGGAATGTGTCGGTGTCTGGTTTCAACTAATTAGTGCATGCGTTGACGCGGAATGGGCGACGAAGGAACGAATGCAAAGGTGGCGAGTGAAACGTCATGCCGGTTTTTGGTACACGGAACTTTTCGGAGCGGAAATATTTGTACATGACAGAACGTCACTCAAAATTTCAGTAAACCGTAAAACAATTATATAGACTAATCTTGTATGATATAAAAGTGTAACAGTGTTGCATCTGTTAGAAATGTAAGTCGACTAATAGAAATTTTACTATTTTAAGAGAATAATTTTTTCTATTTTATAACAGTATGTGGCGAAAAATATTGAATTATGAATCAATTTCAATATATTTTCAAGATTGAAATAAAATCAATATAGATAACCGTACGGTAAACAACCGGTACAGTACCGTAACCGTGCTGCACCTTCGCTTACCATCTTATTACGTGATTGTAATCAAGCGCTGTGACAAAAAAAACAGACTACACGACACGTAGTGATGGTTAAAGGTATCTATTATGTTGTTGTACAAAACCACCTATATTTTTATAAATGGACACGGATAGTATTGCGAAGTTCAATAACGTACAAGAAAATATTTCCATGATATTCGTGACTTTCCTTGGTAAATTATTACATCAGTCAAGAATAATATAGCTTTTTATTAGGTAAGCTATGAAAGTCATTTCACATGAATAATAATTTATTCATGTGAAATGTCATCATTTTGTCTGGTATGAGGCTTCGGCCGTGGCTAGTTACCACCCTACCGGCAAAGACGTACCGACAAGCGATTTAGCGTTCCGGTACGATGCCGTGTAGAAACCAAAAGTGGTGTGGATTTTCATCCTCCTCCTAACAAGTTAGCCCGCTTCCATCTTAGACTGCATCATCACTTACCATCAGGTGAGATTGTAGTCAAGGGCTAACTTGTAAAGAATAAAAAAAAAAACCTATTGTATACTCATAATAATTCTAGTCATTATAATATGAGTACCTCACGTTCACAGCGTTAGTAATCCTCAAATGCACGTGTGCATTAAAGTAATCAATAGCATCTCTATCATCACACGAGGGGCGATATAAAATTGCAAATCACTCTTGAAATGTCACTAAAGCGTAGATAATTCAACCACGTGTTTTGTTCACATCGAATAATAGTTTTATTACCCCAACTAATTCTAACACTGAGTAACTAAGTGTATGTATAAAATCAGGGTAAAGTAGAAAGTTTTTTGCACGGGGTCTGCGTGACCCTTACGGTATTTTCGGAGGGTTAGATAGTTAAATAGGGTAAAGGGGTCAATAGTGGGTGAGATAAAGGTGGCTGCAACAAATTGAGCTCCCGCCTTTGTTAACGGTCGTTCTGTACTTAATTGTGCTTTTGTCCACCCTTGCGGTCCGCCGTGCGATTGGTCCAGCTTTGCTATAACATAACAGAAATAATTGAAATAATTGTATTTATCGTATCTAGATTTTATATCACTAGCTATTATTAGAAAGTAGTTTAAATTATTGTCAACTATTGCTCTTTAACGTTGGACGTCTAAACTTTTAAAAAACTAACTTAAAGAACTAAATGATATACTGTGACCTTAACATCGAAATTTTAGTACGGTAGCTAATATTTAAATGTTACATAATGCGATGTATCTTGCGAAAAACCCAATTAAAGAAACCGAAAGAAAGAAAAAAATTAATTTGAAGGTTGTACGATATTTACGGGGTCATTGCATTATAAACTAACTTTGATTTGAAATAAGTAAAAAAAATTAATAAATCAGTTTAGTCTTTTATAGAATATATATCTATAGTTTTTAGAACAACGATATATTCTAACGTTGATATTATAATTAATCGCTCCCTATAATAATGTTAAGCTTAAAGGCTCCATGTAATGAAGAGTTAGTGTCCATTATGTTAAAATCAGAATTTATGGCGATACCACAAATTTTTCACGGGCTTACTGGAATAAGATTAATTTGTCGGAGGAATTTTATTATTTACTAGTGGATGCCCGCGACTTTGTCCGCGTGAAACTCCCTACCCTACCCTACCCTCAATCTACCCCTACCTTACTACTACCCTACACACAAATATGATGAATATGACGAAAGAGGCTTAAATTATTGTTGCCTTAAGTTGATAATAAATGTATAACAGTGGAGCAAACAAATGAAGCATCTGAACCAGAAGAGTACATTTGCAGAAATACACTCATATAAGTAAGTTTAGAGAAAAACATGAAGATATAGGTCTATCTACTAAACTAAATATTTAATTTAGTAGAAAAAAAATATTGTTCTTGTTATAAAACTGTAAAATAGACGTCCAATATAAAATTGTTTGACACAAAACTAAAGTTATTGGTAGTTAATTTAAATATTTATTTTAACAAGCTAACTTAAGTTGGTGTAACTTTAGATACTATATTGATATAATCCTCAGATACATTTGGCTAATGTCAGCAATGATTGCAACTACCCTCAACCAGCGCTTGGCATACGGACAATCGCATTAGGGTTCGCCTCAAAAAGCACCTTCCAACAGAATCATCCTAAATAAACAATAACAAAGCGACAGCTTTTAAACGATTTTCAGAGGATCAGCTGACAGATTAGCTGGCCCTTTATCATTTTAGCATTTGCATTTTGTACCTTATTACAAAGAGTTAGAGTAACTTTTTGTTTAAATTATCCATAGACTAAGTATAGGTGTGTAGTGTTTTTGACGAGACAAAGGGGTATGATGGGACGTTGTTAATGTGGGGTGAACATTTCATTGAAAAGTTACACTGATTTTGTACAGAAAAAAATGTCTAGACTTGATACGATTTACATGAAACTAATTTGAACGGATAATAATCTCGTTTCAGATTCGCTCTTTAACAAATTTTTAAATTTTAAATTCACGATACCAATCGAAATAAGAGAGATGTTGGGCATTAAATATTGAAGCCGTATTTTAAATCGACAAACTGGTGAAAATAATAAAATGTTTCTTTTAGTGGTGTCTCAAAGTATAATAAGATGAAACTGGAATGACTTAATGTATTTTCTAAGAATATAGAGAGTTTTTATTGAAATTTAAAAACGTTAAAGAATACACTAGAAAATAATGAAGCTATTCCATTGCAACGCAACTAAAGTGCAAGTGAAAGGTGTACCTATTTTTACATTAATTTTTTTAGGGTTGTTAATGAATAGTCTTTCAAAGAATTGTGTAATATTAAATACTTATGTTAACTACGTTAATGAATAGTTGCACCAAATAAGTAACCTAAATAAATCTTCTTTACAGTTTCAGCAGTGCTTTGCTGACATCAACGTCCTATTGAAACAATTTACGAGTAAGTGCGTGAATATAACCTTTATTTACCTACATCATCATCATTAATTTTCAGCTGATTGAGTGTACTGTAGGACACATTCCTCTTGAAAGGACTTCCGTACACCGTGAACTTGAACCATCTGCAACCAACAATTCCCCGTTACTCGCTTTATGTCCTAGTAGGGAGTAGACCGACACTGCACTTTCCAGTGAGGGGTTTGCTACCTTTTCTCAGCAGAGTTACTGAACAGAGGAGCCTCCACATTCACCTGCAAATGAATTTAAGTGTGTAAAACAATGGAAGAACACTGTAAAGATGTACATACAAGGTAAGGCAAATGTTTTTTGTATAAAATCTGATCCAATAGCAACTATCTAAGATACCTACAATTATACAAACGTAGTGTTCACCACGAGTCTCCTCTTAGAATGAGAGGGGTTAGGCTAATAGGCCACCACGCCGGTCTGATTGGCAGACTTCACATTAGTACGAAGAGGATATGCACACATCATAACATAACTAGAATATAATAACATAAATAGAATAGATAATAGATTACCTACTACACGTCATAATTAAGTCAATTATTAACACTTAAAAATGTAATAAATAAACAATGTATCTTGAAGCATTTTATGTGACCATTCCCGTGGAAATATACTATACTACTACTATATACTAATATTATAAAGCTGAAGAGTTTGTTTGTTTGTTTGATTGTGCTAATCTCAGGAACTACTGGTCCGATTTGAAAAATTCTTTCAGATTTAGATAACCCATTTATCGAGGAAGGCTGTAATATATTATCCCCGTATTCCTACGGGAACGGGAACCACGCGTGTGAAACCGCGCGGCGTCAGCTAGTCCCTCATACTCGGTGTAGATGAAGGTTTGTATTTGTCAAATAATCTTAATTAACTGTAGCGCTTTATCAATGTTCTGTGTGATGAAGTCGTCACCACACTAAACCGTACAAACTTTTCTCTAAGCCACTGAGTGACTGACTACATTATCTCAAAGAGATGTAACTTTTCAATCAAATCCTTAGCACGTATTAAAAATTTCGCGACATTTCGCGAACAAACACGTCTTTCGTTAAGTTGGCAATCCTCGTGGGAAGCGGCATATGTGTCCCGTTATAATTAGCGAACAATGTTTGGCTTTAGCAAATCCCTTTGGGGCGTAAATTAAGAGATTCGGGCTCACGGATACATTTGCTAAAACCCGTATGAGGCAAGTATTTGTCCGGGCTTAGGATAGCCGCCCACTAGGGACGCGTGATGAAAAGGATCAGAAAGTCAAAGGTTCGATACCTGGCAGAAGATTATAATTGTGATAATACTAAAATAGATTAACAGGTTAGCGGTTAATGACGAGACTTCTAATGAATTTAATAAAAACTCACACATTAATAACCCATTTAGACCTGAAATAAGTCAAAGTAAAATAAGTATTTTTGTCTAATTTAATAACATCATAGAGTTATAAAAAGGCATAAAAAAAAATAATAAAAAAATTACAACTTTATAGGGGCTCTTGAAAGGGCCGTATCCTATGTGATAGGGTAGGTCTAAGTGGGTTCAATTAATAAAAAAAAATTCAATGTTAATATTATTAATGCAGAAAACAGTTTCATCATTAACAACCCATGTTCGGCTCACTGCTGAGCACGAGTCTCCTCTCAGAATGAAAGCGTTTAGGCCTTAGTCCACCAAGCTGGCACCTAGAGAATGACGAAAATTGTTAGGTATGCAGGTTTCCTCACGATGTTTTTAACACGCGATATTTAATTTCTTAAAGTGCACATAACTGTTATGTTGGAGGTGCATGGCCCGGATTTGAACCTACGCCTTCGGAATCGAAGGCAGAGGTCATATCCACTGGGCTATCACGTCTCATTTCAAACAAACAAACACAAACAGCATTGTAGTCTCTACATTTCCAGCTTAAAGATGGTCATGTAGCCACCAATGACATGAGACCGATGATAATAAATCACACCAATCATAGTTTCAAGAGCCGATGAACGTTGGGGTCCCAAAGTGCTGGAATGGCGACCCCCCAATAATAAGCGCAGTGTTGGTCGACCCCCCACCAGGTGGACTGACGACATCAAACGAGTCGCAGGGTGCAGATGCAGGTGGCTCAGTATCGTGATGTTTAGAAGTCCCCTACAAAAAGCTTATGTCCTGCAGTGGACGTCCTGGTTGATATGATGATGATGATGATATCATTGACAAACGTAGGTATAAAGATTTAATAGGCTTTAAATAGGATTGATTTTTTAATAAAAATAAAACTTTAAACGTGAAATAAATAAAATTATTTAATTAATTATTTTCGTTTCAATATTTGGCCCCTGCATCGCTGGTATTAAAAATTCTTGATTAACTTGAAATCAGTTTTCATCGTCTGCGGTCCAGACGGTAGGATTCAATTAATTCTCTAAGTGACGTGTTGTGGGACTCCTTTATTTATAGCTGTATTTTATACGATTTATTATTCCCTCCTGAATAGTTTATTTATATTAGTTCTTGCGTAGATTCAAGCTCATTTTCATAGAAAAAGGAAAGCTGTAGCCATGCGTTTACGGTTATGTTCAGGTTTGCCTTTATAATTTGTTGACTAAAATCACTATTGATAGTAATGACTATGGTGTAACTCACTAGCTTTAAAGGTGTTATTGTTGATGATGCTTATTCAATAATCTAAAGTAATGTTATAAAGTTATTAGCGAATACTCCTCCGAAATAATAAATAGTAGACGCGCCATGTATTGACAGGTCCTGTCAGCCTGTCACCATGGACATACAGTTTAGTTACAGGGAACAAAATAAAGCTTATGTTACTCGTTAATAATGTAGCTTTCCATTGGTGCAATAACCTATAAAATCGGTCCAGTAATTTCGAAGCTTATTAGCAATATTGTCTAGATTATCGCATATATTCTGTTTCCCTTACATTTTTCTGATTGTTCACGCTAGTCTTTAGAACCACTTAATGGATTTTCTAGCCATTTTCACAAGTAGATTGAACTCAATTTGAGCAATTAAACGGGCTTCGCTACGATTATTATTCAACGAATTCAACGCGGTAAAAATCATTTGCTTTCTTGCTCAACCAAATATAACACCAATTGATATGGCACACCTTTACTGGAAATAATTAAAATCCCAAGTTGAATCATAATAAAGGTTAAAATTAGATTTCCAAAAAAAAAAAAAACATATTCCAATTTCCATTGCAAACAACTACGGCAATGCGATAACTCATACAGCCTTAAGCCATTCACAACTTGGCGATAAATTATTTCCTCCTGCTAATAGTTCGCGTGACTCCACTATATAACGTACGTTTTAAAAAGGGCAAATTAAATTAAATTAATTTTATTTTAAGCCACTCAGAAACAATAAAGGGATTAAATTTATTACACGCAGGAAGCTATTATAACGTGAATACTGCGATAATTGAGGTGGTAGAGTGGTGATACTTTACTTAGGAATTATAAATTCTCGCACCTCAATGATATTTTTAGACCAATTAAAAATACCGTTCGATAAATATTTAAATAGTTGTAGTAGAGTTCTCGGTAACATAACTACTAGCCTATTCCCTAATATAGTCTTCATTAAAAACCTATTAAAATAAACATCAAATCAACTGAGAAATGTCATGTACCTACCTTTTTTATTCTTTACAAGTTAGCCCTTGACTATAATCTCACTTGATGGCAAGTGATGATGTAAGATGGAATCGGGCTAACTTGATAGGAGGAAATCGCTTGACGGTACGTCTTGGTCGGTAGGGTGGTAACTAGCCACGGCCAAAGCCTCCCACCAGCCAGACCTGGACCCATTAAGAAAACCTCAATCGGTCCAGCCGGGGATCGAACCCAGGACCTCCGTCTTATAAGTCTACTCCACTGCTCATACCACTGCGCCACGGAGGCTGTCAAAAACTCACACGTCAAAACACCTACTGTATGATATCCACGAAGGGTTGTCAGTAGGCAACGGATGACAACCCAAGTAAGTTAGTGAATTAGCCTGTCATGGTTAGGCTGTGTTCACATAAAGGATCTATAGCATTGAATGAAATTGCATTCAATGTTTTACTGAGCTATTACACTCGCGCCTCATCATCATCTCGTACCTCGAGGTGTCCTGGCCTCGCGTGCCTATAGTAACCGCTCTAACCGCGAGCGCCACGAGTGGCAAGACGAGGAACAAGAAGCACTACGAGTGCACTGTTTACACACTCGCCCCGTACTTCGCCTTGCGGCTCGTCTCGCCGCACGCGCGAGAGTGTAACTGAGCTATCACATACATCAAAGTGTATCATTTTGGCTTTGGCTTCTAGAATTGTTTGAAAGTTTGCTAAGCTACCATACATTTTTATCTACTTCTTCTTCGGCCTCGCCTTGTCCCGTTTATACGGGGTCGGCTTTCCCAATCATGATGTGGCGCCATTTTGTACGCTCTTTGCGGCATCGTCTGTCATGCCCTTATTTTTCAGGTCCTTACGGACCTTCGTTAACCACGTTGTTGGTGGTTTCCCCTTCCCCCGCTTCTTAGTATCCATGGAAAGACACTTTTTTACGACATGGTCATCTGGTCTTCGCATCACATGACCGTACCATCTCAGCCTGGACTCTTTTGCTTTTTCAGCTATTTCTGGGACCTTGAAGCTCCCTCTTATGAGTTCATAGCGCACCTTTTCCTTGAGTGTCACTCCTCCTGACCATAGCAACATACGCATTTCTGTTGTGTGAAGTTTCTGGTCATGGGTTTTTTTACTACACATTTTTATCAACCAAATAATATAATTTATTTCGTAATGGGACTAAAATTTGTTGTCTTTAGGACAGAGTTTATAATACGACGGGATTCGTTTATGAAATAATGTGTCGGACCGTGTCCCTTCATAATCTTGTTTGGACATCATCTCTTTGTTACGTACATTTGCATATTTCTATTATTGTGTCGGCCCCAACTTGGTCCTAATGTTTCAAAAATCAACACGAGTTGTCGAATGAAGCTCTAATACGGCATTAAATTATGCAAAGTTTGAATATTTTATGAAATATTTATGGGTTGATTTGAAATATTATTAAGGGATTGTTTTGTTAAAACCTTATAATTAGTTGGTTTTCTCTGTACAAGTACATATTGGTCAGAATAGAGATAAAATTAACATAAATATTTACTATCCTCTAGCACTATAATTTGTATTCCACACTCCATTATTATTCAAACAAAGGAAAAGACAACGATGGAACAATGGTCCACAAGTCTAGATATTTAAAAATAAAAATCATTCAATGACTTGTTGTCAAAAATATTTTGACTTATCTAAAATTAAGGTACTTATAGTAGTGTATATACTAAATATATACACTACTATAAGTAGGTAGAGTTTAAATTGTCGAATCGCTAGAAATTTCATAAAGCCTCCAGTGTGTAATTTCTCTTTTGTAAACAAATTAAGTAATTTCAAAATAAAGATTGCATGCATACAGCAATATAAATAAGTGAATTCAATTTTATACGTCGATAAATAAAAATATTTGCAAAGTAAATAAGTTAAAAAAGACCACTTTTAATCATCGAAGAACTTTCACAGAAATTTAAACCTTAATTGTCTGATCCTAAAGTCAATTTTCATGTGCAGCTTTTATAACTATGAAATGGAAACAGTTCTACCCGAACCCGAAAGTTCGGAACCAATTAATATCTGGTTTTATTCATCAAAACCTCTCCTGAACACTTGTTTTTCGAATTACTTGTATCTTTTTGAAATTGGCAATGATGGAATAATTGGCTGAGTACTGGAAAGAGAATAAATAAGTAGGAGCTTGTATTATTTATAGGTATCTACTTTGTATTGATCTTACATGTATTTTGATGTTTCACATACGTGCCTCATAGTATGGGAGACGAAGAGGGGATTTTTGAAGTTACTTGACGAACATAAGGGAACGTTGTTGAGTACCTATCATTCCAGACTTCCCTGTTAAGCATTCCAGGCTTCCCTGATTTAAATTTACGTAAATTTAAAACAGTTCAGTTACAAACCTTATAACCATGGTGGTATACGTCTAGTACTGAAACAGAGGTTTGTTTTAGCGAAATGACACGTAGGTATGTCATTGCCAAAACCAACTCCTCTGTTTGTAATGTTTCACTCTAAAGTTTTCTTAGAAATTGTGTTTTAATAGAAAAATCATCTCGCATATCTTGCAGACATTGTCGACTCGATGTAGCTTACATCATGAAAAAAGTTATTCATTGCGATCCCTTATGAAATTCTGCAAATGAATACCTGATTATATTCAGTATTTCATAAGGGAGTCACAGAAAAACGCACACTGTACACGAAGTTTATATAAGTGAATTGCATTTGAAGTTTCACGACACCAACGTCATCATATCACCGAGATCTAAGATCGTTAAAAGTTTCCTAAGTTTACAAGAAGTTTATCTTGCACATTATTTTAATATGGATAGAATTACTTGCGCAAATTCGTTAATCAATCAAAAACAAAAGACATGCCACTCTTGCCCTTGCTTATGGTAACCTTAATCTAAAAATGAAAAATGGCGGCCATTAAATTTTTAGGGCCCTTACAAATTTCAAACATAACCCTAGATCATGGATTAAAATGGCTTTAGACCTTTGTAATATTTTGTGGGGAATATTTTATATACAAAAAACGAGCATTGTTGATCATCTTTTGAATTGTTTTCTATAAATACTCCAAAACATTTGGGCAAAACTCTGTTACAGTCAGCTTTGTCTCTTAAACTAATATAGAAGAAACAATAAGAAATAGCTAAAATAAAAATCGAGTATCCGTTACCTACAATACATATACCTTTAATAAAATTACATAAAACGCTTTCTTTACCCTAATCCTAAACCTTTAATCATATTACCATCATTTCTTTCTAAGTTAACCTCATAAACCTAAATCGCAAAAAACGTGATTATGAAAAAAGATTTTGAAGTAATTTGTACTCATACATTTTATATTGACGTGGACTCGATCGACGTCAGAGTTTTGGTTCAATTGGCGCACTTGTAATCACAAGATTCAATTGGAAAATGCATCAGATTTAGATGATGTATGATGTCAAAAAAAAATCAAAAGTCAATAAATAAAGTTATGGAATATCCTATAAACTAAGTAAAAACTTGGGTACTAATAGTACTTAACTATTTTAACACATCTATCTTTACAAATAATTCACATACAAATAAATTTTGTGACATTAGAAACAGGTTAGACGGTTGATCGAACAATATAGAAACTTAAACATGAATACTAAGCGTTCCTATTGAATGAACAATTGAGCATGCCATGTTTCCTACTTTCAGTCGCAATTAGAGACGATCAAATAATCAACGGATGCATCTTGAATAGTAGATGCCCCAGATATAGAAGTGCACTCGGAGACCGTTTGCGTTATAATCAGACGTTTCCTTGACGTCAAAAATGATGTCATTATTAGAATGCGAAAGGCTTTTTGACCAGTGAATAAATGTAATTAGGTTAACATTAAATAAGACTTTGAATATCTAAATATTTCCTGAGATAATTGTAGTAGTAATGATTTTTGCCAGAGCTTTTTCAGAGTTTATAAAGCCAATATTAATTGTAACGATAACCTGCAGGCTTATTCACTATATTTGACATAAGCTAGTTGACATATACGAAATTGTGATTATATGTAACGAATATGTTATCTGGTGCTTACTGGTGGATATCATCTACCATCAAAATGTTATATACAGTATGTAGATCATATTTTGTCAATTGATTTCGTGTTTATTTTAAAGAACAAAAAGTAAATAGGCCAACTGATAATGTGTATTTAAAACAGAAAGCTGCTGTATTTTAAGGACAAAGTAATAATTATTAAAACTACCAACAATTCAGTAAACCTAAAGCGTTCTGTAAAAATATTTGAATTAAAATATGGTGGCTCAGCTCAAGATAGATGAAAAAATGTATTTTAAATATTTCCAATTCCAATTTAGCTAAACCAAAATAAATAAGATGAGAAAAAAGCAAAAAACAAGGAGTGGGAGTCAAAACGGCTGTACCACCGAAATGGGAACAAACTTTTACATCCAGAATGATCACGACGCCTTTTATAGCTATCTGACGGTCATTTGCAACAATTAACCGTAGTTGGCACGTTTAACGAACCAATTATATTCCCTAGTTCCTTCACCACGGGCGACTTGTTTATCTTCAGACTATCGGGTCGCGTTATCTCCTCCATTGTATATTTTATTCCGTCAATAATAATTAGTTCCGATACTACGGCAGGATACACAACAACAAAGACTTTATTGGAAATTCTTCAGTTTTATTAACATTGTTATAGAAAAGAACTAATATTGAAGACGGAGTCTCTTTAGAATCTGTAACAAGTAAGAAACAATAAAGGCAACATTATCGGCTCAACTTGTAACCAGTGATGGGAAAAATTAAATATATTTGCACAAACCATATGACCTCTACCTCCGATTCCGGAGGGTGTGGGTTCAAATCCGGTCCGGGGCATGCACCTCCAACTTTTCAGTTGTGTGCATTTTTAGGAAATTAAATAATAGCACGTGTCTCAAATGGTGAAGGAAAAACATTGTGAAGAAACTTGCATACCAGAGAATTTTCTTAATTCTCTGCGAGTGTGAATATGGGTAGATAATAATAATGATGATGACGTATTATAAGTACTTATCTTGTAGTGTAAAGTTTTTTTAATTATCTTCAGCCAATTAGAAAAATTAAGAACAATGATAGTGGTCTAATTTATAAGTTAAAAAAAATAATATCTTGCTTAAATTACAGTAGTTTTTCGTTTTTATTATTTCGTTTACGCTCTAAAATTAGATGTATTATATATTAGGTAGGTAAACTACTAAGAGTATTAACAAATTAAAGACCCTCAATTGAGGCATTTTTAATACGCATATTTTTAAATTTACAAAAACAATTCAGATTATTCATTGCATTTGGCGCTCATTTTACTTCCCATATAAAACGCGTCGTTAGTAGAATATAATAATAAGATACATTTGGTTAATCTAATTCTTATTATCTATAATGTTTATGTCGCAGCATCATTGTCATCCCTATTTATAGCTCGCAGTAAATGTGCGAGAGTGGTTGGACTTACGTTCTCAGCGTGGTATTAATTTAATGATATTGATCGTTAACCTATTTCAGTTAATAGAAGAATTGTTTACGGATTATAATCTGCTAGACTGTGGAATAATATCACTTTATATTTGTCTTACTTCTGAATTCAATAAAGAGTTACCTAAAAACCCTTAACGATGAGTAGAAAACTACTGAAAACTACAAATTTCAAATATTTCTTGGAAAAACTTGGACTGTAAAGTTCATTAAGCGCACATTCATAAGAAAAAAACAGCACAATTATTTCTATATCTAAGGTAACCCTTCAGAAAACACTGATAAAAATTAATTTTTAAAGGTATCGAGATATTGTCACGAAAGTTTGTGCGACTGGAAACAGACATAATTACTCATGATATTCTGTAGAAATTACACCAAAAACGCTTTATACTTAAACGTTGAGGGTCCGGACCCTAGAAACCTGCTAACTTCCAAAGCCAACACTTACTTATTGGTTGGTGCATATTCTGAGAATTCAGTCATCATAAAATCAGGCATATCAGGCATTCGGAAGCTTTTGGTCTATTTTGACTTTGCTTTACATACTAAATTGTATTCATCATCATTGATATATAATTTATGTCATAACCATCTCACCGGACATAAAACAATAGAGGTAGATACATTAAATACTAAGTAGTTATTAATAGGAGATAATTGGTAGTAATGCAGAATATTACCAATATCCATGGCACATAACTATTACGTTAACGATAATAATTATTGTAATACTGATGATATGGATTAAAGGATTAATATATTAAATGCACATAATTGCTAATTAGCTATAAACTGATATTACCTAGATTATCTTGATGCCAAACAACAGTAATACCTAGTAAAGAGCGCCGTTACTTTTAACTATAGATGATTATAGTTAAAAGTAATCTTACAGATTTATCTTCTTTATCAGGCATATCTTTTTCATGATAATTATTTATTCACATTGTACCTAAAATCTTGAAATACTAAATAATTTAAAAAGTTTCATCATGTTTTAAGATTTCGTTTCCAAACGAAAATTACTGAAAAATAAATTCTTGCCACGCTATAGTTTTCAAATAAGTCCAACAACTCGCAAGACTTACATTTTCATTGTAATGTTCAAGTTTATTAGTAACTTAAAAGTTTTCTCTGAATTCTTATGACTACGGGTATTGTGAATAGATATGTGACTTGAGATTTGAAGCTACTTTTTGAATCTTAACATAAGACATTACAAATAAATAAATAAATGTGTCAATAATAAGTAGCCGTATTTAAATGATATATTTTCACGCTTTACGCACCTGTGGTGAACCGTAAATTATTTATTTTATTACTGAAATTATTAAACTGAGAAATGAGTCTGGATATTCATTGAAATATTTTAAACCAAACAAACCTGGAAAATTGGTTTACGTAGCGTTTTTTGATCCAACAAACAATTTTAGGGTTATTACGGCTGACCTAATTTTTGTACACTAAGGTTCATACGCTAGAGGCCTGACCTATTTCGAATGAAGGGCTGTTAATTTACTAAAGTTTTCCGCGGATCTGTGTATGTGTCAATCGTAATGAAGCTTAACAAGAGTATATGTCTGTCAATAACACAACATCAAAAACGCCAAAGCTAGCGCTATGTAAGAAAAAAATGTCACTGCATTATTAAAAAAAAAGGTTTTAAAAAATTTCATTTATTTTATAGACGAATCTATACGTACGTACTGATACTTACTTGATCATCATTATTTTGTTAGTGCGCTGTAGGGTAGGCCTGTCTCTATAAGAGATAAAGATTTGAAGTTTAGTTTCTTTATGATGTCCAATGCGAATTGGTATTCTTGACCAAAACCGATTGCTCAACTTTCCAAGCCACGAGGGTGTAACACCATATTAAAATCCCAACCAAAGATTGAATTTCTTGGAAATAAGTAAATTCTTTGAAGGAAAATTGGATCCAAGAAATACACAATACGTATTACAACATCGAGTTATTATTGCAGTCGCGTAATCAACGACGAGGATACATTTTTATGAATAAGTATTATAATATATAGACTATTTATATGTAGGTATAACTTAACTTACCAATATAACAATTCAAATATACCCTGAATACCAATAATATAAAGAAAAATTCATAATTTAAAGAAAATAAACAAAAGCGAGGCCTATTGAGAGCCGTGATAGCCCAGTGAATATGACCTCTGCCTCCGGACTCCGGACGGTATGGTTTCGAATACGGTCCGATGCACGCAACTCCAACATTTCAGTTGTGTGCATTTTAAGGAATTAAATATGACGTGTCTCAAACGATGAAGGAAAAACATCGTGAGTAAACCTGCATACCAGAGACTTTTCTTAATTCTCTGCGTGTGTGAAGTCTGCCAATCCGCATTGGGCCAGCGTGGTGGACAATTGGCCTAACCCCTCACATTCTTAGAAGAGACTAGGAGCCGAATATGGGTTGATAATGAAAATAATGATGAAAAACAAAAACGGAAGAAACTAAATCTCGCCAATGTCCTCTAAAGATGTATTCACGTCGAAAACAAACAAGGAAAACTTAACGACTCAGTTCTGTTCCCGGTCAGATAAGAAGCCGATTTAATGGAATATACCGCGGTGGTCGACAAGTCACTTAACCGTCACCCGAGAACACGAAGCGGTTTGTGGGCGGTTGACTTTGTAACCCAATATAGCGACCAGAAGCTCTGCAATACTTTGTCCCGACTACCGTACTATTTGCGCAGCTTCTACAAATACTGTGGTAGATTCTGCATTTGCTGTCATATTCATTTTATACTTTTAGCACGCATCATTAGCCTTGCAATCAGATATCTTTTTGTTTGTTGTTCTGTTTTAATTTTATTTTTTCTAACTCCCACGTTGATCCGTTTTTTCTTTTCTTACGTCTTTTCATACTTAGCCGAGGTTACTACACCATCGATGAGTCCCTTAAAGATAAAGGCGCTTGGAGGCCATTGGATTCCACCTTCACACAGGAAGTAAAACTATAAGAAATTGTAATGTTTTTTATCATTTTTAGTAATTTACATCAATTGTAAATTATAATATTGTATGATTTTTTATAAAAAAGACCAACTGTTGAGTTTCTTGCCGGTTACCTTCTCAGCAGAATCAGCCTTCCGAACCGGTGGTCGAATCTTTACAAATAGTCAACTGATGTGTCAAAAGTGCTTGTAAACTGAGCCTACTTGAAATAAATGATTTTTGATTTGATTTGATTTTTTTTTTTTATTTTTTAATCTTTACAAGTTAGCCCTTGACTAAAATCTCACCTGATGGTAAGAGATGAAGCAGTCTAAGATGTAACCAGGCTAACTTGTTAGGAGGAAATTGATAATCCACACCCCTTTAGTTTTCTACACGACATCGTACCGGAACACTAAATCGCTTTGGCGGTATATCTTTGCCGGTAGAGGGGTAACTAGCTACGTTCAAAGCCTCCCACCAGCCAGACCTGGACCAATTAAAAAAATCTCAATCGACTTAGCCGTGGATCGAACCCAGGACCTCCGTTTTGTAAAACCACCACGCATGCGCCTAGGAGGCGGTCAATCACAATACCTTTTATTTTCGCCATTGTCGGGTAAACAATCAATTAAGCTCGTCAGTAAGTTAGCTGTTGTCTTTAAAAAGGTATTTTTTTTTACCGCATACTAACTTAAAGGTGAAATTGTATGGTCGTTTTCTATATATATATGCCAATTTACAGTACAGCTCAAGATAATAGTACTTTTTGGTACTGTGTTTTCAATCATGCAAGAATAATTTAATTAATCTTCAAGCGCAACCATAACAAAGACCATTTTCCACCCACGAGGATAAATTAATATTTTATCTAACTATTCATTATAATATTTAACTGCTGTTTTAATGTTGGTAGGGGGGGATAATGCGTCAATTGAATAAGTTTCTAATGTTTCTTAATCAAATTTGAATAGTTTCAATTGAATAAACCGCCACGCGACCAGTAGCAACAAAGATAAGCGTCCGCTCATAAATTTTATCTATTTAGTTTCCCAGCTTGCTAATCTCCATACGCAAGTTATCTAGGAAAGTATAAAATATAAGCTACAGAAATTCTGCACAGTACCGACACTTGGTTAAGACATTCTGGTCTTGTCGTTACACTGTGGCGACTTTTTGTTGCGATGCTTTTGTTTAGTTGCTACACCTGTTTAAATATTAAGGTTAGTTTGCCATTAAATACATTATTACACTAGCAGATACCTCGTTTTTCAACCACGCTGTGCCCATTTCTCATGGTAATTTGAGAATAAAATTTAGTTGATTTAATTTCATTGTTTCTAATGATGATTTTTTTTAAATATATCGAGTAGATTTTTAAATAAATCTTAATAAACAAACGATAAATGAAATGTATTAATTTTAATATTATTATAAAATTTATCTTTATTGCATAACTATTAGCACACCCCACAACTCCGTTCGTGGAAGATTCTGTTCTTTTTCTTACAACCTTCATATTTTTACCTACCTTTCTAATAAAAACTTTTTGGGGCACATTATAATAGACATAAGGTAAAAACATTTGTTGTGTTTCATATTATAACTCCCTGTACATTCTTCGCTAGATAGTACTCTACCGATTCATTAATTACTAGTTGACATAGAAAACAAAACAGAAAAATCAAATCTTCACCAACATTTTGTCGAGCGACATAATGCAAGTTTGCGGATACTCATACTCATATCTATGAAAGCATAAATTATCTAGCTCAAATAAGCTGTCCCAAGTGAGTCGTGCAGTCATAATTTTATGCTCATTCGGATTATATTCTTTTATCTCGACCCGCTACAGGGTCGTAAGTTGTGCTTATTGAATTAACATTCCAATTTGATATACGAAGCGATAGCTAGAGCCGGGGCGCGGACAATTGCTGTGAAATTTTGAGGGTTTGTCTGATTATACATAAAATATTACCACGAAATTTGATATTCGGCTTCCTTGTGATACTTGAACTCTGGATAATGGTTTTGTAGGGTACGCTTTTAACTGGGGCATCATTAATCTGATTCACCAGTAAGAATGTTTAACGTAAACGACTAAAGAAAGTGCGTACTTAAGAGTGTGCAATATGTAATTTGGTGGTTACAAATGGTTCTGGATCTCAGATTATGGAAAAGTTAGGAGCCTAATATTTAGGTAAATGATATTTCAAAGTGTTAGCTTCGTTATGACTATTCAAAATACACAATTTGTAAAACTTTTCTCGATAGTTTATTTTTTTGAAAAATACATGTTTTGCTCACATTTTGCTTTCAATCTCAGGAAAAGCAAACTTATTTTCTTAAATTTTTGATTTGTATAGAAAATTAGGTAAATATCTTGAACATGGCCATTTTGTTTTTCGTTAAGATGTTTAATTTCCTTGCAATTAGGTAAAGATGGTTTTGGCGCTCATGTCATAAAATTTGCGTCGCGCGTCAATTGCTCCGTGCTTTTCACTCACGTGAAAGTCATAATTCGGCATCTCGTTTGCGCTTCGAATTTTATCCATATCGTACCGACGCGCTGCGCGCTCTTAAGTAAGTTTCTGTTATAACACTTAAGTGCAGTGTAGGTGAAATGAGTAATAAAAGATATTGTTCTAGTATTTTGCTCTGCACGTTTATGTTTGTTAGTAAATAAAGCTAATAAGTGAAATCTTTTATAGTTACCCAAATAAAATAGATTAACAGACGCTCGCGAATTTGCCCGTCCTTACACTTCTTTAATCCGGCCATGCCGCAAAATCCCTTCTTAGCGGAGTCTACTAATTACTAAATCTATCATGCCAAGTTACAAACTTTTACGTCATATTTTTCGATAAATTTTGTGATGAGTGAACTTCCACTTCTAAATATTTAGTTAAGTTTTATATTATAACTAGCTGTTACTAAGTACGGCTATAGTTTGAACCCGTAGTTAAAAAAAAGAATATTTGCCACATCTTTTTTTTGTAACCAATATTTCCATTCTCTTCAAATTAATCGGAAAAGACTATATTAGGTGTAGGTACGTTAATAGTCCAGCGAGCGGGGATCGGACCATAACCTCTCTGTGATGAGTCCAGCCACTTTACTACTGAGCTATTGTGGCATAGTTATTAACCGAAGAAGACCGATAGTTATTAACCGAAAGGGGTGTGGATTGTTATCCTACTCCTAACAAGTTAGCTCGCTTCCATCTTAGATTGCATCATCACTTACCATCAGGTGAGATTGTAGTCAAGGGCTAACTTGTACAGAATAAAAAAAATAATGCGTGCGTACAAAGTACACATGTCAGAAGTGAAACTTCTTTGGCGAACTAATTTATAAATCTTGTTTATATCTATACAAATCTAAAACTTTAGATTTCCGAGACTAAGAGGAAAGGAAAAAGGAAGATAGGTTAGGAATTTAATTGTCATTAAAATATAAAAAGTGTTGAAAATTAATGTAAATTAAAAATTTAATTTTGTCAATTTATTACTTTAAATTTTTACATTGCGCGATTTCTCTCTCTCGTTCAATCTTTCTCACTATAGCTCTCTCCCACCTCCTCCCACGTTCGCTCTGTCTCACTTTTTTTCTCAATCTTTCTCACTTGCTTCATGCAACGTTCGCCATGTCTTACTCTCTCTCAATCGGTCTCGATCTCTCTCTATCTCTTTTTTTCGACACTTCCGTTGCATACCGGCGTGACGTTACATCTTTAAAGTTTTTACCCTCATGCGTCTAAAGAAGTTTCACTTTAAAAACCGTAAGCTTGTTCATGAAACGCAAAATTTAATAGATTTTTAGCCGTTTTTATAGCAAATATAGTAGCAAAACTCTCACAATAGTTTAAATATTCATCTATATTTCATTATGAAGAAGAAACTTCGGAAGCTTTGGAAACAGCCGTCAACTGCGAAGTAATTTGTCTCGAAATAGCGCGCGGCGGTAGGCGCGCCCAGCTGCGAACTTTCAGAAGGGACGCCAACAAACAATTAAAATTTCTGGCTAATGGACCAAAGGGAATTCGAACTACGTTGATGAACATATCGGCGTCTTGTGCTTTATTTGTTCGCGACTGTAACAAGAATTTCCAATTTTGGGGGGAAAAAATACTTTAACCATCAATTTGGTTTAAGCATCCTGCGTGACGTAAGCTTTTAAAAAGATGGTTTTCTATACTTATAATAAATCTGTAGAGAGGTCAATTCTGTAAATGAAATATTTCCAAAAAAAACTATCAGCGAGTTTTCGATCGAGCGAGTGATCGATACTGATGCCAAAAATGCAATGCAATAAATTTTTTGTCTGTCTGTCTGTATGTTCGTTATAGAAACAGAAAATACTCGTCGAATTTTAACGAAACTTGGTACAATTATTCTCCATACTCCTGAGCAGGTTAGAGTATTTTATTAAACAAGCTACGATCAATAGGATCAGAGCAGTGAAGGGAAATGTTGGGGAAACGGGAGAAGTGACTCCATTTTTACAGCGATACTACTGTAAGGGCTCGATTAAAGGGGTCTAAGGGCGGACGAAGTTGCGGGCGTCTGCTAATTGTAAATAAAAATTCAAGTTTTTAAAATACGATTCTAAGGGATATTTCTCCACCTTCTGGATAGTCCAAAACATGTCGTCAGTTTCTTACTTTATGTTAAACTAGGCGATGTCCCGCGTAGTTCCCGTTCCTGTGAGAATACGGGGATAAAGTATAGCGTACTAGCGAACGCCCTCGACTTCATCCGCGTGGAATTCAGTTTTTTACAAATCCCGCGGGAACTATGGATTTTTTGGGAATGACGAGTAGCCTATGTGTTAATACCCCTGGATTAACACATAGGCTACTCGTATAGGTATTCTCTATCTTCGTTTCAAATTGCAGCCAAATCGGTTTAGTAGTTGCGTTGTAGTAAAAAATATCCAAACAAACATCCATGCACACTTTCGCGTTTATAATATTAGTAGTATAATCCAGGCTATCTTTGTTTCCAACTTCAGCCATTCATTCATTTTCAAGAGAAAAATATCTATCTATGTAAATACTACTAGGTATTTTCTTTTCTATAAGCTTGAATGATCTATGCCAGCTCTTGTACCATCATTATTCACTGCACCAAACGATATTGCTCGTTCCAGTCTTCCGTTAAATATTAAAATAAAATTTACTCAATTCAAAGCACAAGGTATTTTCACTAAACTGAAAAGCAAATGGCGGATTGGATACAGATAAAATTATGCGACTCAGTTGCAAGCAATAACCGCCCGGTAATCCCGTCTTATTACGGCCAACAATCCTGGAGACATTTTTTCAATTATCCTGCGCCACCGCGAATGCAATCATATTTTCTTTTATTTAGGCGTTCGTCTCTATAATTTTTGATATTAAGCTCCAACGCAAACGGATGACTACATTCCTATTTACAGACCACCGTGCAATGTGTGCAAGACACGGCAACCGTGCTAATTGTAGCCCAGTTATGACCTATGCCTATCGGAGGGCGTATAGGTTCGAATTCGGTCCAGGGCATGCAACTTTTCAGTTAAGTGCATTTTAGAAATTCGGGACATCCTTTAAATTTATTAAAAAAAAAAAAAGTTGCGTAAATAAATAAACACTGGAATAGATTTTACTATTAATTATAATCTATGTTCAAATTATGTTAATATGATGATGAGCTTGTAGTATAAAATGTTTTAGAATTTGCATTACGAATATGAAGTTTTTTAAGTCATATCAAATACATACATCTTTATTTTAATAGCAAAACCAACTTAAATTCATACAGTGTACATTAAACGAACTACTTTACGTTTACGCTTAAATGAATCTCGTAATTAAATATCTCTCTGACATCATACAAGCGGAAGAGAATAACAAAAAAACTAAACCAGATATAATTTCAAGTGACGTTTTGGGGCAGTTAGGAGGTCGAAAAATGCAAACGTGATTGACTTAATATTTATTTAATAACAAATTTTACAATGAAGTAATTTTGTTTAAGTTACAGCGTTCCAAAACACGAACGAACGAACTTTAAAGACAATGATAATAAATCGATCAACGTACCAAAGAAAACTGACGATAATCCGCGGTCTGCGTGAGGGCTTATTCGCTTTATTTTCATTGCATCTCGGCTGAATAAATCACTGTTGTAAACTAAATTGCGTTTTGTAATGCAGCCGTGCGCGTATGATCATTGCTCTGCGATATTATGGCATTACACGTTTTGATGTTGTAATAATGGTGCGGGACTGTCTTATAAAACGACCCGTTTAGTTATTTGTCCTTTTAAGACAACAACAATAAGAGATTACGTAAAAGTTTGAGATAAAAAGATAGATACACAAAGTAACAAAACAAAATATGAAACAACAGGTTAATGCCCAGAGGCGTAAAATCAGGCGTACTAAACATACAAATACTCTCGACACCAAAGAACACGAGGCTCTGCAAGTCGCGAAAAGCTGAGCTACATGGCGCGACATCGTCAAGAAGCAATCTTGTGTTAGGTCACGACCCTCAGTAATGAGGAATAGGATGCAAGGAGGAGGAAACATACAAATATTAGATGTACGAGTATAATATAACATCGATTTCAATTTAAAAATATATGAATCCATTTAATCAAATTCCGCAGTGTTTCACTACGAAACCAAAGCTTTCTCAGGAGACAATGGTTGACAATCTTCAATAGAAGAGTGGCCACTAAAATTTAATATTATCACCGAAATCGCACTAGCACGTAATAAAGCAAGTGGTGGGGGCTAAGCTCCGTATTCCCTATCCTATAAGGACAGAAGCCTGGTGGCCTATTCACCATTGGGATCGTCATTATCAATCAACAAACAAAATGTCCTTTACCTACTATGTGATATCCACCATTAAGCACCGGATGACATTTTTACATTCAATTTAGTATATTTCAACTATCACACGACAAAAATAGTGAATTATAGTCTTGCAAGTTCGTTGTTAACACTCCCATGATATGCGGGCGACAGGGGGAAAGACTGCGCGGATGTGAAGTCGTGCGTGCGGGGAAGTGACGTGCATCATCAGTCGTGGGTTTTTCATTCATTTCAGTGTTACGAACGAATTTGCCAAGCTAAAGCCTGCTGCCTCTGTAATTGCTATTGATGAAATATATTACCACCGAAGGATTTTGAAACATTTAGGAACAATAAACACTTCAGAAATCAAAATAAAGATTCTATTTATGTAAATAATTACGGCAATGGTATCGAATACTTAATATCCAACAGACCTAGATTCATAAACGTATAATCTGAGATAAATTGATTGTCGTGACTCGGCCTCCATAATTGCCGATATCGACTTCTTTGTGCTACCAACCATGCAAATATCCTATTGACTTATTTATTAGTCGCCGGCTATATTGGGGAACGTTTGTTGGCGTTATTGTTGTGTTAAGGAAATTAGTGTAAATTGTTTATTTTAGTAATACATGGGGCATCACATTCAAGCAACCGTTAATGACTGCTAGAACAAAATGTTTTTTGGAAAGTAGGAAACTACGCCATTTTGTTGAGTTTTGCGCGTAGGTTAGTAAAACTAAACATGAGGATGATGATGATGATGATAGTCTAATTTTGTAACCATCCCACCCAATTCTACAGCGTACTAACAAACCACATATCCGTCACTAGCTGTTCATTCAGGTTTGGCTGGTGGGAAGCGTCGACCGTGGCTGGTTACCACCCTACCGGCAGAGACGTACCGCCAAGCGATTTAGCGTTCCGGTACGATGTCGTGTAGAAACCGAAACGGGTGTGGATTTTCATTCTTCTCCTAACAAGTTAGCCCGCTTCCATCTTGATTGCATCATCATTTACCATCAGGTGAGATTGTAATCAAGGGCTAAGTTGTAAAGAATAATAAAAAAATGTTTAGGTCGTAATATGCATTGACTTTGATACCGCACTAATACTTATTATTATTAATTAATACTATAATGCGAAAGTGACTTTATTTTTTACACTTTTATTTTTAACAACTCAACAGACTATTCCGAAATTTAGTAAATCGTTTCATACCTTTAAGTTTCATACCAACAAGTGTAACACAAAGTACCTTTCATTCGGCTAGAACAACTGTTCTAGCCAATCCCAAGAGTAACTGCCAAGAAATTTAAAAATATATTCTAACCAACCAAAAACCATGCCCCAAGCTTCGTGATAATTTATAAGTAAACATTTTATTAAAATAAAACTGAAATCTCCTGCAAATCTTAACAAGATATAAAATAAATAGGTCGCACAGAAATAAATATCAATTAAAACTAAGTTCATATAAAAGTTAATAACCGAGTTCTTACAACTGTAATTTAGAAGAAAACAGGCCAAGCATCTGCCAAACAGATGTTACAGTAGTGTCCTGGCGAAATATTATGAACAAAAACATTTTAAGACGCTCCACAGACGCGCCAACTGGGATCTGGAGGTTGCAGCAATAAGCATCTCCCAATTTTATCTTAATGTCTAAGACTTTAGAAATTTCGATGACCGACAGGTTGATAAAATCAGCTTTAAAATAACAACTCTCTAATGTGTACCATTTCTAAAACTTCTGTTTTTCATAATCGACTACCACAACTCGTATAGAGACAACGCTCTCAACGTTTTGCCAAGTTTGCACTCGTATTTAAAAACTTTAGAAAACAAACTTTCGATTCAATAATAATTGCTTTATACTGCAAAATGTATGAATTAAATATCAGCCTTCCGAACGGATATTAGATTCTTTACAAATAGTCAACTGACGTTTCAAAAGTGCTTGTA
Organism: Bicyclus anynana; assembly: GCF_947172395.1. Lineage (NCBI taxonomy): Eukaryota > Metazoa > Arthropoda > Insecta > Lepidoptera > Nymphalidae > Bicyclus > Bicyclus anynana. Next base: position 986,164 of record NC_069095.1, read on the forward strand.
AGCTGAGTCTACTTGAAATAAATAAATATTGATTTTTATTTTGACATAAAAACTATATAAATGAAATATATAAAAGTTATACTTTTTACTACTTTACTAACTTATGAGTAGACCACATACAGCAGCTGAAAACTGCAATTATTTTATCATGGAAACTTACAACTGAAATTGCTATGTTGGTGTTAAGTTGCATTGTTTATAAAGCGTTTAACTATATACTGTACGGTTTACTGGAACGCGACCAAACTATTTTTGGAGTAAATTCAACTTTATGACTTTAAAATGTCTTATCTTTGTAGTAGAAGAACTGAAACCTCAGTGGACCTGACTTGACCTGACAGACTTTATTGAAAATATAAAACATAATGCTTCTCTGTCTGCGAAGTTTGATCTGGTGTTAAAAGTTCAAAGTGACCCAATCACAATTAAATTGCCTGAAAGATACCTTGCTTTTTTATGCAACGTCAAAAAATATCATCTGAAGCCCACCAACTCAACACAAAAAGTCTCAATAGCTCAACGGTAAGAGCGGTCGGACTCATCACCGAGGAGTGGTGGTTCGATCCCCGCCACGTTGCTCTATTGTCGTACTCACTCCGAATACAGTCATTCCCGGCTAGTAGGAAGGGGAATGGAAATATTGCTGATTTTAAAAAAGATATGGCAAAACTTGGTCGCTGACTATGGGCCTTGTTAGAAGGTTTAAAACTCAGCGGGCGATGGAGCGAGCTATGCTTATAGTTTCTCCGCGTGATCGAATCAGGAATGAGGAGATCCATAGACGAACCAAAGTCAAACATATAGCTCAACGAGTCGCGAAGCTGAAGTGGTCACATAGTTGGAAGAGCCGATGGACGTTGGGGTCCCAAGGTGCTGGAATGGCGACCCCGCACCGGGAAGCGCAGTGTTGGTCGATCCCCCAGTAGGTGGACCGAGGATATCAAGCGAGTTGCAGGAAGCCGCTGGATGCTTGCGGCTCGAGACCGTTGTGCTTGAAGGTCCATGCAAGAGGCCTATGTCCAGCAGTGGACATAGGCCTCTTGCATGAGGCCTATGTCCACGGCTAGCGGACATAGGCCTCATGCAAGCTAGCGGCTGATAAAATAAGGTAAGGTATGGAAAATATTCTTGTTTAAAAAAATAACTTGCAGCGGTGCAGCGTGGTTAGTATAAACTCCAAAATAATCTTCTTTAAAGGAAAGAAGCCTGAGCCTGTTGAGGGCAATTAAAAATAGGTATATGATGAATATGCTGATTAGCGTGAGAAATATACAGATAGACAAATCGATTCTAACGAGTAGACTATAATGGAATTGTTCAACGGTACATCCCAAACGCGGCTAACAATAAAAAAGAACAAGCATTCTTTCCGTAAAACCTCATAAGCGACATAACACCAAATTTATCTAAATGGCACCCACATTTCTTTTCGACTATCCAATAATAATGTCACAGTGTTATAAATGGTTGCCATATTAGTTCTTTTTAAAAAACCGGTTCCCTAGTTATCTCTTCTTTCATAAATCTTATCGGATGATGGCGTGGCCCGAGGAAATTGCCAATTTATATACTAAGATACAGTTAACGATAAATTAAGTAAATTCTCCACAATTGTATCCCGCAAGCCCACGCAAGTACTGTCGGGAACAAAAGCCACTGAAAATGTAATTAGGAATTAACAATTTATTACACGTCCCAATTTATTTTACTGTTCAGTTTATTTATGAAGTGAAAATATTAGGCAGTGGTTCTATAAATTGTTAAGTGGACGAGTATTGAGAGTTATTTCTTATTGACACACGTTTCTTTAAATAGGTATATAGAATAATTATAAATAGTGATTATGTTTGAGTTCTGTAATTATTTGAAATTGGCGATTTTTTTCTAAAGTAGAAAAGACTTATTTGTTTCATGTTTGAGACTTTTAGTAGATATTATAGTTACTTTAGAGCCAGTCAGATTCCAGTGGAATTACTGAGCATAAGTAATCTGATAGGTTCTGGATCTGCTGCTTGCAGAGCTGACAGCTGCAGCGATTCAATTGGGAGATCATTACAGTATCTTGGGCCCTTATAAAAAACGTCTTTGATTTTCTCAATTTAAGAGCTTTTAAGTAATTCTTTTTCATTTTCTTTCTACATTAAGAATACAATTTGTAACGAAAATATTTTTTAAGAATATGAAACATAATCTAGTTTACTTTTTCTAGAACATCTTATTTAAATTTTAAAATATTATTTCATATCTTTTTTTGTAAAATATGTACGTAGGCGGTACTCTTTTTAAATAAAATGTGTCACCAAATACTTAGCAGTAATCTGAATGCTAGACAATTTAATTTTGTATCTTTTATATCAGCGATCTAAATGCTAGACAATTTAATGTTGGTCTCAACGCCTTTTAAAAACTGCTTATCTAGTAGTAGTAATAGTTAGGAACTATTCTAGCACCATTTTATTTTAAAAACAAGATGTTGTTGAGAAAATTATTAATTGTAATTTTGTTTGTTAATAATTAATTTAAAATAAAATAAACCATCGCGATGCATGACTTGGACATTTAGTTAAAAGTAAGTTTAATTTTACAAATCTCTTTACTCATGTTTTTTTTTATGATACACATTTAGATTACATTCTTACCTTTCGATTAAATGGGACTAATTAAACGGTACAAATTAATGCAATAGGATTTAATCTATCTATTTAGTATACTAGATAGACAGAATAAAGCACACTAATAGATCCTGTTTTTTATTTGTAATAAATATATCACTTTTGTGTGCGATAGTACTCTCTGATAAAATAGCCATTCCAATACATAAATATAGAGTTATGTGTTTTCCATTTGTGAACAATGCACTTAATGATCATAAAACACTTAATTAGATTGTAAACATCTCTATGGCTTATTAATATTACCGTAATAAATAGTCCTTTATCGATACACCAGCAGACGGATGAATGGAAATTTATGGACAAGCTTGTTATAAAATTGTGTCATATTATTATTTTGCGGAAAACGTGCTTTTGACAAGTTGTTTCGTCCAGTTGTAGCCTTGATAATGGGACAGAATTTGATTACCAGGGATTAATTAGGGTGTTATATTTCTGATGGGCATATACATAATGCCTGTATTGCCTACCTCATACCTTATGGGCTACCTAGGGGTAGTAAAACAAAATAGTATTTAAGTTAAACTGACTACGTAACAGGGTTATTTGGGAACTCAATAATATGACTAAAAGACGCCTGCGACTACGTCCATCTAAAATTTAGTTTTTTAGTTATTAAAAGTAACCTATTTTTATTAAAATATTTTTTCTAATTTTATTTTACTTTCAGCCAATGGACGTTTTTTACATTATGGTGGCCTATGGCGGATCGCGCTTACCTAGAAGATGCCTATTCACTCTACTTGAATATACCCATGTCGGTGGTAGGGAAAACAGAAGGCTGGAAGGGCATTCCATAACTGCGCAGTGCGAATCAGGAACGAAGAACTGACACGTTTCGTACGCGTCCAGGGGGGGTCCATCAACTACGTATGAATGCAGACCTCTGCGATGCCTGGCAGTTATATGGTAAAAAGGTGAAGAGGGAACTATATCGAAAAGTTCCTAAGCGCACTCTCCGAAATAAATCCTGTAAAACACCGACAGACAGACAACTTGACGGCCTCCGTGGCGCAGTGGTATTCGCGGTGGATTTAATGACGGAGGTCCTGGGTTCGATCCCCGGCTGGGCCGATTGAGGTTTTCTTAATTGGTTCAGGTCTAGCTGGTGGGAGGCTTCGGCCGTGACTAGTTACCCGTCTGAAGTCACCGGTCCACCTAGTGAGGAGTTGGCAAAATTGCGCTTTCCTGTGCGAGAGCGCTTTTTCAGTGACTTTCCACTTCTATGAGACTCGGCGATCTTTAAGGTAACTTTGGTACTTCTGTGAATATTTCTTACAACTTTTATATAGTTTACTCCTATGTCAATGGAGCCGTGATAGCCCAGTGGATATGACCTCTGCCTCCGGTTCCGGAGGGTGTGGCTTCGAATCCGGTCCGGGGCATGCATCTCCAACTTTTCAGTTGTGTGCATTTTAAGAAATTAAATATTACGTGTCTCAATCGGTGAAGGAAAACATCGTGAGGAAACCTGCATACCAGAAAATTATCTTAATTCTCTGCGTATGTTAAGTCTGCCAATCCGCATTGGGCCAGCGTGGTGGACTATTGGCCTTACCCGTCTCATTCTGAGAGGAGACTCGAGCTCAGCAGTGAGCCGAATATGGGTTGATGACGACGGCTCCTATGTATAGCAGCCGTGTGTTAATGGTCGCTCGTTTATTACGATTATGAATACTATTACTCTACGCGTGTATTTAATTTGGTTCGCGCCCAAAATCCTATTTACTCTGGCATTATGTTAAGAGGATTACCGTGAATTTATGGGGAGTAATGGGCCCGTTTCTTTATTATTTTTTAATGTCATAATTTTTACTTGGTGGGAAGTGTGGTCGAATTGCTTTTTTAAACAGATTGTTTTTCAACTGAGGGGAAATGATTTGGGTTTATGATTTCAGCTTCTTTTGCGTAAATTAATTTTTTTACCTCATCCTTAAAAGTAACTGTGAATAGTCCTCTAATCTCTTTCTTAAAATTTCAGCAAAAATGCCCTTCCGGCGTTTGTGTTTCCTGACACTTATAATCTAAGCACCTTCAAGAGTAAATAGGCATCTTTTAAGTAAACGCGCTCCAACTAAACCGCGTTAATCAATAATTGTAGGCCTAATTGTAGTCAAGCGCAAGCCTATATTGCATAAAAAATAATGATAAATTCAATAAAAAAAACAATTTTTTTATTATATTTATTAGAAATAGTTCTGACTACTTAAACCGAAGTGTACCGGAAGGATCTACTTCCACAGATAAATTAAAAGATCCCTACTAAAGTTTGCGCGCAGTGTTGGTCGACCCACCACTAGGTGGACCGAGGATATCAAGCGGGTTGCAGGGAGCCGCTGGATGCTGGCGGCTCGAGACCGTTGTGCTTGGAGGTCCATGCAAGAGGCCTATGTCCAGCAGTGGACGTCTATCGGCTGATAAGGTACGGTGGGTACTAAAGTTTAGGAGACGAAATATATTAATTTTCTTTGAGTGCTTCCTAGGTAAATTTGTATCCAGTCTTACTTATTGTTATCTATCTAAATAAATAAGCCATCCGCTTTTGTTTGCACCTGAAAATATTGTTTTACCCAAATACCCGTATCGAATCTCAATCTTCACTCCGGCTTAGTGATTTAATGCGATCTCATTGGAAATTCTATATCAGTCGTCTAACTTCGTCATTTCGTATCGAATAAATCTGGGAGGGTGGTTAGGGCGCGTTTATATTGGACGGGCTTGTCTACGCACTGACCGCAATCGTGATGAATTTATTGTTAATACGACAGCCGTTTGTATTTGTATTTGGTATGGCGTAGTGTTGGACCCTTTGAATACGAATACGTTAAATGGGGGCTTTTTTTCATTCTTTACTCGCTGACACCATATATATAGGCTACATATTATCCCCGTTCCCGTGGGAGTACGGGGATAATATGTAGCCTATAGCCTTCCTCAATAAATGGCATATCTAACACTGAAAGAATTTTTCAAATCGGACCAGTAGTTCCTGAGATTAGCGCGTTCAATCAAACAAACAAACAAACTCTTCAGCTTTATAATATTAGTATAGACAAGTTAGCCCTTGACTACAATTAGACCGTATTTTAAGTGATGGTCAAATCTTAGATAAAAGTAGGGTAAATTGTTAGGAGTAGAATGAAAATCCATACCCCTTTCGTTTTCTGGACAACATCGTACTGGAACGCTAAATCGCTTGCCGGTTGTAACTAGCTACGGCTGAAGCCTAAATTATACAGAAAACATTTACTTCTCTCTTACAGTCAGGGTTCGATACTTAACAGGTAAAATAATAATTTTGCCATACATTAATATTTACAGGCTTCCTACGCTAAATTATATACTCATTTTAAACTATAGCATAGCTTTTATCGCGGCCTTTGAGCGCGGCGACCGAACGAAGAAAATTCGTAACGTAAATAAACCTAACACCCAAGCCGTGCATCAAGTTAACACATTTCGACGTTATCGATTCAACCAGACAGAAGGTAACTAACGGGCAAAACTTATTAAACCATAGTTCGATACCAGCTTAACGTAAAGACATATTTTTTTTTTATTTATTAATTCTTTTATTTATTTTTTTATTCTTGACTAAAGATAAAAGTCAACACGATGGAAAGGTCCATTAGGAAAAAGAAATGTAGGAAGACCAATCCGACGGTGGGCTGTTGATATCATTCAGATAGCCGGAAACGAATGGATGAAATCTGGCAAAGACAGGGAGTTGTGGAAGAAGATGGAGGAGGCCTTTACCCTTTCAGGGGTCCATATTTAATAAGAACTTACTAACTAATATTACTAACATAATTTAAGAAAACTTGCTAACAGATTACTAACAACTTTTGAAATGTAATTTAGATATGGAATAAATGGCTTATTTATTTATTATTATTTATAAAGATAAAAGTACTGTATAAATAAAATAAACAAATAATTATAATTGCCCAAGTTGATCAAAAAATGTTATGCAATAGCTTTACCGCGGCAGTATCCGAGTGCCACAGGTTTTTTTTTTTGTTTTCCTTATTCTTCTTCAATACTTCTGTCGTTCTTCAAAATTCGCGCCATATAAACACACCATAAGAATTTTTAATGATTCCACATCGCATCGCTCATCGCGTTGGGTAAAAAGAAATAAAAAGAGCGGGCTAGAAAGCGGTGCTCGTTTTGCTTTTTAATTTTCCGTTCGCCGGCGGGGCCTTTGCAGTCTGCACAATCGCACTGTTAAAGCGACGTATATCATTTAGTTTGTGAAACAAATCTAGAGACAAAGCCTCTTAATATTGAGCTACGAGCGGCGCGAGCAAAAAAGCTCTAAAGCTACTAGAAGCAAATTGCCCAAACACAAGGGAAATCTACAGAACCAAAACGCAGCAGCTTTCATCTGTCAATTGTCGATCTAGATGTACAGGCGTTACTAGAGTGCCTTGTGGGAGTTTTCAATATTTTCATACTGTAACTATCGCGTTAACGTAAACGCGAATTTATATGGAATTGAAACAGTTGTGCAGTGTCATTAGATGGTGCTGTTTTTATTCCTTAGAAATTCGCGTTTAGGTTAACACGATAGTAACAGTATCAAACTGCCACTAGGCCTTCTGTTTATTACGCGTATAACGGCCCACTGCGAGGACAGGCCTCCTTTGGCCAGCTTGAGGCCAGCCCAGTGGATATGACCTCTGCTTTCGATTAGGAGGGCGTAGGTTCGAATCCGGCCCGGGGCATGCACCTCTGACTTTTCAGTTTTGTGCATTTTATGACTTTAAATATCACGTATCTCAAACGGTAAAGGAATAATATTGTGAGGAAACCTGCATACCAGGTAGAAATAGAAATATAAATTGAGAATGAAGAAAATTCTCTAGGTTTTTAATTTCATAATTCTATGGCAGATTTCACAGCCAATCCACATTGAGCCAGAGTGGTGAAAAAATATATTTTTTCTTACTTTAACTTTAACTTATATAAATCATTCGGAATATACACACCACTATTACACCCAAGTAATTAAAGAGTGGAATTCTCAACAAATCTCACGCAAGCAAAATGTTTTAGTGTAACCGAAATCATTTATTAAGGGTCGGAGAAGACAAAACTTGATCTTAAAGTCCAAGTAACTAATCTCCCAAAGATTCCAGGAGAAACTAAAAGCGTACAAGGGCGTCCCAGGACGAATGCTCCGCTGTAATGAGATTCCTCAGATGCTATCTCGCTCGACAACGAATCCCCAATTTGTGGTCAGTCAATCTTCCCCCAAGATCCGGAATTCAATTTCCTAAGACAAAAATTATGTCCCTCCATTGAACTAAACAATCTAGATATACACGCAAGAAACTTTGTTAAAGTATTACACATAACTTTAAAACGTACGTCTATCTACATTAATATTGCTTATTTTGTGAAAAAAATATATTATGAAGTTGGTGTGTACCTACCTAGAAAAGATTTGTACGACTTATTTTATTTAATAAAAACATCAAATATAATATTGTGACGGCTTTCGTGGCGCAGTGGTATGCGCGGTGGATTTACAAGACGGAGGTCCTGGGTTCGATCCCCGGCTGGGCAGATTGAGATTTTCTTAATTTGTCCAGGTCTGACTGGTGGGAGGCTTCGGCCAAACGGCCGGTTATTTACGGTTGCTTTTGTGAATTCAATTCTTCTTTTGGTTCGCACGGATTTATCTGATTTTTTAATTTTTTTAAAAAGAATATTTCTATTGTATGACCAACATTTCCATTACCCTAAGACTAGTGGAAAGAGGAGTGGTTACCTAGTGCAACAGAGGGACGATCGAACCACTACCCCTCAGCTTTACAGTTGAGCTATTGAGGTGTTTATTCTATTACTACCTTCACCATCACTTACCATCAAGCATTATAGTAGGCAAATGAATAATCGCTACAAAAGGAAACATGAATACAAATTATATTTCTTATCTATACGATAGTTGAAATCTTGAAAATAAAATCCATTTGATAACTTATCTACACTATATCTTAACCCCCCAAACTCATAGAATTAGAGCCTACCCTTGAGAATTCTAAGGTAAATTGCCGAAGAACTATATATCATTAACAAATCATTTTTAAAAACATTGAGTTTTATTGAAAAAAAAAATAAGAAAGTGCATTGTACTTAAAAAAAATCCGAAGAATGCTTATAAGACCATTTCACACCCACACAAAATTATAACCAAACAACTTTATTATTCATACAAGACTTTCTTCGTTTTGGGTGACGACAAGTATAATATGTTTCTAATACGTCGTTTCATTCAAACTAAAGATATTTTAATATTACGTTTATATTAGATAGGACAAAACAAACAAAAAATGCCAATACTCTATTATTTTGCAAATTTAAAAATTGGTTAATTACGCTTCATGGTAAACTGATTTTTAATTAAATTATTATAAAACATTTTGGAATCAGTTATTCTTCATGGTGTAACTATAACTAACTTTAATTTGAAAAATGGCAAATCAATGCAACAGTATATTATATAAGTGCGTGACGTTGCCAATTCAGTCAATAACTTGTTCACCATGCTTGCATGATGGTGTTATATGATGTAATGTAATTATATTTTATGGTCTATCCTTGGCTTAGATGCCACAATTTACTCAGCTAATGATCAATATCTTGGATAAAACACAAAATATTCATTAAACAGATTCCAGTTTGATTTTATAAGAATATTAGAGTAAGGGTATTATAAAGAAATACAGGTATTAACTTTAATTAAAATTAAAAAACATCTTCAACAGATCCTCTGTTCTTTTATTACATCTCTATGACTCAAAGTCACAATAATTTATCGCGTACAATTCAGGTATATATTCTCATTAGTTCGACACTCACTGCCTATTATAAACTTTACGATCATTAGATACCTCTGATAAATATCGATAGGAAAACTCGATTATAGATATCGATATCTATAAATTTTGTCGAACTGAGAGCTACTGGTCCGATTGTGATGTAAGAATAATCTGAGATGATAACAGAATGGATTCCGTTTTGTATTTAAGTTATGGTCTTATGCCAATGGGAGAAATGATAAGATGTTACGAGGGCCTACGAGTTCCATCTAACAGACTATATAAATATATATATATTAGGGTGTCCCTTATTTTTCAAAGTTTTAAATTTGTAACGCATAGGTCCTAGTTTTGTTCATTTGCCCCTAAAACACTCGGAAATAATTTTTTACCTTAATTGAAGAACGATAACCCGTGCCGACTTGCATCGAAATATTACGTACTTGTGGCATTTGTCATTTGTTGTTAATTATTTTCGCGATTAACACGTATTGTTTTACATTTAAAAGATGGCTGTGGATTTAAGAAGTAATAAAAAATGTGATTTCTTAGTTGGTGAAGCGAATTATCAAATACCAGGCGCAAAGTTACCGTCAAATCGTCAAGTTCTAGCAGTACTTTTTTTAACATTCGCGAAGTGAAATTGTCTGTCAGTGAAAGCGCTAATCTCGTCATTCGGGAGTGTATTGTATATTGAAAAAAAAAGCTAGAATCCCTAATAGAGCTATACCTGTGTTAAAAACTTGTTGATCTTCACCATGCTTGGAGGGATTCGCACGCTGATGCTTTGGAACGGATTAAAAGTGAAGACAAATTATTTATAGAAAAACAAAGAAAACCAGGACGTCCAGGGTGTTTAGCGGGAGTAGACAAAAAGTTAGTCGAAAAAGAAGAAAGGGCAAGACAAAGGAAATTAAATGAAGAGAAAAAACATGTGAGCAAATGTATTTTGGAGGTTTATCGTCATCAGTTAAAACGCAAGATGTTATTCAAGCTGAGGAACATCAAGATCAACTTACCAGCTCTGATGAAAGCTTTGAGAAACACTTGGCATCTTCCTCTCAAACGGTAAGTTCTGAAACTACTATAAAAAGAGGAAGGAAAGACTTCATCACGCCCAAGTTAGTTGCAGCTTTAGATAGATGTCAATTAAGCATAAGGGATTCTGTCTATGTACTTCAGGCTGTGGTAGAAGCACTAGATCTTAGCTGTGATGATTACCCGATAAACATGTCGTCTATTCAAAGTATTCGCACACAAGGTCGAAAGGATAAAGCGGAATCTATTAAAACCGATTTTCAGAATAATATGCCTGAAATGGTGACCGTTCACTCTGGTGGGAAAACCTGGACTTGACGTAAGAAGTTCTAAAGAAGAACGCCTGCCAATTTTAGTTTCATTTGGAGAAATATATAATTTGTTAATGCTGTCTTATTTACCGTTGCAGGAAAATCATTAAGTGATTTTGTGTCAGTCAAAAGTACAAATTTATTTAGTCTACTAGTGTTTTCTTTAAGGGCTGTTAATGATACAGCTATATAGAGCTGTAAAACTTATGCAAGATTTTCGTGGTTTGATTACTGCAAAAGAAGAGAAAAAGCAATTTTTGCTTCGTTGTGTTCAGGAGCATAGAACTCTGTACCCGGATTGTAAAAAAAGACTAATCCTAAAAAACGATCCTGCCTGACCTGTTATATTATATTTTAATAAATATTTTATAGAAAATTGAGTATTTTAATTTATTTAGTTATTTAGCGGAAAGGGTCAAAAACCGCAATTATTCAAATCTTCCGGGCTCTGTCGGCACGGGTTAACGTTGACGTAGGAAGATTAAATTTTGTATTTAAGTTAGTCTAGGTAGTCTAAAAAGAAATACGGGGTATGCGTTTTAATATCTAAAAAAAAATTTTTTTGCCCATATAAGGGACACCCTAATATATATATATACTAAACTATCTATACATTATTATAAACAGTTTTTCGTTTATAAGATACTGATTTGACTAAACCTAAAGATTCCATCTTTAGCTTTATTATTAATTATTTAAACTCAGATTAAACTATTTACATTTTATAATTAATTTAAATATTATAATGATATTAATTTCATAATGTTAGACTAAGCCGCAAAACTGTATAATTAAAAAGTAGTTGTAAGATACAGAAACCATTTTGAATTGTAAAACTGTTTGAGTCATAGTCGGTAATTATTTTGTCGTCTGGTCGCCAGTCGAGCGCGATCTTTCTTGGTGATAATACAGTTTGTTGGAATTATACGAAGATTTTCATTGCTGAATACACATTCCTGACGTCACGCTGCCTGTCTCAGTAATAAAGATAAAAATGTAATTTAAAAACAATAAACTGATTTTTTTTTCTAATTTATGCATATAGAGAGTATAGAATGAGTGTCTGTTTGAATAAAATTCTAAACAATTAAGTTGCAATAAAAGAAAAGTAGCAAATACAAAAACAACGTTTTTGTTTTTAGTCTGTACGTCTGTTGGAATTTTTGGTTACGAAAATGCTATCTGTACTAATATTATAAAGCTGAAGAGTTTGTTTGTTTGTTTGATTGAACGCGGTAATCTCAGGAACTACTGGTCCAATTTGAAAAATTCTTTCAGTGTTAGATAGCCCATTTATCGAGGAAGGCTATAGGCTATATTTTATCTATGTATTCTTACGGGAACGGGGACCAGGCGGGTGAAACCGCGCGGCATCTACTAGTTATTATATAAACAAAATGCTTTTATTATATAAACGAAGTCAGCGCCTTAAATTATATTTCATTTGCCTACTATCAAGTAAACTTATAAACAACAAACCTATAAGAAATTTTTATAAACGATAAAAAGGTTGAAAGGTATTATTAATACGAGTATGACTGGCTAATTAAATTCCTACTGTTAACACATTCGCTCCGGCACTGATTCTTCTGTACTTTCTTCTGGTGTGGTACGAGGTCAATTGACCTCGTAACTTTTAAAGGAGCTAGGTGTACGAGGTCAATTGACCTCGTAACTTTAAAGGAGCTAGGTGTGCGAGGTCAATTGACCTCGTAACTTTTAAAGGAGCTATATGTACGAGGTCAATTGACCTCGTACCGCAGCGAACGTATTAAATGGTGATAAACTAAAAAATAAAATACCTGACTAAATTTGTTGTGGGCTCTTCTCAGACCAAAGCGCATTTGGAACCCTAGTAACTTTAAGTTAAGGTTATATTTACAGCATTATCTAATAATATTAATACCGTTTCGAAAGTGCTTGTAAACTAAGCGTAATTGAAATAAATAACTTTTGACTTGGACTTTAAGGTGGCACAACCTTAATCCCCTTCAAGTTAGCGCATTCTCACTTACCATAAAGTGAAATTGCAGTCAAGTAGTTCGCAGTAAGGCTTAGCTCGGACTACTTTTACATTTTAGTCGAGTAGCATACTAAACTACTTGCTACCGTCCAAAAATCGTTCGTACTCGACCAAAACCTCCTCCGAACTAGGCATTCGTCGTCATCAACCCATATTCGGCTCACTGCTGAGCTCGAGTCTCCTCTTAGAAAGAGAGGGGTAAGGCCAATAGTCCACCACGCTGGCCCAATGCGGATTGGCAGACTTCACACACGCAGAGAATTAAGATAATTCTCTGGTATGCAGGTTTTCCTTCACCGATTGAGACACGTGATATTTAATTTCTTAAACTACTAAACTAGGCATTACTTGAAACATTACCCAAACGGCAAAATAAATAAACACCACCAAACATTTAATGGGTAACAATTTTTTTCATTAGTCGAGACCCTTATCAGATATCTGAATGCGGTAAGCATGTATTACGGGAATGGGAAAGGAATTAGGCGGTTTCCTTTTGATTCAGCCCTTTTAGTGATAATGGTGATGTAACAAAACGCCGGTCCGAACGGGTCATTAGTGGTTCTCACTTGACCGTGAAGGCGATGAGTTTGTACTGGAGGTGTAATTTATTTTGTTGCCTAATTTATCCTACCTATCTTAATATATAAATGCGAAAGGTCATTCATCACGAAATCTCGAAAACCGCTTCATATACAAAGCTGAAATTTGGCAGGGAGGTAGTTTATAGTTGGTAGATATCCACTAAGAATGGATTTTGCGATATGACCAAATTGAGGAGGTCTAAGGGCGGACAAAATCGCGAGCATCCGCTAGTACAATATATGAGTAAATACAAGACTGAAGATCTATGTATTAAATACTAGCAGACATACCGCGGTTTCACCCTTGAGAATGCGGGGATGCAATACAGCCAATAATACTCACAGATAATGTGACTTTCTAATGTTGAAAGACTTTTCAAAATCGATTCAGTAGGTTAAACTTGTTGGTTTAGTGGTTAATGTGGCTTTGTATCACATGGTCCTGGTTTTGGGTACCGGGTTGGGCTTTAAAATATTGTGCCTTTCTTTCTTATAAGAAATATTCAGTACCAGCCTGGAGTTGTGAAGTTAATGTTACATTCCCGTGTATAGAAGAATACCAACGTCTATCTCGACCATCGTGATGGGACTAAACATCCAATTCCCTTTCCAATAAGTTGTGAATGACCCTGTTGTAACCATTCGTATAGGTTGATAATGATGATGACGATAAATATTAAGTGTAACTTTTCATCATTAGTAACTCATATTCGGCTCACTGTTGAGCACGAGTCCCCTCTCAGAATGAGAGGTTAGGCCAATAGTCCACCACGCTGGCCCTATACGGATTGGCAGATTTCACACACATAGAGAATTGGGAAAATTCTCAGGTATGCAGGTTTCCTCACGATTTTTTCCTTCACCGTTTGAGACTCGTGATATTTAATATCTTACAATGCACATACCTAACTGAAAAATTGAAGGTGCATGCCCCGGACCGAATTCGAACCTATGCCCTCCGAATCGAAGGTAGAGACCATATCCACTAAGCTATCACGACTCGGTGTGTATAATCAACAATAATATGAGGTTTAAGTAGAGCTCTTTGAGTTAGAGCTCGTCCGAGGAAGTATTGCCATTATGGAAATTTCAGCTTGCATCGTCACTTACCATTAGATAGGATCGCAGGCACGTCTCGCTACAAATATAATGCACAACAAAACGTTTCATTAAAAACTTTCAAGTACTTTTAACAAAATGAGAAAAGTTATCTGCAATCGCAGTCTTAAGATCCCTCTGCGCATTCGACTCCTGCGTTGTTACATCTGGCCCATATTTCTATACGGATGTGAAGCCTGGACAGTAAAAGAGGACATCAGGATAGAAGCGTTCGAAATGTGGGCTTTTAGATGCATGCTGGCTATTAGTTGGACTCACAAAGTGTCGAATGTCGAAGTTCTGCGACGCGTCAATCAGAAGCGTGAACTTTTGCAGACCGTCAAGACGAGAAAAGTTGCGTATCTAGGGCACGTGCTACGACACGAGAGATACGAGCTTCTACAGCTGATCTTGATGGGAAAGGTTGCTGGTAGAAGAAGCGTTGGTCGCAGGAAGAAGTCTTGGCTGAGAAACATCCGAGAGTGGACCGGGATCGCGAGCGCCGCACAATTATTTCGCCTCGCGAAGGATAGAGACAAGTTCAAGAAATTGACTGCCAACCTTTGCTAGTCGGAGAGGCACCTTAAGAAGAAGAAGAAAAACTTTCACAAAGTCAGTATTTTCCAAAGAACTGCTTAATGCTTTGAATACAATACGTAGCTGCTAATGCTCAATATTTAAATAAAGCACGGTGTGAACGTTGTATGAAAGTGATCGAAGAACAATTTAATTCAAAAATTATTGAGGTTGTAAAAAGCGACGCAGCGTAATTTATTCAAACTGTGACCGGGAGATGTTTGGGATGCAATCAAACCGATGTTTATGCAAAGATTAAAGTAAAAAAATAGAATAGACGATAGTAGTACTTAGTTATATATTATATTAGTGTTTTTTGTGAATGAGTGTCACAAAAACGTGTGGCAGCTACCAGTTAATTGTCAAAAAAAAATTATAAATGTACAGCACATTATGGGACATATTTTTAGCATGATTTGCGAGTGTTGGTCTATTATTAAGTCTTTCTGCCAATTAATATTAAAGCAGTTAGAAACGTTGAAGTGGAAGTAGGAAGTGTGTTGTGACATTTTTTTATTAATTTAATATTTTGATTTAGGACATAAAAATTTAATTTTATTTTTACAAAATCTTTTGCTACAATTATTTGTAATAGTAACAACAGTGAGGCAACAAAACACAAAGTGCAACAGGGAGGCTTAAACTGGGATTTTTTAGTTCCCAGTCCAGTTCCAGCGTGACTTGATTTTTTTTAAGCTGCTACGCTATTTGCACGTACTTAATTATTTTTAAATTTTCGTTAAGTTATGTTGAAAGTATGACTATATATTTTAGGCGTCTATCTTGTATATTTAGTCAGAGGACTTATGTTAATACACCCCAAGTCCCGACCTTCTATTGAGATGTTTGGTTGTTTACGTCATTTGTTTCTGATACAGGCTCAAACTCAGATGTATATTAGAGAATAGTTTATTTAAAATTATGCCTTCACACTTAAAACTTTAGGTTGTAATTTGAGTGATACATTTTCGGGTCTCTGAATCCATCTACATGTATTAGTAAATGTACATGTTATTCACATAGTCCGTAATTGTGGCTTAATTATTTACTTGATACATTTTATTTATAACCTGATTCTGGATTAAATAATTCGAGAATCAGGTTACAAATTGTGTTTTTTAAAACAGTTATTCCCACAGTTTGTTTTAGGATAGTTAATGTTAATTCAATTTTATCTTTTTAGATTACACTATACGACGCTCCGCGGTTTAACCTGCGTTATTCCGTTGCCTTGAGAATACGGGGATAAGTTACTTGTAATACTCATAAATAACGTCGCTTTCTAGTGGTATTGTTTTTTATTCGGTTCATAGATCCATAGATTACATTACCACAATCTTTACCTCTTTTGGTTATTAGTAACCAGTATACCACAATCTTAACCTCTAATATTTGTATAAATTAACGTAAGAAATACTGTAGGATTGTGTATGTCTTTGTAGTTATTTTGTGTGAAGTTCCCACTTAAAACTAATAAAAAAATCAATTTCGGATGTTGCGATTAACGTTATTATAGTTTATAATTATGATAATACACTCAGTGCTCAAAAATGATCATTGTTCAACTCGGGCAAAACCAGGGCATATCATTAGCTCAATATATTCGGCGAAAATTCTCCTAATAATAATTTTGGTATAAAATATTGACATAAAAAGGAACCTATTGAAGTCTGAGTCATTATTGCGTCTCCTAAACAAACAATAAGACATTATTCTTCAACAACAAGCTACTGTTCATTATTTAGGGTTGCCACTCTTGCTTATAATATAATTTGCGTCTTCTTGTTTATATTTGTTTGTTTTAGAAAAATAAACATGATTATCAAAAAGAGCAATTGGGAAAACTTCTATAATTGATCATTGTAGTGACGATCAGTCTGCCAAATATCCTTTTTGTATTCTCAGTTCATTATTATGGTCTACATGTCAAACAAAGCTAGATTAATCTCTTAAATCACTCTTGCACTACACTACTTGATAGAAGAGCTTCTGAAATATATCTGTTACAAGTCTTTATTTTGTTAGTGCAGTGGTTCAATTTTAAGGCTTCCCAACTCCTAAAATTCAAATTATTTAAAAATAATTCTATTTCGAATAATGATGAATTAATATTGAAAATCGGAAGGACACGATGAAATGATGCAAGAGTTTTTTAAAGTATGTAGGTAAAAACTTACTTTGAAAGTGACAACCCTAGTCACACGTCTTTGTTGGGCACGCTTCACTCCCCGTAGCGCTAAGCTCCAGAACTGCTCACATTGTTTCCACGGGGACCTCATCGACTTCGTGGAAGGCTGTAAAAAGGCGTAAGCTTCCTCCCATTATAATAAATTCTTATTGCTTTCGTGATACAATGTAAGTGTGTCTTCTAAATTCACTCTCCCTTTGTTTCCTACACTGAAGAGAATAGAGAATGCTTAAACAGTAGCTACTAACATATCAGTTTAGAAACTCTCCTGTTGTTTTTGTTTTAGAAACTGTTCCAAATGTCGTGTCAAATCTTTTATTCTTAAACAACGCAACACAACTTTTGTTGTCTTTGTTAAGGATATAATAGTTTAATGTACTGTGAAGGTACATAAATATTTGAAAAAGCGTTGACAAGTTCATTTAGAATAACTAGCAGCCCGCCTGGGTTCGCACAGGCACTGGGTTTGGTTGTTAATTTAGTTTGGTCTCTACTATTAATTTACTCATAACATACCATACTACTCATAAAATAGCTCAGTCACTCAGTGGGTGATGAAACGAGCTATTCTTGGAGCATCTTCCTCTAGGTGATCGAATCAGAAATGAGGAGATCCGCAGAAGAACCGAAGTCACTGATGTACCTCAGGGAGTCACGATGTTGAAATGGCAATGGTCTAGGAACATAGTTCGAAGAGCCGATGGACGTTAGGGTCACAAAGTGCAGGAATGGCGACCCCACCGGAAAGTTGCGTCGACCCCCCAGTAGATTGACCGAGGAAATCAAGCGGGTTGCAAGAAGCCGCTGGATGCTGGTGGCTCGACACAGTTTTGTTGGGAAGCCAATGCAAGAGGCCTATTTCCAGCAGTGGACGTCCATCGGCTGTTAATGATGACTGAAAATCTGCGCCTTTACCCCCCAGAGCAAGTTTTTTGTTTATTCGGAAAGGAAAATAGAGTTCTGGTTTTAAAAAAAATATGGCTAATTAGCAAGTTATCATAAGAAGTAGTATAAAAATTGTATACCCAAATATTGAATGTAACATACCCAAAATCTATATCTACATCATTATCCTAGAAATGCATCTGGGATAAGTCATAACTCTCTGGAGTGAAGTAAAAAAAATCAAAAATTTTAATATACTGGGACGATTAGTCATATTTTAATTCCCGAATTCTCCAATGAGATACGACACATGTCACGGTAATAGGATTAATTTCGATCTCAAAACCAGGGACGCCTTTTGTGTTCTGACCCGGAGGAATTCCGGAGACTCGGGGAGTGTATTTTTTTTTTTCAAAATGACTTGTGTCACAACGTTGATCTTATCATGTGATCTAAGCGACCACACAAGCTAAATAGAATTTCTATAAATTCTAGTAAAGTAACAGGTTAAAATTATCTTTAATATGTAGTATGTTCGTTATTATCAAGTACCTAGATAAGTACAAAAAAAACATTCGCATAAAATTAAGAACCTCCTCCTTTTTTTTTGAAGTCGGTTAAAAATTACATATTTTCAACTGACGAAAAATGGAGAGAAGTTTAATTCGACGTGTATATTTTTTTATGTACTGAGTAACTATATTAATTTACTGAGTAATCCGATTTTCATATATATTTTTAAATTATTAGCTTGGCACTTCCTTCAAAATGATCAATAGATAGAAAATATTATAATGTAATTTTTCTCTTTTTTAGTTTCGGGCATATGTTAATGTTTTGAAGTTAAAAAAATGTTATGATTTTAAAAATATAGATAACATGGCCAATATTTTCATTCCAACTGAACGATAAGCGTATTCTAAAACATCAGGACATCAAAGGTCTTGATATTTACTTGCTGTTAAACTGAAGTTTGATAAAGATTTCTTTTGCACTTATTAAACTCTTTGTTCCACAGTATATAAATTTAACTCTAAAGTCTCAAAAGCTCCAGGTTGAGAGGCTGTATTGGCTGAATACTGAAAGGTTTCGCTTCAGTAAAGAGTAACAAACATCCAAACAAACATCCAAACATACATCCAAACATCCATACAAACTTTCGCGTTTATGATATTAGTAGGATATCTACTGTGCATATTACGAAATGCCAGTTTCAGTTAACTTAGGAAATATTGTACAATGTGAATAGAGCGAGCTTTTTATTTAAATGCACGTGATTAAGAATTATATTTAATAATAACCATAACGTCCTATTAGAAACCCACACCTATAGAAATTACCGAATCATAAAAACCTTTTAGATTTAGTGATTTTTATATTATAGTTCAAAAATCAAATTAAGTAAAGTCCGACTGTTTAAAAATATAATAAACGTCAATTAGATATTTTATTAGTAGTTAATCGTAAGTTTTATAACGTTTTAAACATTTCATTTTTAATTAGACGTCAAGAAACTTGAGAAACTTAATTTAGTGGACATTTGCATTCACCTTTTGTTGGGACTCGGGAGGAACAGGAGCCGTCGCCGCCATGTTTATTACGTCACATCGACAACTACAATGGCGCGCGACGTGTGTAAGGGTGGAAGAACACATGGATATAAAGCTACTGGAAGCGGTATTACGTAACTAATAGTTGATCTCAACGGATCTCTAATCATAGTCCACTACCACTTCACTTCACTTGGTTTCACATAGATCTAAAAATCGCTTATCACTTTTTCAAGTGAAATATATTAGCTGTTAACCTGGCGACGCATCACAACGCTAAAAACTGAGTTTTCATATCTTGCGCTGGCTGATGTTTTCTATTAAGTACTCACAGTTAGTTTTTTAATTCACTAGGCGCCTGGAGTTAGTTAAGTGATGATGATTTATTTCACCAACAATTATAATTAGCCCGGATAATTTTTCTCTCATTTATTCATTGGTCCACTTTAAAAATTTTTACAATGTTAATAAAATACTAAATATCCCTCCCGCTGCAGGATATTTGAGTGCCCAAGCAATTAGCCCGGTCAATATAATTTACGACTGATATAATGCACCTTTGCTGAATAACCGTAATTTTAGCATTGTAGTGAATGTATCTAAATGGGCTAAAGTGAAAAATAAGCCATAAAAGTAGACTGTTACTGATGACGATGTTAATAAATTATAGGCTGTAAATTGTGTTGAAAAATTTATATATTATTTTTCTATTAACAGCCTATGCGAAGGTAAACGATTTGACTTGATCAAATGAGAACAATACCACATCTAGTGAATCTTACGACCGATTTATTTGAGCTTGCCACAATTTACCGTCGCAATACTACGGCGGCTGAGAGCTTGTGATTAAACAATAAATCGTCTCTTACGCTCCAGGCCTTAAGAATGGCTCAGCATACTTCAGCCGAGCTCATTGCCGTACGACTTTAGGCCTCGTTCACACGAAACCCAATCAGTCGCTTAAAATTACACTAGTACTGGTAAACTATTATCGTAAAATGGTAAGATTTGTTTTGTGTTGGTATGTTTGTTATGAATACGCTTCGAAACTTCTGGACCGATTTTAAATTAGTTAAACTAAACTAATTTTAATAAATTAAATTGCAGTGGAAAGCGCAGTGTTGGTCGACCCCCAACTAGGTGAACTGAGGAGATCAAGCGGGTCGCAGGAAACCGCTGGATGCTGGCGGCTTGAGACCGTTATGCTTGGAGGTCCATGCAAGAGGCCTATGTCCAGCAGTGGACGTCCATTGGCTCATAATGATAATGATGAATATGATGATGATGATGATGATGATGAATAAATTAAATACTCAGAATTCTGGTAGCTGAAAAAAGATTTTTGTGGCTTACAATGCGTTTTTGCTGTGCTGATTGTTATGGTATGTATTATGAACAAGTGTTCATAATTCATGTCGATCATATTCCACAGTAATAATTGATTTCGGATTCCTTGTCTTATTAGTCCAAATTATCTAAATAAATGTTATGTGCACTGTAAGTACTATAATCTGTTCTGTTTAACGGTCAGACAGACAAACATTTTAAATGTTTGTAATAATAGGTAAATTTTGAACACGGTAAAAACATCGTGATTAAATGATTGTATTATTTATTTTGTTGGATCTAAATTTTAGTAAATTTAATTTCTTCTTATAAAAAATAATAATTCTTAATTGTGAACACTAAATTATTATTATCAGAGTGTGCACAGCGCCTTATAGTTATAGCCCATTGCAATAACAAAGAGCCTTCACTCTTAGCTTAAAGACCTCAAGTGGTTTCGTTGGCTTATTAAGATTTTTATCAATATTTTCTTTTGTTAACTACCTACGTCTTTCCAAGGAAACAACCTCAACAATCGTAGTGTATTTTATAAGCTTTTAAATTTTTTATATTAATTCCTTTATGTATAAGTATGATTATTGTACATTTGTGCTGTTATAAAATATTATGAATAAAAGTTCCGATGTTTGTTGATAAATGGAAGTCACTCACATAAAAGCCAATTTACTCTATTATAAAATATATTTATATTTGTTAAGTCCTTAGTAAATAGTCTAAGTTGAGAAGATGGTAGTGCTACACTTTTGCCTCGGTAAGTATGTTACACCGTCAGTAAGTCACATAATGATAGCAATTGTCATAGAATCAAACATAATTACATAAGTTCGCCAACCTGCATTGAAGCTTCGTGGTGGATCTAAGTTCCATAATATATTCTCGCCTGTAAAAGGGGAGACTTGGCCCTAGAGTAGGCCATTTGAGTTAGGATCAGCTGAGAGGCTTTGGTAGATGCCCAATGATAAAGGGCCTGTAATTTCTCTATCCCAACGTCCAACGTTCATCGACGTTGGGGTCCCAAAGTGCTGGAATGGCGACCCCGCACTAGTAAGCGCAGTGTTAGCCGACCCCCCACCAGGTGGACTGACGACATCAAGCGAGTTGCAGGGATTCGCTGGATGCAGGTGGCTCAGTATGGTGATGTTTAGAAGTCCCTACAAAAGGCCTATGTCCTGCAGTGGACGTCCATCGGCTGATATGATGATGATGATGATAATTTTTCTATATTACGAGTATGTTCTTTGGGATAATATTGAGAGAAATCAAACGCAACAGCTTTTTTTAAAAAAAAAAGCGATTGTCAAATTGCTATTGAAATAGTCGTTAACATCATTCTCCATTCTGAAAGTATGTTTTTATACAGTTATGGACAAAGACATTACAATACGGTCCGAGGAAATCGATGTTCCGGCACAAGCGACGCTTTCTTTGTTGTGTGCACAAAACATTGTTTTGTGACCATTGATATTGTGTGAATTCTTATAGATACACACTCGTTTAGATATTATGTAAGATTACCTTCGTTTTCCGTATTCTCTTGAATAAAATTTTCATTTGCTCTTGCATAGTTAGGTAAATTAATCCTATCCTACTAATATTATAAAAGCGAAAGTTTGTATGGATGTTTGTTCTTTAACGCCGCAATTACTGAACCGATTTGGCTGAAATTTTAAACGAAGATAGAAAATGCCCTGGCTTAACACATAGGCTACTTTTTATC
The DNA here is from genome assembly GCF_947172395.1 of Bicyclus anynana. Classification (NCBI taxonomy): domain Eukaryota; kingdom Metazoa; phylum Arthropoda; class Insecta; order Lepidoptera; family Nymphalidae; genus Bicyclus; species Bicyclus anynana. The sequence continues at coordinate 1,008,980 of NC_069095.1, forward strand.
TCAAAAAAATCAATGGTTTCCATGGGATTTGTGAAAAACTGAAGTCGCGGGCGAATCTAGAGTAAAATATATTTCTATTTCAAATTTCTGCCAAATTTAAAAAAAAAAACAAACATCAAAACAAACTTCCATACAAACATTCAAACTAACATCCATACAAACAATCGAATTATTATATTAATAGGATTAACTCAACCATTAATTTATTGAATATTCGTATACTCGGTGAATTTATAAATAAGTATTTTAATGTGGATAGTGAACTAGAGGTGTTTCAGTAAACTTTTATTCCCGTAAATTAATTATGAATCTAGTAGGTAATATATTTAATAGTATATAAGAATATATCATCTTACTTATTTACATTTACATTTACAAAACGTACTTATTGGTTATTAAATAAAGTTTACATTTGTACTATTATTTCATCATCATCATCATCATTATCAGCCGATGGATGTCTACTGCTGGACATAGGCCTCTTGCATGGACCTCCAAACACAACGGCCTCGAGCCGCCAGCATCCAGTGGCTCCGTGCAACTCGCTTGGTAACCTATTATTTAATTTGTACTAAAACGCTCTCATTAGTTTTTCACAACTAAAACACACATTTCCAGGCAAAAGTATTCCAGTAGTAGATCTATCTATGGTCGACTTAATAAGTAAACGTAAAAAAAAAATATTTAACTGAATATTTTCAGTGTTTTAGCAATAAAAAAGCTTTTACGCGATTGTTTTTCTTATTTTGTTATAATCTTGTATTCCTTCATTAGGACGATCTTCATATCTTTTTATTATGTGTATCATTGGTAAGTAAAGTTTAAGTTACAAACTTTACTTGGTTATTATTTTAAGTTACAATGGCTACAATGTGACTAAAGCATAATAGACAAACTGTTTAAGTACCCCACAGGGATGCTCTTTATCGCCGTTTAGTTAGTTTTTGTATACTTTTTCCCGACTACATCACAATAAGGAATCTATTTTTTGAGTGTTCATTTCTTTCTCCGCAAATATATGCAGCACTACATGTTACAACTAGGCTGGAATATAAAGGTCTAGGGACCTATGATGACCAGATCTTTATTGGCTTTTTCCAACTCTTTAAATTATGGTATTAGGTATTTATGGGTAATAAATATACTCTTGCTTAGCACCTCTTCTTGTGAACACAATGAACAGATCAGCGCCGCTATTAAGACGATAAAAGACATCCTTAAAATTTAACGTTTATTCATCAATTTAATAATGTATTTTGTTTATTATTATGTATTGTGTACACCTTAAAGTTTTTTTCCTACTTAGCGCGCAAAGTCTTATAGCTAAACCGATCTTCCTAGACGATATTTGTCAGAGTACGTATCTATACTTATATTTTATAGCTGAAGAGTTTATTTGTTTGTTTGCTTGCTTGAACGCGCTAATCTCTGGAATTACTGGTCCGATTTGAAAAATTCTTTCACTGTTAAATAGCCCATTTACCGAGGAAGGCTTTGGACTGTATATTATCCCCGTGTTCTTACGGGAACGGGAACCACGTGGGTGAAACCGCGCGGCATCAGCTAGTATACAGAGAATATTTTTGAAATTTTAACAAATTAGTTTGGAATTCAGCGGTCGTAAAATTTGCAACACGACATATCTCCAGACGAAAGAAAGACAAAAGTCGACTAATCAAAAATATCACTGTCTCTATCTTTACATTGGGAGGAAAGAGAGCGATATTTTAACTCTGCTGCTATTGGTTACCCATGCGCATATTATCTCGTAAGAGTGTGACATGTTGTCACACTCTTACGAGATAATATGCGCATGGGTAACTTGTAGTCGGGCATACTCCGACCTTATATCACGTGAGTTTTAGCCGTGTTTCATAATCTATTAATATGAATAACATTCACAATAGTTTCAATTCTAAAATAGAGATAATATGCAGTTGAAGCATGCTAGGCCTACTGAGTAACTTAAGACATTTTAATCGTAAATGTTAGGTTGCATAAAAACAATTCAATAATTAATGAATGGATGAGCGGCGCGTATCGACGGGAGGATGCTCGCGGTGGCCACACATCGCTGTTGTGTTGCTTACGCACATCGTTCATCAAGTTGACAAGCGTTAATACAGTTTCCGGGGGGGTTGGATACCATTTGTTCTAGATAAAATAACTCTATCGAGTTATGATCGAGCGAACAAACGAGAAACAATCGAAATTAACTTGACGAAGTTTTCAGTAGGTATATGGATAGACTGAGGTAAAATATAGCCTGTGACACTGACGAATAACCTGGTTTTCTATGGGTGAAAGAAGATCCAGAGATTACCCTCTAAAACCTCACACACTGTACCTCTTTATAACATTAGTTTAGGCAACCTTGTCTGAAATATTTAATTAAATAAGATCTACATCTCATATAGATTCAAATATAAATTCGTGACGTTTATAAGAACTTTTATGAATACTTTATAATGGCTTTTGTCGTAAGGATTAAGCATAGACCTCTAAAACTGAAGGATTTTTCTTTCTTTATTCTGTACAAGTTAGCCCTTGACCACAATCTTACCTGATGGTAAGTGATGATATAATCTAAGATGGTAGCGGGCTAACTTGTTAGGAGTAGGAAGACAATCCACACCCCTTTTGGTTTCTACACGGCATCGTACCGGAAGGATAATGCTGCAAAGCTGCAAGTGATGATTTAAATTTCTTAGGTAACCTTCCAGTCCATAATGAGACTTATGTTGTTACAACGCGGAGTAGGGGTTTGAGTTTGATACTATTACTATTAGCTCTTGTTAAAGATACTAACTAGGACTGATGGCTCAACGTGCTCTTCAAGACATTCATGTTCTTATCTCACATGACTCAACATCATCTACTTTTCGACTCAGGTCTGCAACTGACAATTAATTGAAAAAAAAATACAAAAAACCCCACCAAAGAGGCAGTAAAACTATTAAGGAGGATTTATAAACAATTTACAATCGAAAACCATCAGTAGGCGCTTTTTCCAAAACGTCCCCGCCCCTCGTCTGAATCTCGATGACAAATCGCTGCGTAAATGATAGTGTTCGCTCGTTCGTGCGGCCGCGGCCGGTCTGTTTTTGTTGTTTGATGTATGTCTACGTTATGTCAGCCATTGTTGTTGGGACTGCGTTTTTGCCCCGATTTTGCCTCCATTGATCGAACGCTCAGGTTACCGCAGGAAATATTTTCGGCCACGATCGCAGCTTTTATATTGACATCCGTTTTTTATAATTATTATTTCATACAATGGTAAAAGACAACAACTTTTAAGAATGTTGTCTTTTACCATTGTATGAAATTGTTCTTAGTTGAAATTGCCATCCGGCTGGCAGTTTATAAATAAACTATCAGATCCTTGCGGTTTCACCCGCGTAGCTCCCATCTTCGTAGGGATACTGAGATAAAATATATCCTTTGTTACTCCCTGATAATGTAGCTTTCTATCGGTGAAACAATTTCTCAAATCGGTCTAGTAGTTTTTAATTTATTTGCTACTTACAAAACTAAAAATCTTTTCTCTTTATAATATTTGTTTAGATCTTTATCGATCGTAAAGATTATACTTTTTATGTTTTATTAATACAGATAATTTCTTATCTGAACTTAGGAGAAGAAGAATCTATACACTTAAGAATCATTTTTCTTAGTTATCTCTATCTAGCCGCCAGCAGGGAGTCACAAATTACAAATAGATTAACTTAACTTTTTAAAAATGGTTGTAGTCACTAGTAACGCCTTTTAATAAAAGCTCCTGGAATTGGAACAGTAACTAAGTCAATAAAAGTTTTGCAATGTCAATACTTTCATGACGTTAATGACTCACAGCCGAATACCTAGAAAACATTTATACATACAACCTTTGGATCAAAGAAATTATATTTTGACCGCTCTAGAACCGTCGACCTATTAAACTTTTCATTGCCATGTTCAAGCACAATATACACACATTGCAGTCCACTAGATCATATCACGACTCTTAATGGTTTCCATTTATAGAGAACAAAACACAAGATTTAACGTGAAAAAGGGTCAAAAAACAAATTTGTTGTTATCGCGTTCATTTAAACCCTTTCACGGCCTACAATCAGATAAACGGCACCTGGAAGATTAAACCTTTGGGAGGCATGTGAGGGTCGATGACATGACCAGGGACGGAGTTAGGCTGGCCGTAGGATTCGTTAGAGTTAATTAAATAGATCACAGTAGATACTTTCAGTAATAGCCGTTGATAATCCCTTCCTAAACCATTACCTACTTCAACAAATACTCTACTTTTTGTACTATATTTAACTATTAAGTTAAGTAACGCTTAAAACGTAACGCGGTTACTTAACTTAATAGTTAAGTATAAAGTATTTTGTAATGTTACAGCTCTGTGACATCATTTGTTTCCATGACAACTTAATTTTTTGTGATATTTTAATTATGACAACCTGTAAACAAGCTTAATTTCGATTATGACGTGCGAAATTTTCGTCAAGGAGTGTGAAATAGGGGACTCGAAAGTTAAGACAAAATAATAGTTTCCTTAATCCAAATAATGTGATTAGATTGAAAAGCTATCTGACTTTAAATAGTCATTACTTGGATAATATTTTTATTTGTGTACCTATCTTTATTTTTTCAAATAAAAAGAATTATAATTATTATCAAGTCAAGCTAATGTCTTATTAAGTTTGCCATAATTTATGCAATAAAATCAAACAGCTACGAATTCTTACTTCAATAATAGTTTTAATGAAGAAAACTTTTATTAATTTGCTCAGTTCAGTTGGCTTTGAACTGTATGTGACCTATATTATATTGAAAATGTCATTGTAAGATTATATGTTACATATTCAAGACCCTGGCTACGGCTCTGGACTTGGGCCAAATTACACAATTAATCATTATCTACAACCCTCGTGGAACAAAGGTAATGAGTGCCCCCGGGTGAGGCTTGTCAAGGAAGCGTATGGGTTACAGACCCTAAGTTTCTGGACCATTAATCAGTTAACCTTCTAGTTAAAAGGAACTTGTGTAAGTTATTGTTATGCAGGTAACGGTAAAAAATATGGTCATTCAAGTAATAAGCCCTCATTCGCACAAGAGTTTTTATAACGGACGTTAAAACTTTCATCAGCTATTAAAAATAGTATCATCAAAATGTTTTACCTCAGAAGGCTTTTTAAAAAAAATAATAAATAAACCTAATGAATATGTTTGTTAGTTCCTGAAACTAGTAGTCGCTGACGTTATTTTCGAATTTGAATTAATAAAGCATTGAGTAATTTTGAAAATACGCTAGTGCATCTATCACTAGCGTAGCATGCTGAGTGTATATTTATTTAATATCTTTAAATTATTAGTTTTATTTATTTTAAAATTTATTCTTTCTTTTTGTTGTCTTCTGTGTGTATGTGTGTTTAAATGAAATAATTATCTTTCTTTCTATAAGTTACACGCTGCAAAATATTGTTTTTTTTTCTATAATAGTGAAGATGTCTAAAATGGAACTAGGCTTATAGAACGCTGGATGAAGCCGCGGAGTAAAAATACTTAGCTTTATATTATACTGTTTTATAATAAAGTGTTTACCTTCGTTATATTTTCAGCGAACACAAAAATTTGACGCTGCCTCTGACATCTAGAAATTGGAAATAAAAACGATATTTTCGTCAATCAAATTCGCTCCAAATTGGATCCGAATACGATACTCGAGTGAAATAAGGAGTGAGAAAAAAATTAAAAAAAACCTTCCTCGGGTACAAACGTTCTTCGGATTTCAATTACCGGCACATATTCGCGGGATTGTGTTTTGCTTTCATTCATTTCATCCGAAATAATCTGTACTAGAAAGAGGGCCTGTGATAGCCAGATAACCTCAGTTTAGGAAGAATGAAAGTTTGTTACCGAATAATATAGGTTTGACCGTGGTGGCATTGTAAGGTTTCAAGCAAGCAGGTTTCAAGAGACCAAATCCTCAATTGCCCAAGTTCATTTTGATAATACTAAGTATTTTTACAATTTATTTTTATTTTATCTACGGGATATCATGAAGAATCATGTCTCCAGTTGCCAGACCCTTAGCTTCTTGGTAACGTTGCGCAAGTTACCCTGAACTCTTTAAAGAAATTAACGGTATTTTTGAAGAATTGCCGTAAAGCTAAGTGACTGGCGACTGGGGATGATTTTTCATGATAAGTACTACCAAAAATTACATTTTATTCTACCAAAAAAAATATAAAAAAAAAACACTTTTTACTACGATTGTTTAGGGTCCGGACCCTTGAAACCTGCTATCTTTCAAAACCACCACAGTCCAAACTCCTTTATTGGTTACCGTAATGTACACGGTTAGCTGTTCACAAATCAGTTTTAATAAAAAGAGGTAAGTCTGACAATCTCAGGCTTTCGTTCTTTCATTGATTTCATCCGAAATAATCTCTACCGCAAACAGCGCTTTGTACAGTCGACTTGTCAAATATAATACAAGCTTTGTGTTCCAAAAATCGATTATGGCCTTTTTGTTGTCAAAATTGAGGCTCGAATTTCTCGGGTTTCACAATAGTTGCGATGTTTATCACAACCAGGTGTTCGCAACCTTCCTTTAAATGTGTTTTAATTGAGCGAGACTCGGGTGCAGAGGTAAGAAGCTTTCAAAAAGTGAGTTCATTTTTTGAAGATTAATATTTTGATCGTAACCCTAAACCAACTATAACACAATGCTTTGTGTTCATATTGTAGGTGTTATTATTATGCGTATGAAATAACATTAACTATAAACATGTTTTGAATTTATAGTGTAACAATAAGGCTATAATATATACCTGTGATAGTCCAGTTTTTTAAGAAATTAAATATTACATGTCTCAAATGGTAAAGGAAAATCATCGTAAGGAAACCTGCATACTTACTTGAGAATTTTCTCAAAATTATCTGCGTGTGTGAAGTTTGCCAATCCGCATTGGGCTAGCGTGGTGGACTATTCCGCCTAACCCCTCTCATTCTGAGAGGAGACTCGTGCTTAGCAGTGAGCTGAATATGTGTTGATAATGAATAAGGCTATATAAAAGAACTCCTAAACTGAACATGATAAATCATTTAGTTTAAGTTCATATTTCGTTTGACAAACACTGGTGCTACATGATGGATCTTGCTACTTTTACATTCGATTTAGCAAAGTTAGCGTAACTTAATAACGAATTTAATTTATAATTAGAGTTTTACCTAATACTTACAGTCCCTTAGCTGCTTTTGTGCCTTAACTGCTATCGCGTCCCAGGCTTGACGTCATATTATGCTCTCTCCCAATCGATTTACAATTTAAGGAGGAAGCCTGAAACTGGTGCCAGTGACTAAATAGTTGCGGAGTAAAATGTTCGCTTGGTTAGAACTATTATGCGGCTGTCAAGGAGTTAAGTTAAGGACATCAGGCACTGCAAATGCGTTTCCGGCTTCAACTGTTAAGATGCGTTATATATCTTTAACTTACATTCATTTCCAGAGTATCCAGTGTAAATCCAATAAAGCTAATACTAGAACAAAGCCGATAGCCACCGCCAGCCTCCTAATAATTACAGCCGTAATACCTACATGCCTCTCGAACAGGCCGCACAGTGTAATTAAGCCGCCGCGCCACAAAATGCCTGGCGCTATGGTTTTCGGACGTGGCGTAATATTAATTACAGAACAATAGTGATCGCTTATACTGTCTCAGCCCAGCTATGAGGTAACCTTGTTTACCTATGGATTATGGTATCTAGGATTTGAGATCCAAGTCAATCTAGATATTTTTTTTTATATAATCGTCATCAATTTTAATAGCTCTACGTTTATCTGTGAGAGTTCATAGGTATTGAATTTTATTCTTCCTGAGTCTAAGATGTCCTTTCGAAAATTGTATTCCATTCTTACTACATATCTATGTATTTCTTTTATAGGAAAAATAAATATACATCTTATATGCAATCGCACGTCTGAAATAAGGTCGCATATATATATATACCTACACTTGGTTCACCACTAACAGACAAATTTGTCATTTAAAAAGTGCTTGTAAACTAAGACTAAGTACTGAAAAAATCTGATATTGTAACAAGCGGACGCCAGCGGATTCGTCCGCGTGGAATTTAGTTTTTCACAAATCCCTCGAAAACCGTGGATTTTTCGGCATAAAAAGTAGCCTGTGTTAATTCAAACTATAATCTATCTCTACTTCAGATGATTCGGTTCAGTAGCCGAGGTGTGAAAGAGTAACAAACATTCATACCATTAAAATCATCAGGTTTTTTTGGGATAAAAAGTAGCCTATGTATTAATACAAAGTAAAGTCAAATTCCATTCCAAATTTCAGCGAAATAGCTTCAGTAGTAGCGGAGTTAAAGAGTAACAAACATACATCCATACAAACTTTACCGTTTTATCAGTAGAATCTTTTTCTGTGTGTAAAATACAGTTTTTTTTCCTCTTGAGGGCAAAATAGATTTTTTCAGCTTTATTATCCGTGCTACAGACCTGCAGTTTTAACTCTACAGTTTTTAATCTACAGTCGAACTGTAAATCTGTAGTGCCTCTTAATATGTTACGTTAGGTTAGCCATAAACATACGGAACTAAAACAATTATTTATTAGCTTTCAAAATCACTGTATTTTATAACCCTACAGCTGAAATTATCCACACAATTCACATGTGTTATGTATGACAGCTTTATAATAATTACAGGCAAAATACCGACATGCCACACCAATAGTGTAATTAAGCAAGTCCATAAATTAAGGCTGTATTGGACCACGAAATGTCAAGGGCCATGACCACCGAACGTAGCATTAAATTAATTACTAAGTATAGGCAAGCGAATGAAATGCTAGTAAAGGTTGCTGAGCATAACAAAAAAATATTTGGATTTTGGGTTTTATTTCGAGAAATAAGCAGGAAGATTAATTCTTGTCAGTTCTACGCTTGATTTTTTTCTAGTGACATCAGATTTGTAGTAGAGGAAGGTAGTAGAGATTATTTATATTTTGACCCGGTTTTACAACTGAGACAAATCGAATAAATATTCAGGGATTTCGCTATGCTTATTTCTGCCTCGCTTTCCGGTGCGGGGTCGCCATTCCAGCAGTGTTGGTCGACCCCCCACTAGGTGGACTGGAGATATCAAGCGGGTTGCAGGGAGCCGCTGGATGTTTGCGGTTTTAGACCATTTTGTTTGGAAGTCCATTCAAGAGGCCTATGTCCAGCGGTGGACGTCCATCGGCTGTTAATGATGATGATGATGATGATGATTTCTGCCGCGATGCAGCATTCCAATGTCTCTGGTCTTAGGTTGATTGATACACGGCAGCACTTTGCAGCAGGTCCTTATCCTGCAAAGACTCTATTTATAAGCGATAGTTATCCGCTACCTGCCGACTGGTCCGCCAATTACTAAATAAAAAGTTGTAGGACGTGTCAAAGACACATAGATCTCTTTTCCAAAGTTGGGTAAATATTAAAATTGCAAAATGGGTTTCCCGCCTCGTTCGGCTAGAGGTACACTTAAAGCTGTTACAGTCACCGACGACAGACCGCCGTCAAAGCTTTACCAATTTGCAGATTAGTTGATGCGTAAATTGTTGTATAGCCGCCCGCGCCACGGACACTGTCATGACGAGGATATTTAATTGATAGACTGGCTAATAACGTGATTTTACTAGGTATAAACTAAAACCAACTCGACAATTCCGCCTTTGACAATAGCATACACAATGTGTAGGTTTTATGTAGCATTATAATTCCTGAAAAAAGTACAAATTACTTCATAAAACTGTACCACTTCAGATGACTCTTCTCGAAGTCTTGTCGACTTATTAGTTGTCTTTTTTAATTAGGACTTTTGCAGCATTTCTTCACTAGCGGCTAACTAGCGGATTCCTGTAACACGTCTAATGTTGTCAGTCCACCTAAGCTACTACTGCGCTATTCCGCAGAGTTTCCAAAAGCTTGAGTCCTCAAAACCCGTTCGTTCTTCGAAGTATGTGCCCGTGATTTATCATTTTAGATTAAGGAGTTGTTTAAATTATATATTACCATTCAGTTTCCAGGCACTAAGTGACAGAAGAACTTTTAATTTGTTACGAGAATCTATAGTCAATTTAGTTGTATTGTAGAAGTACTAGTCTTAAAGTTTATAAGGGAAATACTTTTTACAAGATTATTTTTGCTTATAAGCAGCACCGCTCTGAAGGCTTACATGCTCCTGTACAGTCCTGTCTTTTGTTCTTTTTTAAGTAATTATTTCCACTCTATGTCAGGTCAGATTACATGCCTCAAAAACATATATCGTAAATCGTAAATTAGAGATAAAGAACATTTACAGTCAACCAATAGCGGCGAAGTTAAAATATAGCTCTCCCTTTCATCTCCACGCAACGAAATAGAGAAAACCATATTTTCGTTTCTGCTGTATATTTGCCATTTGTCTTACACTCGTCTCGAAATATTATGTCGTGGTGATAAAACTAAAGCATGTTTTAACTCATTTAATACATTGTCCCATCTATTACGAGCACAGAGCACAATGTTTAAAAGTCTCCAAACTCGAGCGATTACAGCAGTAATTTGATACCGGTCGGCTGTAATCCCGATATTGTGTACCCACCTTTGTTGTGCTAATATTTTTGCGTAAACTCAGGTAGGCACTCAATACGGGGTATAGGCCGAGTAATTTAATAGGATCAGTTTTATTGCCTGATGAGCATTAGCTTAAGGGAGGCTATGTATGTAAAATATAAGTTAATTTCTCTCGCTTTTTCGAACTGTTTTCCGATATTTAAAAATACCTGTGATTGCGCTACATATTAGGTTTTTATGACGCTTGTATCAGTATATATTCATTTGTAAAACTAACTGTTTAATCTGTGGTCTGAATAGACAAATTTTGTATAAGTCTCTGTGTCTATGATTTTTATTTGCTCTCTCTGCCTCAATAGCTCAACGGTAAGAGTGATCGGACTCATCACCGAGTGGTGGTGGTTCGATCCCCGCCCCGTTGGTCTATTGTCGTACCCACTCCTAGCACAGTCTTTCCCGACTAGTTGGAGGGGAATGGGAATATTGGTCATATTTAAAAATATATGGCAAATATTCTTTAAAAAAAAGTATACATTACACTTTGTTTATCGTATTTAAGACTTTGTCTTTTGAATTTTGTCTTACCATATACTCATATAATTACACCTATTTTAATCTTGTAACTTGAAGCTGGGCTGCCCATTGACATCTCAGTTTTATAACTCATTTAACTATGTTCTAAAGTTGGTTATTCTGTGAATCTTCCCATTTCTAGCTCGCTTCATTGCCCTCATGATTTTGACCCTTTTTAAAAATCCTGTACCGTCTCTCTATAAATCAGATCTATAATTCATCAGAAACACGTGGATATGATACAAGTACGAATTTATGAAGCACTAAAAAAATCATAATATAATTGATAATGTAAGTAGGTGCCAAATCTATTTTAATCTTATAAAATAAAATAACAGCGGACGATACCTAAGCACTTCAGAAAACATAGTTGTTTTGATATCACAGACAGCCATTTGAATTTTATTTATATGTATTGATATTGTTTTTAACAATATTGTAGAGAAAAATGTAATAGAAAATCAGCTTTACGATTGAATTTATGTTGTGAAGATCTGAATAAGTAATATTATGTATACCTACATAACTTATCTAAAGACCTTTTCATAATCAAAGCCAACCCGACCATTCCACTCTTTTATTAAAATCCTAGAAATGGTAAAGGTTAAAGAGAATTTCAGAAACTTCTTAAGGTGTAGAATATAACGGGAAATTACTAAGGAACTACGCTCGGCTTTGCCGGGCTTAGCCAAAGAGAAAACCGAGATTTCAATAGAAATAAGATTTTTCTTTGATGTAGGTAGAAAAAGTCGTCCAGGGCAGCAAAAAAGCAGATGCCCCGCTTTTCGAAGGAGAGAAGCTATAAGTTACTTTGTTATTTATAAAAGATCAGAACCATTTGGTCAAATAATATTACACGAGAGTAAAAAGTCCTAAAGATGTTTACGGATGTTTTACTAGACACAAAACCTAAATTGACCAAAAGAAAACAATTTAACTTGGAGCTTTCAAGACAATATCAAAGGTTCCAAAGAGGTCATTAAATTTAATCACAAGTAGAATCTATCTGCTTGAAGCGAAAGTTACTTGGCAGGAAACTGAAACTTCTCGGGTCGTATGAAGACGTCCTATGCCAGTCAATCTATATCAAATATGATTAGTAAAATAAATATTAGATTTAATCCTAATATAATTACTGTGTAAATCTTTGATATGTACCTATTTAAATAAATGTTGAAACAATGTATAGCAACACGATAACTTTTTTTTTTAATTTTTTATATAGAACGAAAGCCTTCTCTTGATATGTGTTGCTTGTCGAAGCAGCTGAATCGTTGAACCGTAAATTAAAAGCTTTCCTCATTTCGACTGAATTAATATACATTTAGATTAAAAGAGTTGTTTAGGTTTCATATATTGTTTTTAATAGGCCTTTTGTATTAGTACCTACCAATTATATTAAGATCAATGTCATGTGATATATAGATTACGTCACTTAAAAAAACTTATAAAAAAGAAATGCATTTCTTTCGATTTGTGATGACTTTCTGGAAGTGGAAGCCTATGTGAATAAAACGTATTGTAAATTGTACTTATATGTATCTGTATTTATGTATATTTTATTTTTTATTTATGTGTTTCTGTGTTGTATTTATTTATTTATTTATTTGGTCCATCAGTGACTGTTGCAGCATTTACACAAATACAATCTAATAAAAAACACAAACACAAGGCTCTGCACAATCAAATGAAGGTAGACACGGCATGCACATTTCCGTAATATTAAAATATATGTCCTGAAATGTTTTATCTTTCTTTAAGTGAAACTTAGGAACAATAAATACATTAATTTCTAAAACAAAACACGCCAGGCAAAGCTCGATTGCAAACATTATTGTAACGAAAGAAGTGTCACTCCCGTTATAGTAATATAACAGTTAAATAATTTTACTGTTAATATTTTCTACCAGCAAAGTAGATTCTTGTCATTAAAAGAAAAACTGACAGTATAGCAACATCTTACAATCTATGAAAAAACTGAACATTTCAATACTTACCAACTCTTCTTGCAACGTTAAGTATAACATTGAATAACCTTCTTGTAGTTCCTAATACATAATGAATAAGGACTCTTTTTGATTAAAAACGAAAGTTATTGGTGGTATATAATATTTTGTTAATAAATCACGAGTCGGGATAAAAACGAAAGTGTCTGCTCGCGGAGAAAATTTATTTCTTTCTATCACATTTCACTGGTTCTTAAAAGTTTTAATTATTCGCCGGACGCGATCTGGCAGCGATGCTTTTTATCAATACAGAATGTCTCACAAGAAAGAATGTTTTAAAGGGAATATAAATTAAAACCCCTATTTTTTATCAGATAGGTAACTACATTTTTAGTATTTACTAGAGTCTAAAATAATGTGAATTTTCACAAACAAACTTTAGAGCTTGAGAATATTGAAGAAGCATTATATAACATTTTTTTTAAATATTACGATTTTGCCTTTCGCAAACCGTTTTTACCAACAATCACTAATACCTTAAAATAAAGACAACCTATCTCGTTAGTCCGATGGTTACCGTTTGTAACTTCGGATGAAGAAGTCCAGGATCAGGCTTTTATGCTTGCAACTCACCATCTAATAAGTTCCATCCATCCTAAATAAAACTGATCCTCCTAAATAAAACTGATTATGCAGACATGATACATGACACCATGCAGGCTCGATAAAACTGATCGTCTGTTGGTCGCGATACGATCATCATCATCATGCACATTGCGACCAACACACAGCTTATTGGATGGTGAGTGGCTAGCATTAAATATTGAGCTTTTATTTATTCGCGAAAATTTTAGTAAATTTTTCCTTGCTGAAAATTTATAAAACAAAAAAATATTATATTGCTTCACTTACCTAAAATTCATTATATTTACATTTAATTTGCCCAAATAAGGTAACTCATAATAATGTTTGTCCGTAACACATAAAGCATAAACAAAACGAGCAAAAAAATCAGCTAAAAACCTCTTTTAAGAATAACCCAGAGAAAACATCCGTTGTTTGTTATCGTAAAGCCGAAAGCCGCGAAAAATATTAATGTCCCTACTTTAAGCTGGAAGCACACTTTAATGTACATTTCCAAACAATAAGCCGCGCTTATATAACCTTATCTGCGGTCATAATGTCTTTTAATATTTTTTTTTACAACGAATATGATGGCTTTTATTTGGGTAGCGAAAAATAATTATAGTGTCTGTATATAATTAAGCTTTTGGTCTACATATTCTGATGGGTTATTCTGAATTGTTATATTTGACTTAGTTAACCTTGGTTTTAGTACTATTCATCTCTATACCCATTTGTCTAGACAAGTATTATGGAATTTATTAATATATATTAATGTATTTGTTATATAGATTTTTGTTTTGTTTTATGTATATGTCGGCGAGTGAGTTATTTGATCGGTTAGCAAAATCTACGTTAATTATTGCGATAATATTAGATTAAAATTTTCATGTAATTGGGATTTTATTATTTACTGTTAAAATAAATAAGACTGTATAAGTTTGATAAAGTGACTCTCGTCCAAGAATAACATGAATAATGAATGTTAATTACGCCTGTAATCGAGGAGCTTGAAATAAACGATTTCGATTGAGTGCACTCAATATCGTCCAGTCAGTGTTCGTCGTTATCTTTGAATTCTCAAAACACTGAACTTTTAGTGAAGTTTCAACTACGTTATGATTGAGTTCTCAACTTAAGTATACACTAACTAATAGTTCCAGTACTTGCATCAACAGAAATATCATTTTCATATATAAAATGTTCACGTTGTAACCTCAACCACTTGTACCTTAACGACGTACGTACCTAAGTAGAGTCCGTGTTCCGAATAAGAAACTGGGGACAAGATAACGGGATCATTACAGTGGACTATCTAGACATCTCTATTGCCCCTCAAGGGCTTAGACACGTATGTTTGTTTTCAAAGTTATATAGTTTGAGAGCCCACGATGAAAATTATCAAGGCGGTAACTTAAATAAGTTACTAAGCTACAGTTTTGTAAATATATAGGTTATTACTTTTACACAATCACAACAGAACACAATCACAGAAACCTTTACTAAGTCACACATTTATTTAAAATTTAAATCTGTTGAAATTTTGTGAAAAGAAAATATAAGTAAAAGAACGAATATATGTAAGTAGTTTTTACAATAACAATAATATCATTATCTCTTAAACTGATAACAGACATTTAGCAAAGCGGTAATCTGTTTATAAAAAAACTTCTGGTCTATGTAAATAAAATGGAATATTTTTTATTCGAAATATAACAAGTTAAAGGCACATTACAAATAAAATTATTGTGTTATAAATTATTATGTCATCTATCAAAATGTTATGAAAAGATATTAAGTTGAAGTTAATGTAGATTATAGTGATTCACCTTAAGATTTACTAACACTAACCGTGTTTACAAAATCATTAAGCTTTAACGCATCTATATTTCCAAAGATCAACAAGTCCGAAAGAGTAAAAGTTCTGTAGAGCTTATTCTCTAATCATACGTTACAACGCTGGTGCAGCGCTGAAACGAAATACAATGCATTGAATGCTTCTAAATGCTTTGAATGATATAATCGCGTATTTTTATTAACATAGATTATTATATATTCATTTTATATTATTAGCATATATCAAATATTTTGCACAAATATAACTTGAATTTTTAATTCTTTCGTTGTCGTTGCATCAGCGCTGATTGTGATGCTGCACCTTTACTGATATGAAGCAGGTCACGTATTTATCACTGTATTATTTAACTAACGAATATTATTATAATTACTATAATATGAATCTTTAGCATGAAATTAAAAAAAAACATTTAACACCTAAGAACAGGAGCCATAAACTCATAGAATATTTGAAATACAGTTTACGTGGCAATGAATGTACCCGTCATCGCTGTGATATCGCTGACTATGATGCTGCAAATAGGACCGCAGAACAGAAGCCGGTCGCGTGTTTGTCCAATATAATGGGTCCGATGTTTGCGCAGTGTGATTGATGCGGCGTCCTAATGGATCGATATCCCTTTGAAGTTCTGCTTCTTGGTGTATGTCTTTATTGTTTTCACCTAATATAGCTCGTAACTACCGCTTATGTGGTTGTTTTTTTCTTCCTTATTAAGCGTTTGACCGAGATGTTAGTGTAAACAAGTTATGACGAGGACTCTTTGTCTAGAGAAAGAATGCATGAGTTTATTCGTTTTTTTTTGGTGAATGTCTTTGTAGTTTTAACATAGTGCTATAATGTTTTAGAGCTTTTTATGGTACAACTAGTTGTTTATTTTGTCTTCAATAAGTATTTTACCGAAATATCAATGCAGTTAAAGTAAAGTTACTCTGATATAGGTGTACTATTCCGTGTTCTGTGGTCTAGCGTAAAATAGTTGGGAAAACAATATAACGCCTAATGCCTATTTACACTTAACAATGGCCTCAGGCCTCCTGCTTTTTAAAAGAGACGAGATATTAGGAGCTTTATTTGAGCCACAATGTATCAATGCGGGCTGCACCTAGTTGGAAAGAAGATAAACCCAAAATATATCGTAAGCCCGACTGAAGACTCAAACAAAAACAAAGATTTATAGAATACTTACAGTATAAGATGCGAAGTCCAGTATAGTTTAAGAAGAAGTTAACACGGTAAAGGGTAAACGGGAACGGTAAAGAGGAGAGCAAACCATATGTGAACAAAGAAATTGCCAAAGAAATTCCCGATCTTGATCGTGGATCGTGAGCCGGCTCGAAGGACCAAAATATTGACCAGAATGTGGTTTCTGTTTTATTGTCTGTTTGAGTAATAATAATTAGTTGTAATAAAATTAACTGGATTAACACATTGTAACGTGATTTTTTTTCAAGCGTACATTTAGTGAAAAAATTATTACAGAGTACTGTCACTTGACAGTTGACGTTGACTTTCAACTGTCGTAAAAAATATGGAAGTACATTAACACGGATGTCTGTAAACATGATAAGTGTAAAATAACCAAACTAATAAGGTAACTGTTTAGGTTATACTATGTCAGTATATACAAGTATGTGTGAGTTTGCTAACGTGCCTAGCATTTGAATCAAACTCAGATGTCTCCAATCCTAATGACCCTCTAGGACTTTACGTACGTGACACAAGCTTAGTTAAGAACTTTTAATGATTACCCACGTAAAAATCAGCTCCGAATTTCCAACAACGACGGTACCAAAGTAATAATTATTCTTCGCTCCTACCCAAAATAATGACAGGCTTTTGTTAGAAATTATCGGACTTTTAACAAGTCCGCCTATCATTTGGAACGCTTTAAAATGTTTTATTTTTGTTAGAGCTTATAAATTATTCGTTAGTTGTTTGCGTCGATAATATGACGACCTTCACCTGAATCGGTTACCTTATTAGGAACTGAAAGTTCTACCTGTTTAATGTAATAAAAATGGTAAATTACCTAATTTAACATTGTTTTTCAGAAATATCAGGCAAGTAGTCAAGGCGAATATAAAGCTAAGGTAGTAAATCTGATAGAGGTTAATTTCGCAAGAGATGCACAAACTCACATTAGTGTGAAGTCAGGTGCACTCTCTACTCCGTCACTGTGACTACTACTCTACTACTCTGTGACACTACAGAAGAAAACTGTAGATAAACTATTATAATATGATGACTAGAGCAGTGATGGCCCAGTGGATATAACCTCTGCCTTCGATTCGGAGGGTGCAGGTACGAATCCTGTCCGGGGCTTGCATCAGCAACTTTCAGTTTAGTGCATTTTAAAAAATTAAGTAGGTACCACTGAAAAACATCCTGAGGAAACCTGCATAACTGAGAATTTCCTTAACTCTCTAGGTTTGTGAACTCTGCAAATCCAAAGCTTAACCCCTCTCATTCTGAGAGGAGACTCGTACTCAAAAGTCAGCCGAACATGGGTTGTCGATGATGAAGATAATAATTATGACTGCTAAAGCGCTGCCTTTTGTTAGTGTTCTTGTGTTTTTTTCATTGTAAAAATTATTAAATAAATAAATAAACTCTAAATAGACCACCCGCCTGACGAGCAGGCGCCCATATTTTTGCTAAACTAAGTGTTCAACGTTAATGTATACTTTACATGAAAATCGCATCATATTTTTAATTATAAAAATGTTAAAATGAAAACAAAGGAAGAATAATTAAGCCGTTAAGAGGTCAATAACTGTCTCGTGGTCAGAGTTCATTGTCTAGTTCTCTTATATTTTTTGTCATATTTTATATTACTTACGGGACAAGTCCATACACCTATCTGATGGTAAATGGGAAACCATTGCTTAGTAACAGAGCAATGTTTCTCAGGGCATGCAAGCACTACGTTTTGAAAAGTGCTTTTATTATGGAATACGGGAACCCCTACCTTTCAGACCAGAATACAGAAATGTTTGACGCCAGAAATAAGCATAGGGTCTTTTTTCCTGGACGAGTTCTGTCACAAAATACTTCTAAAGAAGTAAAGCTATCTTGCATTGAAGTTATTTTTATTTATTTACACGATCTTCTGCCGTAGTAGCTGTTAGAATTCTGTTTGATTGCTGTGGATCTTTCTGGCGGCACTTCTCAATAGAATATGTCTGGTAATAGACAAATCAAATTCAGTTTTAAAGTTTTAAAAGTGTTCGGAAACTAAGGCTACTCATAAACGTACTTGAATCTATTTGTTTTTATTATGTATCTGTCTGTCATAAACTGTTCCTTTAGGTTCTTTTTCTATTTTTTAAGGTCCTCTTGTATTAAAACTGTTTAACGTTTTCGATAAACGACAAATTGTTTGTGGATTCTCAAAAACTATTTCTTTGTTACGAAACCCACAATTTCCCCAAGTAGACTCTATTCATTACTTTTAATAACCCTGACAACAATTGCACAAAAGACCAACTCTTCATTAAATTGTCACTCACGGTAATTAAACTTTAGCATAATGGGTTTCATAATAGCTTCATTGTATACGGATTTGGTCTTTGGGCTTGTACGACTATGTATACCAAAAATACGGAAGTGGAGCTTAAAATCTGGTTTTGCTGCAGTTTTGTTTCTTCTATTATAAAATACTAAAAGAAGCACGAAGCAAGACGGCATAATTTTTGGCTGGTGGGAGGCTTCGGCCGTGGCTAGTTACCACCCAACCGGCAAAGACGTACCGCAAAGCGATTTAGCGTTCCGGTACGATGCCGTGTAGAAACCGAAAGGAGTGTGGATTTTCATCCTCCTCCTAACAAGTTAGCCCGCTTCCATCTTAGACTGCATCATCACTTACAATCAGGTGAGATTGTAGTCAAGTTCTAACTTGTAAAGAATACTAGCTGTGCCCGCGTAGATCCGATTTCTGTAAAATTATCAGAATAAAATTAAGCATTAGTAAAACTACTTATGTAACGTAAGTTATCTGTGAAAGTCCCCTCAAAATCAGTCCAACTGCTTGAGAGATTAGCCGGTAACCGACACACACACACACACAAATAGAAATACAAAATTTTATGCAATTTATAATAAGTATAATTTACATTACAAACAGACACTTCTTACAGTTTTTTAATAGTTTACGGACTTGGAAGATGGTTCAACAGATGGAATAGTAAGATTTTTTGGTAACTGAAAAAATAATATCTGGTATCATAAAAAAAGTGTTGAGTATACATAAAAGACCCAAAGAATAATTACAATAGTTCATTCCATATTAAATCTGGAAGCAAAATGAGAATCTTGCAGAGAATTTATGTTGTCACGAATACAAGCCGCGAACGCATAAATTGCAAGTTTAATGAACAGTTTTATTTGCTTAATAGTACAACGTCTTGGTCGTCCCAGTGGGCGAGCTTAACACTGAAATACTACTGTCTGTAGTTCGAGCATCTCGCAGTGACCACCTGGTCTTTTCGACCATTTACATACCCACTTACTTTCATATTGTATACCTTAGGTAGTAGATAATATTATAAGTATGCATTATTTAATTTCACCTTTAAAATGTGATATTGTACCTTTATCTTAATCTTGATTTTTTTCTATTTTCTTAATCTTAATTCTAATTTTTTTCTTAATATTTAAATCTTAATTTTTTTGTACGTTAGTCTGCATAAAATAGCGAGGATCAGTATTATATTAGATTTTTATGTTCACAATAAAATAAACAATATATATTTTCTGTATTAATCTATAAAAATTTTAATAAAAAAAAATCAACCGACTTCCAACTCAAAAATTAACCTAAACTAAAAAGCAAAAAATAACATCTTACCTATGTGCTACCTTCTGATCAGTTTGAAGGCGGTGCCAAGCCAGTGATGTTTTAATTCAAGCCGTTTAAATTACACAATTTCTGTGGTTCTTTAAGAAACGGCTTTAATTAAAACATGACACTGAATTGGCACCGCCTTCAAACTGATCAGAAGGTAGCACATAGGTAAGATGTTATTTTTTGCTTTTTAGTTTAGGTTAATTTTTGAGTTGGAAGTCGGTTGATTTTTTTTTATTAAAATTTTTATTTTTTAATTTTTATTGTTAGCACACCTACTGAGTGTGAACTGACTGTCCTCCGTCTTCATCACCAGACCCCCTATGCAGTCACAATCCATATGGGTGGAAAGTTCTCATCAATATAAAATTTATCAAGTCCAAACACAAGATAGCTACTGTGAACCATCGAAGAGTTCCCTTAACTCTCCTTCATCTTCATCACCAGACCTCTAATACAGTCACAACCTATCCTGGTGGAAAGTTCTCATCAATACAAAATTATCAAGTCAAAACACAAGGTAGCTACTGTGAACCGTCGAGGAGTTCCCTTAACTATCCTTCGTCTTCATCACCAGACCCCTAATACAGTCACAACCCATCTAGGTGGAAAGTTCTCATTAATACAAATTTATCAAGTCCAAACACAAGGTAGCTACTGTGAACCGTCGAGGAGTTCTCTTCACTGTCCTTCGTCTTCATCATCAGACCCTTAATACAGTCACAACCCATCTAGGTGGAAAGTTCTCATCAATACAAATAAATTAAGCCCAAACAAAAGGTACCTGCTGTAAATCGTTGACGAGTTCCATCGTCTGTGTATCGGCTCCATCATCAGACCAACTCCAGACCTTCATAAAATTGTAGTGGTTTAAAATACCTTATGGAAACACTAACAAACGCACTAGCCGTCTCTACGATTTTCGAAAGTTCCCCTCGATTTCTCCAGGATGCCATCATCAGATCCTGACATTAAAAAAATGGGACCACCCTGGAATTAAACCCTTCAAAACAAAAAAAGAATTTTCAAAATCGGTCCACAAATGACGGAATTATCGCTGGACATACATAAAAAAAAAAAAAAAAAAAAAAAAAAAAAAAAAAAAAACATACATACAGCCGAACGTAGAACCTCCTCCTTTTTGGAAGTCGGTTAAAAATAGCATTAAAGCTTATACGAATAACAATACATATTTTCTGTATCAATCTAAAATAGCATTAAAGCATATAATAATTAATTATCTACTGGGTTTTAGTTGATTAGACTTCGTTGATCGTTTCTCCCTATAAAGTTAACTGTTAATATTTTTTTTAATACCGATATCTTTTGATAAAAATAAAATCTAACCTATTTTTACTAGGTAGTCAATTTATGTAGAGAATTTTTGGTTTTATTTTAAAATAAAGCTTTTCAATAAATCAACACCGGTTTATTTTACAAGATAATGAGGGCCTTTGTAACCCAATAGCCAGTCTAAGTGTTTACAGCATTGTTGTCGCTAAAACATTGCTCGCTGACAAAATTTTCTGGTAGTTTGAGCTTAATTACTATAATACCATTCACGCTTTGCTCAAAGTACCTATTATTTTCATTCACGGTTTGTTGGACACCTTAAATGCCGACATTATTTCTTCACCTAATTGTCATTGGGCAGATTTTCATTTGATTCACAACGATATTATTAAAAAAAAGTTATCTTTTCTCCATGTTTGGCAAATTCACTTTTTTATTAACATTGATTATATTGATTGACTGAATATTGAATATATTATATTAGATCAATTATTGAAGTTCTAATTTATTTCAGTCTAGTATGCTACAAAACAAGTACATATTTTTAAAAAGTTAAATATGTCAGTGAGAGGAGCTATTCCCCCATAACAGGTCTTGTGTATATGTTAAAATTTTGACGGCCTCCGTGGCGATGTGGTATGCGCGGTGGATTTACAAAGTGGAGGTCCTGGGTTCGATCCGATTGAGGTTTTTTTAATTGGTCCAGGTCTGGCTGGTGAGTGGCTTCGGGCGTGGCTAGTTACCACCCTACCGGGAAAGACGTACCGCCAAACAATTTAGCGTTCCGGTACGATGTCGTGTAGAAACCGAAAGATGTGTGGATTTTCATCTTCCTCCTAACAAGTTCGCCGGCTTCCATTTTAGATGGCATCATCACTTACCTTCAGGTGAGATTGTAGTCAAGGCCTAACATGTACCAAATAAAAAATGCATTATAAAACAACCAACATCCCGCGATTTTATCCGCAGTTTCTGTTCTCGTAAAAATATGTGTATAAAATATAGCTTATAATACTTACAAATAACCTGGCTTTCTAGTAAAAGCAGAATTTAAAAATCAGTAGATTCAGTAGTCATTCAGTAGATTTAGAGCTTACCCCCTACAGTACCACAAACTTTACCTCCTTATACTTAGTATGAATCAGAAATGAGGAGATCCGCAGAAGAACCAAAGTCATTGACATAGCTCAACGAGTCGCGAAGTCGCTGAAGTGGCAATAGGCGGGACACATAGTTCGAAAAACCGATGGATGGGGTCCCAAGGTGCTGGAATGGCGATTGCGCACTAGAAAGCGCAGTGTTGGTTGACCCCCCACCAGGTAGACTGACGACATCAAGCGCAGGGATTTGTTGAATGCAGCTCAGGATCGTGATGTCTGGAAGTTCCTACAAAAGGCCAATGTCCCATAGTGGACGTTCATCGGCTGATATGATGATGATGATGATGATGATTAGTGTGATTTTTGAAATAGATTTTTTTTTATTTTAATATATATTTTTTTTAAGTATTGACTGATGTTCTTATAAATAAAGGAAGCTTTGAAGCCAGTGTTTATTTTGTCTTCCGCGCCAAGATTCAGATGATTTAGCACAGCAGATGTTGTTTCAAGTGGACACGCCTCGATGCGAATCTTACGAGTTTGTCGCTCACAACGAATCGCTTGCAGTTCACTAAAGGGAACTGTCAACAATATAAATAGTATGCGATAGCTAGACCGTCCTCATTTTATAAAAGCTTATCATAGGTAAGTATGGTAGTCAACTGTGGAGTTAAAACCATAATTGTTTTAGGAGTTAAAATTTAACGTCAACAAGAGTCCAGACCTCCATCCGTTCAAGTAAAATGGTATCTTTTTTTTAATTTATTGTCATGTCGCCAGTCACATAGCTTCGCACCAAACCTTCGTAAACAACTGTTAAAAATAATAGCCGCTGAATGCTGCTCGCTGGACGCAGCCTTTGTCCTTGGAAGTCCATGCAAGAAGCCTGTCCTGCAGTGGACGTCCATCCGTTGATAATAATGATGATTATGATACAAGTTTATAAATTAAAATAAAATAGTTTATAATTGAAAGTAATACATAAGATAAAAATATATAATAGACCAATGTAATGACTTATTACACTTGTTTTAAAAACCAAGCTTATATCCTATTTGTGTCCCGGTGGACACGTCAACAGGGGTCAAATATCCGGCCAGACATATACTTACTGACGTTGACGATGATGACGTTGTTTGATCTACTCAATCGCAGAATATATCAGAAATATACTACTTGCCAAAGCCATAAGCCAAAGAACATTCCCTACCGTTTGCCTACCATATATTTACCAATTGTAGAAGCATTAGCTGCAAAAACTTTCATCTTTTACAAAATGAAGAAGGTCTGGACTTCATAGGTTCTTAGACCACAATAGACTGTTATTGCAAGTGTGTCCCTGCTTATACAAACATTCATGATGTATTGAGGCGTTGGTCACAAGGACGAACAAGTTTTTATTTGTATGAATTGAATCAATCCATGCTTCCTGTCGCTTACAAATATACTTCGTCTGAGATTGAAAGTTTAAAATAACAAGATTTATAATTTGGCGTTTTAGTCATAATTCGAGGGAAAGCTCTGTGGGAAAAGTTATTTTGAACGAGTAGGTTGATGAGGATGACCAACTGATGTAGATCAGATATATGAAAATATCAATCCATGACTGTAACATCTTTCACTATAGAATAAATTAAAATTATTTTTATATTTATAAGTCGTTGTATATGGCTAATATGTTATCCATAGGAAGCCCTCAAGACATGGCATGCAACTTTTCAACTCAAAATTTTAATTTTAAAAAATCGTTTTTTTTTTTTTAATAAATTAGGTAGGCGTGTAATTAAGTAAATCAAAATACCCTCTGGCGCTAGAGTATTCTATTTCAGTTACTTCATCTAAGTATGTTTTTCAAAACTATTTTAAAGTTCTAATCAATAAAGAATATATTTACATTTCGTAATATGATCTACACCCACACAGTATAAACAACAAAATAGTTGTTACACAAAAATTAAAAGGAACCTTTTGTTTTAAACAATTGTCGATACAATCGGGAATGAGTCAGAGGTTTTTTATAAAGAGTTATCGTGTGAACATCTACCTACTGCCGATCTGAGGCGGCCGAAGCATGTAATTTAATACTTTCTACGCCGTAAATGTTACATTTACAAAAATAATTACATGGTAGCTGCTTATCTGACGACTTCTTTGACAGCTCAATATTCATTTGGCGAAGCCTCCTAACATTACAATGTTAGGGTCGTATGGGCAGTATTAGTAAACAAAAATTCCGCTTTAGGGTACTTACAAACTAAGCAGAAATCATTAGTGGCTTTCTGAATGAGCGCAAGAATTACCTGTTCCAAGCATGCGTCAATTTGGTAGGTCGTTAAGAAAAAAATAGATATTGTCGACTAATAACTAAGTGTCAGAATCGAAAATCGCTCTGACTTTCGTTGCAATACCTAATTTAAAGCATGCATGTAGTAGATATATAAGGCGGTAAATAATATAACAGTTAAAAAAAAACTAAAAAACACGATTTTAGCACGCACATAAAATTACAAATGGATGGATGGCTGGATGTTTTTTCGTATATCTGACAGCGAACCCTTTCATTTGATACCCATATCTTGGGGTTGCATTTCAAATAGCCAGTCGGCCATCTTAGGCAGGCCGCCATATTGGATTTGAAATGACGTTTCTCAGCTAGTCATGTATTTTCATCAGAATTCAGAGCGGGTGCAAAAGTTTCATTCTAATCGAAAACCGGATAGCCCATTAGATATGACCTCTGCCTCCGAGTCCGGAGGGTGTAGGTTCGAATCCGGTCCGGGGCATGCGCCTCCAACTTTTCAGTTGTGTGCATTTTATGAAATTAAATATCACGTGTCTCACACGGTGAAGGAATACATCCTGAAGAAGCCTGCATACGAGAGAATTTTCTTAATTCTCGGCGAGTGCGAAGTCTGCCAATCCGCATTGACCCAGCGTGGTGGACTATTGGCCTAACCCTTCTCATTCTGAGAGGAGACTCGAGCTCAACAGTGAGCCTAATATGGGTTGAAAACGAAACGAAAACGAAAACGAGAAAGTGGAGCAAATTATTATTCCAAGATTTTCTTACATACATAGTCAGTTACAAGTGAAGCTAATATAAGAATGTTAAGAAGTTTAAGTTTTTTGTCACGTAACTCCATAGTGTTACAGCGCTTCATTGCTGCAGTCTCGTCCTGCCATTTTAGTTTAATTAGTTATTTATTATGTAGTAAATTAAATTCTATAGCATCCATATTTCCATACTATACTTACCAACATTATAAATAAGTAAGAAAGCATATAAAATTCACGCGAACGGTGTTGTTAGTTACATAATTAATATAAACATCAAAACAAACTTGTTTTTTGGCTTCTATTTATCCTGATTGCTTGCTGTTGATATATGCGATTTTACCTTAATAATAATTTGTAGTGTCGCGCCGTGCTGGGTCGCTCTAGTGCGATTCGACCTTTAGGTATCTTATTCACGACGCTTAAGACAAGAACCGCCAACAAAACAAACAGTGTCGGAGCGGTGAATGCATATTTCGTGGGCTGTTTATGTAAATTAATTCATAATAAATATTTTGATTCTTCACTAACGAGTAGTTGAAGGCGGTGCGCTCGGCTCTCGTTAGGGTGACACGCCATTATCATAATACTGTTATTTATTGCGGAACCCTTTATTATTTTATTGTTTGCATTTATATTTACTGTTGCTTTCTTGTATCTGTAAACATCCTACTTTATAATAAACGCAAAAGTTTGTATGGATGTTTGTTACTCTTTAACGCCGCTACTACTAGGGTTCAAGATTTCTCGAGCTTTTCAATTTCTCGGGTCTCGAGATTTCTCGAGGCTAATTTCTCGGGTCTTCTCGGGTTGTCGAGAAATTTACATTAACGTACATTTTCTCATAATTATTCGGTTTCAATAATGTGATTAATCATCAAATTCAGCGACTTTCTCTCAAATAAAAGTATCAAAACAATTATAAAACTTTAAAGTTAGCTTCACTTTTTAACCGACTTCCAAAAAGGAGGAGGTTCTACGTTCGGCTGTATGTTTTTTTTTTATGTATGTCCAGCAATAATTCCGTCAATTATGGACCGATTTTGAAAATTCTTTTTTTGTTTTGTAGGGTTTACTTCCAGGGTGGTCCCATTTTTTTCATGTCAGGATCTGATGATGGCATCCTGGAGAAATTGAGGGGAACTTTCGAAAGTTGTAGAGACGGCTAGTACGTTTGTTAGTGTTTCCATAAGGTATTTTAAACCACTACAACTTTATGAAGGTTTGGAGGTGGTCTGATGATGGAGCCGAAACACAGACGATGGAACTCGTCAAGATTTACAGCAGTCAATCCGCAATTAAAGCTGTTTCTGGAATAACCACAGAAATTTTGTAGTTTAAACGTATTTAATTAAAACATCACTGGCTTGGCACCGCCTTCAAACTGATCAGAAGGTAGCACATAGGTAGGATGTTATTTTTTGCCTTTTAGTTAAAGTTATTTTTTGAGTTGGAAGTCGGTTGAATTTTTTTATTAAAATTTTTCAATTTAATTCTAATATAAGTCAAGTTAACGATAACGTTGTCTTTCATATTGAGATTTTTGTTTGTTTTTTGTTTCGTTTTATAAAAGCTTTGTTTAAAAGTTTTAAGTACATTTTTTTGTTTATACATAGATAGACTCCAATATGATTTCTCGAATTCTCGACTTTTGTCGAGCTTAATTTCCCGGGATCAAAGCCCTAAGATTTCCCGGGAATTCTCGGCTCGAGAACTCCCGGGAATGAACCCTAGCTACTACTGAACCGATTTGGCTGAAATTTGGAATGGAACCATACCATCAGGTAAGATTGTAGTCAAGGGCAACTTGTAGAGAACCAAAAAGCAGGAGTCAGTTACGGAAATTGATGACAAATACCTAGTGACTTGTATTTGACTTGTGTAATTTTATTTTTGTTGTATCCGCAAAAAACCGACGAATCCAAGCGTTTTTTTGTCGAATCTGGTTTACGTTTATCGCTTGGATTCGTCGGTTATTCGCGGTTAATATTAAAATAAATGAACTAGTCACAATATACTAAGTTTTAGTAAGAGACGCATCAAAACAATCATAACAATGCCTTACTTTCATGACAATAAAACGCTCCGTTTAGACATAAAGACAAATCATTAATTTTCGTTTGTCATAACCACTCCTTGCCTTGATGAGTACACAAACGTTTCCTTTGAAGAAGTTACTAAATTAAGGCACATTCTCAAAACTCGACGATAAAACTCGGCCAGTAATAAAAGACGTGAAATGTTTAACCATGATAACGTCTTTGTAGTTAAAGAGCTAGTGGCATTTTAGTACTTAAGCTTGACGGAAATAATGAACGGAACGGAAATCTAATTATGGCTTTTTTTTAAAAAAAAAAAGAATATTTGCCATATCTTTTATAATATGATCAATATTCCCATTGCCCTCCAACTAGTGTTAGAATAAAGGTGTCTAATAATAATTTCGTGGTCTAAAGGGAGGAAGTTCTACACGATAGCAGAGATGGCCACCAACATAAGTCGATGGAAGGCGTGGATCCGCAATAGGTTGAGATCTTACCAGGACCACAATCTTCAGTAATGAAGGAACCACTGAAGGCAGAGAGAGAGAATAATAATTTACAAACTTACTGCTATAAGTACATAAAATAACTAGGTTCTTGTACAATCTATGTTTCCCAACTTTCATTTTGGAAGTCAAAGACTTCCACTTTACTGATCACAGTCAAGCGTGAAACCTATGCCATCAATAAAAAAGTTGGCGAGGTAATTTCCTTTTTCGTCGTAAAATCTGTCTAACGACGAAATCATTTAGAAATTACTGCCACCGCCTCCCTAACTATTACGGCCGAAAGATGAGAAATGAGAGTAATTTTATGACGTAAAAATGGGTCATATCGTGGAATAAGGTTCTCGGGATGGTTTTTATTTGGCCGTTGTCAACTTTTTTGTTTGACAAGGGACTAGGCAAGCTACGCATTTAGCTATAAATTCTTAGGTATTTTTCTATGTAAATATTTCGAGCCTTGTTGTATAGACATTATTTTGAACAATCACGATTGAGTATCTATTCTTCATTATTATGAAAATTATTATTGTAGGTATAAATATGTCTACAATAAGAGACTACAAATTAAAGTGCCTGTATTTAGAACGAAATTACAAAAAAAAATTGAGGCGATGAAACAAGAGCAACGATTGAATATGAATAATATTTGTTTTTATGTTTTCTGTCTGTCGCTTGATCTGTTTGTCCAAATCTACGGAAATACTCAAAAGATTTTTATGAGATTTTAACAGTTCGATTAGGAGATGTCCGTAGCATACAAGTTTTTAGAATTAAAAAAAATACAGACTTTTGATAGAAGGACGTAAAATATGGCAATATTATGAAATGTAATTTAAGGTTCAAGAATTTTTAATCATTATATATACTATGGAAACTGGTATTAATATATTTAATAGATAATAAATAGGTTTCAGAAATGGAAGAAAGATAAGTCTCATATTTTCGCGGGCGTCTGCTAGTACCTGCTATAGAGTAGGTCTAGTTTAGAGCTTTCATCTATACCTATTTATATAGATGTCTACACTTTTGTTAACTGGAAAAGGGGTATGTTCGTGTAATAAATTAGGACATACAGACAACCCGTACGGATGTGCCATGTTAGCTGTTATCTCAACATACAAACATTAATTAATAGTACTAACACACCTGTTTGCATAATACCTGTATGAATAAATAAAAGGTGATAAAGGTAGAAACATACTTTTGACGACCTCTCTGGCTCAGTTTATGTTGCTGTGGTTTTCAATATCAACACACTCGTAGAAATCGTGGGTTAGATTCCCAGCTCAGATTAACTTGAGACTTTTATATTTTAATCTTACTAATATTATAAACGAAAGTTTGTATGGATGTTTGTTTAGATCTTTGTTTGGATGTTTGTATGGATGATTGTTTGCATGTTTGTTACTCTTTAACGCCGCTACTACAGAGGCGATTTGGCTGAAATTTAACTCTGGATTAACACATTTCGCGGAAATATCCATGGTACCCATGGGATTTGTGAAAAACTGAATTCCATGCGGACGAAGTCGCGGGTGTCCGCTAGTAGTATAATAATGATAGAAGTAAACTTCAAATTGTGACTAATTTATTTATTTTACTAACACGAAAAACTGATGAATCCAAGCATCAACGTCATCCAGATCAGACTGAAAATCCTCTACGCACGTTTCATCCTGAAACCAGAGCATCTTCAGAAGATGTTGACTCTACAAAGTTCCAATTCGAAACAGAATGTTGTGAAGAAACGTGCGTAGAAAAAATTCTATTGTATCTGGCTGACGTCCTGTGCTTGCCTGTATTCGTCGGTTTTTTCGCAGATACTACCAAAATAAATAAATTAGTCTCTATTTGAAATATAATCATCATCATCATATCAGCCGATATACGTCCACTGCAGGACATAGACCTTTTCTAGAGACTCCCAAGCATTACCACCCTGAGCTCCAACATCCAGAGAACTCTTGCGACTCGCTTGATGTCGTCAGCCCATCTGGTGGGAGGTCGACCAACACTGCGCTTTCTAGTGCGGGATCACCTTTCCAGCACTTTGAAGTACAATAATATGCTATGTGGAAAATCGGCAAATATACTATTAGTGAAAGTTACATCGAAGAAAACTTGTTACCCATCCTGAAATTATCATCAAGGTGTCATCAATCAAAAATTTAATATGACACTATCTCGTAATCTATAATGTACTTATCCAACGAGTATTTATGTAACAGTACTTACTTAGTAAGTTTGGAATCGCTAAGACATTTCACTTAGAACTGACAATCTTACATCTTTTATAATAAAACAAATTAGTGTCGGATATAATCGGATATAAAAATTATGTCATGCACATCGCAACACTATCAGTTTTATCGGCTGTGAAGCAGTTAGCGCTGCATGCATATTAGTTTACTTGATCGTCAGTGGCTTGCTTGGACCTCAAGTTGTATTAAAAAGACATATTTTTTGACAAATATTCAGCTTTCAACATCTTATTTCATTGTCCCATTTTTGTGATGAACAATGAGTCATAACATTTTATGTATTTATTGTTCTTGCTCAAAAAGCTACCGGTGTTCTGGAACAAAGAACTTTTTCTGCGTTTTTCAAATAGTTTTTCGTCTTAGGGCGGAAGGATATGAATGACACAAAAATTGTTTCTTGAATACAAATTAAGTTATCCCCCTATTGGATTTTTATTATGCATCTATAAAGACAAGTTAACTACGAGTAGTTGGTTAGTAAAAAAATGTTTTATTTTGCTATTATCCTAAAAAAACCGACGAATCCAAGCGACGCTAGCAAGAACCGTCGAAAAATCCTCTACGTACGTTTAACTTCAAAACCTGAGGATCGTATGTGGACTATAAGAGGCGAGAAGACGACGAGACGATGACGAGATAATTAGTGTTCAATTGCGAAGTTTAACATTGTAGAGTTCTGTCGGATCTGAAAAATGTTATCTTGGAGTCGTCGGTTTTTTGAGGTTAATAGCAAATATTAATAAATTATTCACTATTCGTAATGAACATTTGTAAAGTATCGCTTGCTTCTATTCAATATTGTAAAAAAAATATGATAGGATAGTTGACTCATATTAAATTTAAAATAAACAATATTAATTTCGTATAGTACATGGAATAAGGGTCCAAAATATGTCGATATCAATTAAAAGTTAGGAATTTCTTATAAAACTTAGTTTAAAAGTCATGTAGGTATTTTTTGAAATTTTCCAAACGTCGTTTTGTGACGTCAGAATGTTATTTTATGTAACTAAACGTCAACCTAATACACCTCAGTTTGGTAAAGGATTAGATAACGTGACGTCGTGAAACTGTTGAAATATAATACAGACAGACCATCATGGCCAACAACGTTTTGGATCGTATTGTCAAATAAAAATTAAAATAATAAATTCTCAAAAATATATTTTTTAAATCTAGTAGAACGATAGTGATTAATTTAAGACCATTTAATTAAAAAAGTGTCAACGAGCCTATTGCGAAGTTTACTCGTAACATCATTGTAGAGTTTTGTCGGATCTGAGAAACGTTATTTCGACGAGTCGAGGAATCGTCGGTTTTTTTGAGGATAATAGCAATATGAATAAGTTATTCACTATTCATTATTTCAAGTTATTCACCTTTGCAAAGTATCGATTGCTTTTTTTCAATATTGTATAGAAAAATTATAGTAAAATAAATAGTTTGTTGTTATAG
Organism: Bicyclus anynana; assembly: GCF_947172395.1. Lineage (NCBI taxonomy): Eukaryota > Metazoa > Arthropoda > Insecta > Lepidoptera > Nymphalidae > Bicyclus > Bicyclus anynana. The sequence goes on from NC_069095.1 coordinate 1,041,156, forward strand.
ATGTACCGTCAAGCAATAGTTTAGCATTCTGGTAAGATATCGGGTGGAAACCGAAAGAAATGTGGATTTTCATACTCCTCCTAACAAGTTATAGCCCGCATCCATCTTAGAATGCATCATCACTTACCATCAATTAGTGAGATTATAGTCAAGGGCTAACTTGTAAAGAATGAAAAAAATATATACTTGTTGATCATAATGAGTAGTCTACAAAGCGGAACTATAGTATGTCTAAAGAGCAAAATATACATTTAAATTGAATAGTTTTTTGCAGTTAATTTCACAATTTTAAATTGCATTTATTTTTATTTTATTAAGCGACACTGTGATGATTACAATTGTGCATCGCTTTAGATTGAAAGATCCTGGGTTCGTACCTATATTTAGTAGAGTAGAGTTTCTGTATTAACAACCAACTGTCCAAATTTGATCAAAATTTGTTTAAAATCTATCAAATCTAATAATAATAATCAACAAATAATTCTATTGATTCCAAATATTCATTTTATATTTGAAATCAATAGAATTGTTTGTTCCCTTGAATTTTACATTCGTTGTTATGAAATTCGACCGATGAGTTAGGATAAGTACCTATATAACATAATAGGAGATTTTATATAGAAATAACATAAATACCAGGTCATCCTCGTATTAATGTTAAGTAATGGCTCGGTATTAATATTAAGAAACAACTTCAATGCAAGATTGAATAGACACTTTCTAGACAGGGTGTCTGATCTTAGAACTCATCAATGCTTTCCATCACCTATGATTGTGAAGCGCAAGCATTTTTAAGAAAACAAAATAAAAGACAATTTGTTAGGTGTTCCTTTTTAGGTGCTCATTATTTAAACAACAAACTCAATTACATAAATTGCATCCAAGATCCAGCGGTTCTTTTGTAAATTGATAAAAGTAATATTTAAAATTCCACCGGCGCTTCTTACCTTGTGATTATGATATGAACTGCTTTGGGTGACCTTAGGATTCAAGTCACGTCTGCACTGTGTCCTTTGTCAGATCTAAATATTTTTCTTCAGAGGTCTATATTACATTTTAAATTTTTTAATTTTTTTTTGTGTTTTACTTTCAAGGCACATGTGGAATGTTATTTTTTACTTTTGAAATAGTTTGTTGGAATATGGGAGAAATGAAAAAAAGATATATGCAAAAATTATCACAATGGCTTTATTAAAGTATATAAATAGGTATACTGTGACTTCATATGGACATCTATTTACATATTATTATAATTACAGCTATTTACAAAATTCACATAATCTACAGCAGTCTTATAGAATTTATTTACACCAACATTCCGAAATCAACGCCCTTTTTAATGGCTTATTATATTACAAAAATAGATTAAAATTTTTAATTATTTGGTAAAGCGCGCATTTTACAATAACAATTTACACAAGAAGCTTTGACTACATTATTTATATAATTCAAAACATTTAGAAGCGAAGACTAGACCAGGTAAGCTTGACCACCTGAATGTTGCGTGTCAATCAGAGTAGGAGGCGGTGGCCAATGCCTAAAGTCTCGTCTTCTATTAGGATTACTTCCACCTAATTCTAATGACGAGTAATCTGAATCTATTGACGAATAAATGTGGTCTGATGGAGGCCTACCATCGGTACCGTAAGCAGTTTGAACGTGTTGCGAACGTCCGTCTAAGAATTCAGGTGCCGCGGACACGCTATCCCCGGGTCCTCTCATTTTTTCCGTAAACGAAAACGATCTCATCGTCCCATTTTGGACACCACTTCTCATTGAGTAAGAACTTATGTTGTTTCTAAAACTAGATGATTTTGACTTGTACTTGCGATCCGGCATTGAGTAACGTAATTTTTCCCAAAATTTATTTTGACCCCATTTTATACGTAAACTAGTTTTCAAATAGGGCCTCAAATCTGGATCGCATTGAGCTTCAACCAATACTGAACTGTCTTCTATAATTATTAATGTGTAAATACGTGACTTTAAAATGCTATGAAGTGCCTGTTTGAATTCAAAGCGAGACCATTCAGTTTCGAGAAAATTTCTTGTCAAGACCAGTATGATACGCTTTGATGCCTCGGCTGCTTCGGGAAGTGGTAGAGTATATTGCATATAAGCTACCCCAGGTTGTGGAATATCTCTATAATGCAAGCAAAGGTGATAAGATGGACTACCATTTTCTAGTTCAGCAGCTAAAGTTTGTATAACAAAATCATCATCTTTAGGGCTGTAACATATGTAGGCATCGTATAATTTATCTGTGTCATCATATGCTCCAGCAAATGGAAAAAATCGAATTCCACAACTAGTATAGAGCCATATTCTAATCGTATCTCTACATAAAAATATAATAAGAGTAACGAGTAGGATTAACATAAATCCAGTTAATGAGGTCACCATCATCGGCATGTAATTTGTAATGAGCATATTGTCTATTGCCGTATCACTGGCGTAGTAGTCACTACATATGGTACCATTGAGGTTCAATTCTTTCTTTGGTGGTGACTGCCCTATATTTGAGCACCATACATCTGCTAAATCTACTATTTTAGGAACATTTTCTGATAAATACGCAGTTAACCTTTGCAAATATCTACATTTACACGACCACATATTATTTCCAATTGAGATACTATTTAAATTCTTATTTAAAGTTAAAATCCAGAGAGAAAAGTCCACTAACCTATTTCCATCTATTCTTAAAATTTTTAAAGAGAGCAAACTTGAAAATGTATTGTTTTCAATATAGCCAATGTAATTTTCTTGTAAATAAAGCTCAGTGAGTGAAGTCAAATGCTCAAATTCGTATCCATTTATGTATTTCAGTTTATTATTCCCCAGATGTAAAATAACGAGGGACGATAAACCGGCAAATGTTCTATTATGTATATTTTCAACTTCACTCGAATTTACATACAGCGATCTCATATTTTTTCTGCCTATGAATGCATAATTTTGCAATTCTTTAAAGTTATTCCCATCTAAATAGACCTCAGTTGCGTCCATAGGTATCTTTTCTGGTATTTCGACAGCACTTTGACTAGAACAATCAACTACATTTGTATGCCAGGTCGGGTCGTGGTAACAAGAACAATTATAAGGGCAAGTCATTTGGCAATCACAAGCAACGTAGTCACAACAGTGGCACAAAGTAAAGCAGTGTGTTTCGTATGTGCACAAGAAATCTGTTGATTTTAAATTACTTAATGGGATATGCGTAACACCCCTAGTATGGGTCATTTTGCATAGCACATTTTCGAGATCCATAATTCTAGGGTGTTGTCTCATGGCAGTCATGTTATTTATTAAAGGCAGCCATTCCATAGAGCAATCACAATCGAACGGATTTCCTCCTATATAGAACTCTGGCAACGACTTGTTCAAGGGGACTGGCGATAACCGGAGGCTGTTGATATCTAAATGAGATATCTCATTTGCGTAAATATCCACTCTTGTGAGATTACGTTTCTCCATAAACGTGTTTACTTGGATATTGTTAATGTGGTTGTTATTTATAAACAACAGTTCCACACTGTTTGGGATCGCCAATGGGGATATTTCTACGATACGGTTGTGGCTAACATCCAATGTTTTTATTCTAATTTGATCTTGGAGTTTATAGTAATTACCTAAATGTTCTATGAAATTTCCATGTACGTCTAACCATTTCAAATTACTAGGTACAAACGCGTAATCAAACCAAACTAAATGATTTTCAGACAAATTAAGCCAAAGTAAACTCAATAAGGTCGCAAACACCCCGTTTATATCCGATATGAAATTACCATCTAATCGTATGGCTTCTAATTGTTTATTTCGTTCAAAACTCCCTCTTTCAACGGCTTGAATTTTATTTTTTGCTAAATTTAATACTTGAAGGCTCGGTAAGTCCCAAAACATGCCCACGCTAAGGTTTCCTATTTGGTTATCGATCAATCTCAAGCCAGTTAACTGATCTAAATTTTTAAATGACCCATTTTTAATATCGTTTATTAAATTCTCTCCTAAATCTAAGGTTTTTAGTACAGACAACTCCCATACAGCCCTCGGAACTTCGGTTAATTGGTTGGAACTTAAATCTAGTTCTTTCAAGTCGGAACAATTTTTAAACGCTTTTGGATCGATATTAATTAAAAGGTTGTTATTTAAATTCAATTTACTTAAAACAAACAAGCCATTAAAAAGGAGCTCATCGATAGTGTGCAATCTATTTTCAGCTAAGTTTATAGTATGTAAATTATACAAAGGAAGGAAAGTATTCTCTTCAATATATCCAATTGAATTATTTCTTAAATCTAATATTTGAAGGAAGAATAAATCCTTGAACGTCTTACCATCTATCCTCGTCAAGGCGTTATTGGATAAATTCAGAATGACTAAGCGTATAAGACCAATGAAAGTTCCTCCATCGATGTGAGCACTTGAGAGTTGATTATTCGATAAATCTAAGACAAGCAGCTGTTCTAATCGGTGGAAAACGCCTCTGGCTAATTCAAATAGTAGGTTATTATTTAAATATATTTCTCGCAACTCTTTCGTATTAGAGAACGTGCCCTCGGGTATGGTGTGCAGGTTATTATGAGAAACATTTAATATGCGTAATGAAATAAGTCCATTAAATATTTCACTAGAAATATCACTGATGTTATTATGTTGAAGTCTCAGCTCTTGAAGTCGACGAAGTCCTGAAATCTCTGATTCTTCGCTCAAAGATTTAATTTCATTATAACTCAGATCTAAATTACTCAGACCAGATCCACAGGTTTTCCCAAATCCTAGACGATCTATGGCTTTAATTCTGTTGTGAGTAATGTTTAGTATTTGCAAATTCTCCAAAGGGCAAAACACATCTGCGGGTATAGCTTTCAGATTGTTATTTCCCAAATCCAGCGACTGTAATTCTCGTAGACCATTGAAAGCTCCTAGCGAAAGTTCTAAAACTTTATTATAGCTCCAGTCATGGTTTTTAGTCCTTATTGATAAGTTCTTTAATTCGCGTAATCCTTCAAACGCATTTCCAGGTATCCGTAGAAGTTTGCAATTGCGTAGAGTCAAATCTTCCAACTTTCCAAATCGTTGAAAATAGTTTGCTTCAAGATAACTTTCAAACAACAGAAGTTGATTGCACTCAACGATTAAAGTTCTTGTACTGTCAGAAGGCGCCGAAGAAAGATTGGATCCATTTGTTTCGAGCGTCCGCACATGACACAAAGTTGAACTTTTATCGCCATCGAAATCTTTTCTACAGTTATCCGAATCTCTCGTCACATACGCGGATATTACACCCAAAGTCACTAATAATAAAAAAGTCACAAATTGAAACATTTTCTCTATACATTTGTCTTTGATCGTTTTGAAATTTGTTCATTCACTCATACACTGTATCAAATTTTGTTCAAGTTCACTGGATCATCGTACACTTCACTGATCAATGTTTACGTTCCAACGTACGTGCGAGATGTGAGGAGGCGACGCGGACGCGTGCGCTCCTCATCGTAGCTCGTGCTCGACTGAGGCGGTTCGCCGAGTCGAGTTTCGACATCGTTAGTAGCGAGCGAGAGTGGTGCACGCTAACCGCCCCTCTGACCGTGCGCTCCCCGCACCCTCTCCCCCACATAGTTACACGTTGCATGGCGCCACTCGCGCACCCAACCGCTCTCGCACAATTATGTAATGTTTTCTTAATCGAGCCACCGCGTATCCGTTGAAAAAGGAAGCGAGCGGCAGAACAATTTCTATTGTCATTTCTACGTCCTAAATTTAAAATATTTGCAATGTTTTACATAAAATGTAGTAGGTAGGTAGGTAGATACTTTGATTACTTATTAGGTATTACATTACTTGAATTTTCTCCCGTTTCAATGAAAGGGCAACATCAAAGCGACAATCAGTCAACGAAACAGTGCAGGTATTTTGTTTCGGCCGCCCTTAATTCTTTTTCTCGTCTCTTATTGAATTCCCTACTCACATAGTTTGGTAAGGACACCCAATAAAGCTTGTTTGGTGTCATGTGCCCCTCCACATATTTTTGTATTAAAGTAACGTGTAGAATTTTCAAATGGACGGTCGCACACGGGTTTCAAATTCCAGCATCTCGTTCGTCGGAAAAGGTGAGAAGTTAGAAGTTGATAATTTAATTTCCTTGTTCGACACGTAAAATCGTTTACGGTCTAGAAGTTCGCTACGTAGAGAATGCGGCGAAAGTTTTAGAGCTAGCTCCGGGAATAGAGATGTGTCACTGGCCTCACTGACACTGTTACGAGATTCATTTGATACACAATTACTCCTCGTACTCTACATTTTAGTTGTTTTGTATTGTGTTACCACTATGTTACGTTATTACGCTCTACGTAACATAGTGGTAGTAATTATTTTGTATATTAAATTCTATGAGTTTGTTATATTTTTATAAGTAGCTACCTTTTCTCTCTATGTTAAAGCGAAACGACAGTGCTAAGAGTGAGTAGGTACTACAATAAATATAGGGACGGGGTCAAATCGTGGCCCTCTTGGATGTATTTAATCTAGATCAGTCTCTTAAACCAGTCTAGTAATAATGTCCAGCAGTAGAAGTTCATACGATGCTAATGATGATGATGATGAGATGGCGTCACATATGTTGTGCAATTGAAGCTATGAACTTATATTTATTAATATTCTGCCGAAATTTAAACATACATACATGCACAAATAAATCTTTTTATCTCGCAGCAATTGATGATATAAGAAACCGGTGCGCACTAAAAGATAAAAACCCTGCGACATTAAGCGGGAAGTTTTCCTCTTAAGTGATAAAACACGAGGACATCCAAAAAACACTTCAAGTAGTATGATATCCTTAATATTAATGTCTTTTGGCGCGGCGTCCTGTATCAAAAGTTTTAGATGTCGAGAGTTCTTAGAGCTAGCTTGATAAATGACTTTTATGAAAGTTGCTCTGTTTTTTCTCTATATCTGGTTATACAAGGACGCATGGACGTGCTTCGAGTTATGATGCTTGTTTGATGACTGAACTACCTTTGTTCTTAATTATTTGGCCCTTGACGGCCTCCGTGACGCAGTGGTATGCGCGGTGGATTTACAAAACGGAGGTCCTGGGTCCGATCTCAGGCTGGGTCGATATCGGGTGGGAGATAGGAAATTAGCTCAGGTCTGGTATAGTAATAGGCTTCGGCCGTGGCTAGTTACCACCTTACGGGCAATGTCGTACTTATAATTCACTTAAGTAAGCCCGCTTCCTTCTTAAACTCCATAGGTAAGATCGCAGTCAAAGGCTTACTTCATCATCATCATCATTTTCAGCCGATGGACGTCCACTGTTGGTTATAGGCCTCTTGTGTGGACTTCCAAACAAAACGGTCTCGAGCCGCCAGCATCCAGCGGCTCCCTGCAACCCGCTTGATGTCTTCGGTCCACTTAGTGGGGGGTCGACCAACACTGCGCTTTCCGGTGCGGGGTCGCCATTCCAGCACCTTGAGACCACAACGTCCATCGGCTCTTCGCGCTATGTGACCTGCCCATTACCACTTCAGCTTCGCGACTCACTGAGCTATGTCAGTGACCTTGGATAGTCTGCGGATCTCCTCATTTCTAATTCCATCACGCAGAGAAACTCCAAGCATAGCTCGCTCTATCGCTTGCTGAGTGACTTTAAGCCTTCTAATAAGGCTCATAGTTAGCACTTACTTACAAGGGCTTACTTGTCATAGCAAAAAATTAAAAAAGTTGATCCCCGAGGACGAAATGGAACGAAAAGTAGATTCACTATATTAGTAAGCAAAGTTTACACTTTCCATACATTCTTGTAAATACTTATAGAAACTACGGCAACAAAATTATCGTTAGCAATGGGTTTTATCGGCGCCATTAAGTAAGGCGACACTTTGCATAGCTTTAAGCGGAGATCGCAATTAAAATGCACATTACTTTGTGCTTCGAGAACTTATTGTTATCTGCGAACACATCGCGTGGGGAATTACTAGCAATAAACTGTTATCATACCTGCCTACTGCGAGATTTATCTACGCTTGATTTATTTAGATAACGACGGTGGTCGAGTGGTAAGCCTGTAAGAATTTTGATGTCCCGGGTTCGAACCTTTGGTCGGATGATGAATATAGTTTTTATTTCTTCTAAGAAGTTCTCAGCAGAAAGTTGGTAGTAGGTAATAACTTCTAGGAGTTCGGAGAATACGTTGAACCCGACACAGTTATTTGTAGACTAGCGGACGCCCGCAGGAACCATGGATTGTTCCGGGATGAAAAGTAGCCTATCCAGAGTAAAATCTATTTCCATTCCAAATTTCAGCCAAATCGCTTTAGTAGCCGAAGCGTAAAAGAGGAACTAGCATACTTACACACTTACACACAAACTTTTGCCTTCATAATATTAGTGTGATAGTGTGATTATTGTGATAATGTAATACAAATTGAACTTTAGGATATTTGACTCTATATTTCCACCATTACCACCACCATTATCAACCCATATTCGGTTCACTGCTGAGCTCGAGTCTCCTCTCAGAATAAGAGGGGTTAGGCCACGCTGGCCCAAGGCGGATTGACAGACTTCAGACACGCAGAGAATTAAGAAAATTCTCTAGTATGCAGGTTTCCTCACAATGTTTTTCCTTCACAGTTAGAAACACGTGATATTAAATTACGTAAACTCTATAATTCTATATTTACTATTGGAATATTATCTTCTAATAAGTTGTAGGCAACAACCTAACCTAAGCCTAAACCGGAGAAGCAAGATTGGTCGAAACTTAAAATCACTGACCAGCTGTAGGTCATTAAAAAGGACTATCGTCTACTTAATTATTCTCACAATTCCGACCCAGGTTTCGAACTCAAGTTTCCAAAATCTTTTTTTTTTAAATACTTTACTAAGGGCTAACTTGCTTGACTACAATTTCACCTGAATAATAATAAGAGTCAACTATTATTGTTCCGATAGTTGTTTCAACCAATGGTCTTATAGCGAAAAGCTTCGACCAACACCTTAAGAAGCTTTCGCTTAACTGTTGGATCAAGAGTCGGATACAAAAGGCAGTGATTCTTGAGACGGCGCGTATTGTGAGGAGGTTCCTCACTCTGAAGGCCTGACCGCCGGTTGCTTGGGCACTCGTATTATATGGGGTATATATTCTTGTCATAAAAATTTCATATCATTATACAATTAAACAATAAATTTAGCGTATGTTTTTTACCTGCAATAAGGTGGGTACTGACGTGGATATCATACAGTTTAGGTAGAGGATGTTGACCTGTTGACATTGTGATTTTCGTTAACAATGGGGTTAACGGAATACGAAAAATGTTGTTATTGATTTGATGTTAATATTACGTGGCTAAGTTAGTGAACAGCTCGGCAGATCGCTGCGAAGAGATTGCCAACTTGGAATATATTAAAGCCTATTTCATTCACACACAATAACATTCAAGTGAATAGGCACGGCTTATCTTGGAAGAAGCAATTATTTATTGGATATAGTTAAAGGTTCCGTGGGACATGGTCATGCATCATAAAGGGGAGATAAAAGGCCAATTTATTTTATTCATAATCTGATGTAGCTTTTGGGGTTCTTTACCTTAAAACGAAACACTTCGAACTTTATTTAGTCCGTCTTCGCTATTTAGTAACTAGCAGACGCCCGCGACTTTGTTCGCGTGGAATTTAGTTTTTACAATTCCCTCGGGAACCATGAATTTTTCCGGGATAAATAGTAGCCTTTGTATTAATCCAGGCTATTATATGCAAGATATATTATAATATCTTAATACCAAATTTCAGCTAATTCGGTTCAGTAGTCGAGGCGTAAAACAATAACAAACAATCATATCATCAAAATCATCAGTTTTCGCAAATCTCGGGAAACCATGGATTTTTACAGATAAAAAGAGATTAAAGAGCAACAAACATCCAAAGAAACATCGCGTTTTAGCGATGTATCGAAGAAACAACTTTCGCGTTTATAATATAAGTAGGATTTAATATTTTCTCGGACGTGATAAAAATGTTTTTTTTTTATTGTTTACAAGTTAGCCCTTGACTACAATCTCACCTGATGGTAAGTGATGATGTAGTCTTAGATGGAAGCGGGCTAACTTGTAAGGAGGAGGATGAAAATCCACACCCCTTTCAGTTTCTACACGGCATCGTACCGGAACGCTAAATCACTTGGCGGTACGTCTTTGCCGGTCGGGTGGTAACTAGCCACGGCCGAGGCCTCCCACCAGCCGAATGTAAAATTGCTAAAGCAATAAACTGCAAGAAAAATCAATGAAATATTAATTTGAATAGGTGAGTCATAATCATCATATGCCGATGGACGTCCACTGCAGGACATGGGCATTTTGTAGGGACTTCCAAACATCACGATCCTGAGCCGCCTGCATCCAGTGAAGCGCTTGATGAATAGGTGAGTACATTAAGACATTTTGATTAATTGTTCTTAGATATTGAAAAGCATATAAATTATACCACGTGTAGGTAGGTTGCGGTCGCAGAACATATTTTCTTATTTTCGTGGTTGTTTAAGATAAAAAGTAAAACTTATGACTTATCGTATTTATCTTAGCTGGAATCGTACCTGGAAATTTATTTGGTAGGTATGCTTTTTAGTATTATAGATCAACGGAGCCCATTACAATCTGTATTAATACTCACACTTGATTGTTTTACATAATTTTATGTGGGAAGTCATGGCCACAAAATAGCTACTGGAAAGTACTCGTAGAATATGCATTTAAATTCAAATTTATTTGTGCCAAGTAGGTTTTAAAAAGTCGACGATGAAGCGACTCTACTACCGGTGGATGACAGATTCTATATCTTCGCGACTTCGTTCTTAACACTCCCGATGGTCCGCGCGGGCCGGGGGGCGTGTGGCGATGAATGAAAAACCGACGACTGATGCATCTCACTTCCCCGCAAGCACGATTTCTTGCAGTCTTTCCCCCCGTCGCCCGTATATCATGGGAGTGATCAACGAACTTGCCAGACTATAGAGATAAATACAATTATAGCACACGAGCCTTAGCTTATTAGCTAAAAACATTTAATTTTTGTTAGCACAACTTGTAAGACCGATTGGGAATCCAAGGTGTTGGAATGACAACTCAAACGATTGACTACATCAATTAAAAGTTGTTATTGTAACACTAAATAGGTACATGAGACCGTGGTGTTTGGAAGTTCTTTTAAGTGACCTACAGTCCAACTGTAAACATCCATCAACGGTTGATAATAGAAAACATAAAGGAGGTGATCCAAAATTGTATGGAGTCCAGGATCAGTCATTGTACCCCATTTTTGATTATACAAATCTACAAATTCACTTTAATTCTTTCGAAATAATATTCATTCTCTCCGAAGAAATGCAACACTAATATGGGTAACAATGGCGGATTGATGACGTTTTCAATGCAGTAATCGATTTGACGTTTGCTGTCAATTGTCATGTCATAGTTTCTTTACTGGCGCCATCTTGATATAACTCAAAAACTTGGGTTTTTATTTTATTTATTTATTTTTATTTTGTATGATTTATTCATTTTTATAAAATTTTATTTTAATAAAATCCTTGTATTTTTAAATTTTAATGGAATTAAATAAGAATTTATATTCAAAATAATTGTTATCAGCAAATTATTTCCATCTCTGTATCACTCTTTAGTATGAAAGTCGTATCAAACAATTCGCAACATTAGCGAGCAACTGTTATCCTCACAGAAATTTTCCCACCCAATCTTTGTAATGGGAATTGGGTTACTTCTGCAAGTTTCCAAAGCATGTGCGTTTTCTCACGCAGAATTGTTGGTATATTATTGCGTTTGCTTTCCTTGTTGACTCTTTATTGAATGTCTGAAAGACAACACATGCTTTGAGATAATGTTTAGTTTACAATATACAGTATACAGAGAGGATCTTTCACTAATTTTTAAATATAATAAGTACATGGGCCATATAAATTTAAGTGAACAACCATCACTTAAAACAGAATTTTACGAAATATTTTTTCGGGAAAATATATAACGGTCACTGCTATCATGCTTATTCAGCAAATTCTAACAAGGCACTGAAAGTTTTTTTTTTATTCTTTACAAGTTAGCCCTTGACTACAATCTCACCTGCTGCTAAGTGATGATCAATCTAAGATGAAAGCGGGTTTACTTGTTACGAGGAAGATGAAATCCACACCCCTTTTGGTTTCTACACGACATTGTACCGGAACGCTAAATCGCTTGGTAGTACGGTTTTGCCTGTAGACACGGCTGAAGACTCCCACCAGCAAGATCTGAACCAATTAAGAAAACCACAGCCGGTTCGATCCGGGGATCGAACCCAGAACCTCCGTCGTTTAAATCTATCGCGCAAATTGCACCACGGAGGCAGTCAAAGTAAGCATGGTTCATAAGCATCTAAGCCCTTATTCGCACGAGAAATTTTTTAACGGACGTTAAAAAAGCGTTCAAATATAGTATTAAGTTCAATGAAGGTCTATTTCTAACGCCCAAAGTTCCAACACTGCTCTGTTTGAAAATGCAACACTGCACACACTCGAAAAAAAGCGTTGTGTTTTAAAAACGCTGTCGTGTGAACTTGAACCTATACTCGGGAATGCATTTTTTGTAATTGAACGCTTTTTAACGTCCGTTAAAAAAACTCTCGTGCGAATGACTGCTAAGGGAATATCTGTTAGTTCTCTGCAAACCGTATTGTTATAAATACAACGTTATAGCTAGTTTAAATCGTTCTGTTTATCAACTCTCATTGGTGGTGTCTTGGAAAGTTGCGTGCCTCTATCTATAGAGCGATCTCGGCTCTAATCGACACCTGCGGCCTATTCCGATACACATTCAATGCCGGCGACAAGGCCCGATTGCGTGTTCTATTCAAATTGTGGCACGACATTAGATATTATTGTGGGGCAAATTTAGAATATAGTAATGTAATGTTGTAGGAAGTATCATGCCGTGTTACTCAACCGCTTTGACGATAACTTATGTGGGGTTATCGGTTTCGTTAATCATTCTATAAGTAAAACATGGTAATATAGAACTTCAGTAGCAATAGATACTGCGTTTTGTGATGGGTTCTACAGCACTATAACTATTAACTATGGATGCTTCAACTACTGCATTTTTATTCTCTCACTAGCTGACGTCATGCGGTTTCACCCGCGTGATTCCCGTTTCCGTAGGAATACGGGGATAATATATAGCCTATAGCCTTCCTCGATAAATGGGCTATCAAACACTGAAAGAATTTTTCAAATTGGACCAGTAGTTCCTGAGATTAGCGCGTTCAATCAAACAGACAAACAAACTCTTCAGCTTTATAATATTAGAATAGATTATTCATGAAATCTGTCGCGAGACATTCAGCTGGATTTTAAATATTTATATCAAGGCGTATTAGGTTAATAATGTAGTGTTTATTTTATGACATCTTGTGGTGCTCTTCTCTTGAGCCTTTGATACTACTGCATTTTGAATATTTTTTTTCTATGATTTGTAAAAGTTTCATCACAATAAGCTGTTATGATATTAAATTTATATAACGAGAGCCTACAGCCAGATCATCCTCATTTAATAAAAACTCAAGTTATTATTTCAGTCCGTTGTTCTAACATAGGTAAGTATGATTGGCAACTATAAAGCTTGGACCGCGGCTCAAAACATAATTATGTACCTTCAAGTACCGTGGTAGCTTTGGGAGGTATAAATGTTCAAGAATAAGACCGTACAAGTAAAGTTTTTTTTTTATATTTTTCTCATCAATATCCCAATAGGTTGCTACGAAATGCCATAAAGTTATCCACGAAACTAATTGACTAACAGCTCTCAGTCAGTTAGCTTCACGATAAACTATATTATGACAATCAGGAACAAAAAAAAGAAAAAAAACGTTCAGAACCCTAAAAAAGATCTTAATATCAAGAACATAATCTAGGAAGCGTCGAGGTGTAAATGACCTTTCCCGCTGAAGGCGATCCCATAACCCATCTGTATCAGCAATCGACAGCATAGACAATGCAAAATTTAGAATTAAATCTATTCCACTTGATGCCTGATCGTTGATAAAGGGAGCCATTTCAATGCTAATGGTTACATATTGCTAAACTTCTCACACTATTTATCATTGAAGCAATAAATGTGCAAATTATTTTAGATACGAATAGAATCCTACCGTCTGATAAGCGATCTGTACCTTTAGTACGTGATAGCATACGCGTATTCCGTTAATATCTATGATTTTCGATGATCGTAACGTTTATGTTACACTTAAATGAACTTTAACTACCCTGTCTATAATTCCTTCATTTATTTAAATCAGGGTATTTGGCTGTAGTCTGAGTCGATTATAATAATAACTATTTCATTAGAACCACTTAAATTAATTGATTATGAAACACGGCTAAAGTTTCAAACCCATTCGGGGCCCTTAGTCATAAGCTGGTTCTTGCAACGCGGCACGATCCAAACTGCAATGTGGCGACGCGGCGCGCAGCTGCTCGCATCGCGCGCTGGGAGATGGGTTGAGTGGTAGGGAGTGAATGTTCCGTTACACTCTCCGACGGTTCATTAATATCATCTTCATTAGACTCGTCTTCTTGTAAGCAAACCGAACTAACGCTATCTTGTTCCAAGTTTGTTATTACCATTTAAATTTTACAATGCATTAAAGCTCTAAGTTAAACTAAAGAATTAAGAACATTCTTAGTACACGCCTAAACTCAACTAGATTTTTTCAATATAACTAGAGGTTAACTAGTTGTTAGACAATTATATTTTTCACAATAGGGTTTGCGTGCAACTAAATTAACACTAATATGTGTTTCAAGACACTGTTGTGTTTATTGCCGGTTTCTTCTCAGCAGAATCTGCATTCCGAACCGGTGGTAGAATCTTTACAAATAGTCAACTGACGTATCAAAAGTGCTTGTATACTGAGCCTACTTGAAATAAATGAATTTTTGATTTTTTTTATTTTTATTTTTGAAGACTTAAAACCAGAAACATTTGCTTAGTGTGCTCTTGTACTACACGATGTAGTTTGGTAATTATTCTGATATCTGCTCATTGACTATTAATGGATGGTTTAGATAAGACTTTTAAGTTATTTGCCATTGAATAAGATTATGCTATCGTTTTATCGATTTAAACGGTGATTGTATTAAAATTATAGCTAATAGAATAGCGGTGCTTGTTTGTGAAGCCTTTCATCATTCCGAGATTTCAGCCGTTTTAACGAGATTCATTGTTTTGAAATAGAAATAACATAAAATTGAAAATTTTGAAAACCCCCGAAGGTCGTGAAATTATTAATTACACTCTCGATCAAGTCTTTTTTTTTATTCTTTACAAGTTAGCCCTTGACTACAATCTCACCTGATGGTAAGTGATGATGCAGTCTAAGATGGAAGCGGGCTAACTTGTTAGGAGGAGGATGAAAATCCACACCCCTTTCGGTTTCTACACGGCATCGTACCGGAACGCTAAGTCTCTTTCACTGCGCTTTCGTTTGAGACCCCACTCGAGTATATTTGCAGACATTCGGTTATTCTTCTCCACTTTCACCCCCCCAAGTTTTGAACGGCTCAACTGGTTTTTTATCAAACATGTCTCTTAGACATGTTCTTAGACATGTTCGCCGAAGGTGACTCATAAGCGAGTGTTCTTAACACTCGCTTATGAGTCACCTTTCATAAAAAATAATCTAAATTGAAATCGGAAGTTATGGTGCCACAGACAGACTGACAGACAGTCAACCTCCCTCTTTTTCGTCGGCGATAAAAAAGAAACGGCTAAACTCATGTATAGACTGGGGAAGAATGAAGACTAAAACTTACATTGGAACCGTAGTTTTGTTCATGCAACGCGGCGTGAACTAAACTGCTTCATGATAGTCGAAATCCAGTTTATCTTTTATAAAAAAATCATATTCTTTATTTAAAATCGGTTCATCCGTTCCAAAGATGATGTCGGACAACTAGACAGAGAGATAGACAAAAAATTTTAAAAAGTTCGATGGTTTTTTAGTATTGTTAAACGTGTGAAGTATTGTTAAACGTGTAGTCTAACTAACTATTAGCACTTGAGAAAACGTAGAATTGCTTTGAAATCGCAGACAGATACTTCAATTTCATTTCTATATATATATTTTTTTTATTCTTTACAAGTTAGCCCTTGACTACAATCTCACCTGTCACCAAGTGATGATGCAGTCTAAGATGGAAGCGGGCTAACTTGTTAGGAGGAGGATGAAAATCCACACCCCTTTTCGGTTTCTACACGACATCGTACCGGAACGCTAAATCGCTTGACGGTACGTCTTTGTCGGTAGGGTGGTAACTAGCCACGGCCGAAGCCTCCCACCAGCCAGACCTTGACCAATTAAGAAAATCTCAATCGGCCCAGCCGGGGATCGAACACAGGACCTCCGTTTTGTAAATCCACCGCGCATACCACTGTATTGTTGATAATAATAATTAAGTAATTAACAAAATATTTATGAAATTCTAACCCCAAAATTAAAAGCAATAAAGGAAATGAAAGTTTGATAAAATTAACATTAAAAATTATTAAGTTATATTTTGACACAAAAAGTTTTATTTGAAAAGTACAAAATGTAAGCATCACTTCTTTTTTAATAATCAAAAACCCAATGACATCAATTCACGTGTACAAAATTAACTTCTAGCGAAGTTTCCAAAGTAAACCTCATGTAGGCTTATTTACTTCGTTTCCAATCAAATGTTCATTAAAACTTGCTCGAGTTTAATTGCAATGTGTTTGAGATACGAGTATTATCGCGGTTTGAAGGAATTTAATATATCTCATCAATATGAGCTCGGTTCTAATATAAGTTTTCATATACAAAACTTTGAAAGCACCTTTACATACATAGCCTTAAAGTTACTATTTTACAACTTGCAATATTATAAATTCACTAGCTGACGTCGCACGGTTTCACCCACGTGGTACCCGTTCCCGCAGGAATATGGCGATAATATATAAATAATAGCCTTCCTCAATAAATGGGCCGTCTAACACTGAAATATTTTTTCAAATCGGACCAGTAATTCCTGAGATTAGCGCGTTCAATCAAACAAACAAACAAACTCTTCAGCTTTATAATATTAGTATAGATACCTTTACTTTACCTATAGTTTTCAAGTCTCGAGACTCCGTCACAAAGAGATGATAGTAGGTCATCATCATCATCATTACGACTTTCAAACATCACGGCCTCAAGCCGCCAGCTTCCAGTGGTTCTCTACAATGCGCTTAATGTTCTTGGTCCAGCCAGTTGTGCGTCGACCCACATTGCGCTTCCCAGAGCTGGGTCACTATTTCAGCACCTTGGGATCTCAACTTCCATCAGATCTTCGATGTTTGCCCTGTCCATTTTCACTTCGCCTTTGACTTTGATCCTTCAACGGATATCCTCTTTTCTGATTCGATCACGCAGAGAAACTCGATGCATTACCCGCACCATATCCCGTTATGTGACTCAGAGCCTTAGGCGGCCTCATAAAAATAACCTCATAAGTCGGTATATCAATTACTAGCTGACACCGCGTGTTTTCCGTACCCGTAGGAATACGGGGATAATATATAGCCTATAGCCTTCCTCGATAAATGGGCTATCTAACGCTGAAAGAATTTTCGCGCATTCAATCAAACAAACTCTTCAGCTTTATAATATTAGTATAGATAAATTATTAAATCAGAAAAATATAAATTTGATTTAAAAATCTCTACATAGGTACCTAATATATCGCCATAATATAAGTATTTACATATACAATAGAAGTCGTATTTACACTCACAAAATACAAGAACACTTCAAACGTTACATAAACAGAGTCTACAAAGTGGCATTTAGTCGTCCACAAATTCCTAGAATACAGTGCAAACTGCACTCAAATAGATATTATTTGCACGCAATTTTCGCCGATACCGACATGTTTGAACTTGTCACCGCTGCACGATAATGTTTGCAGTTAATTATGGTAATGGATTGCAATCTAAACACCGGGCTTGTCTCTCAGCCGTTTACTCTATGAGTTCGGAGCAGGTATAGTACGCGCGTTAACAACTGAGTCTTAGGGCCATAAATCATTTCTCTATATCTATCTCGCTTGCACTTATGGGTCTTATGGAGCCGTCTAGTGAAGGGTGTAACAATGAAAGACATATTATCGATAAGTAAAGTTTATTATCGTATCTTGTTCACAAAATTAAAAAAATTAACAATATTTGATTTAATATAATACATATTTCATATTATATAATTATTAACTAAATAAAATTAATCTTCATCTGAGTCTTCATCATCAGAATCTTCGTCTTCTGCCAAATTTATTATAAGCGGCGCGTGATCTCTAATTAGAGCTTTTTGTAAATCTTTGTTTTGAAGTTCTTCGGCATGCCTAACACATTTGGCCCAGTCTTCTCGTGTGACATTTTCTATGGCTCGGTGGAGGTGATTTTCGACATCTGCTATCTTGAAGGTATTATTATTCTTCGCAACTTCTCCCTTTACTTGTGCCCAAATTAATTCTATTGGGTTATATTGACAGTGATATGGAGGGAGCCTTATTACTTCATGACCTCGTTCATTTGCCAGATGGTCTAAAGCGTAGACCTTCTGCGGGTTACTGGCTTTTACTTTTCTTATTAATTCTTCAATAATTTCGTTGCTGGAATATGGAATCTTTTTCTTTGTCAACCATTCTTGAATTTCAGCTTTCCTCGTGTTTCTTGTGGGTATCTTTTCCAACTGTATCGAATGATAGCTTGCGTTATCGACAATTATAACTGAGGGCTCTTCAAGTAGATTCAGGAATTCGGAAAACCATGCCATATATGTTTCGCCATCCATTTCTGTGTGGTAATCAGCATCCTTTGATTTCACCGCTTTAAATATTAGCTTTAAATTTAGAGAAGCCACTTAATTCGGATCACTTTTCAATTCATTGAGAAACAGGAATACGTTGTGAATCAGTGTTCGAGCTTGAGGGCTAATATCGCCATGTAATTTCTTCAGATCAACGTTAGAAAATAAAGTATCCATAGTGCGCAACGAGTAACACATGAATGTATTTATTTAATTGCAGTAAACACATTTATAGCAAAAAAAATACGCAATGCAATTACATTAGAAACCGACCAATCAGAATCGTCCAAATCATTATTGACTCATCATTAGCACGTGCGCAGGTAGCCGTTTATCGATAATTAGGGTGCGCAGGTAGGCGCGCTGCACATTCCTATCTTTTTTGACTTTTATGACCGGACGACTCAGATGATAACGCGCATACTATAGTAGGTACTAGGTACACGGAATTTGTCAGATGAAGAAGTAATTTCGGTTTGCCGTAACTGAGTCGAGACGTGGTTTTTGCGGTGTAGACACTGTTTTAAATGAATAAAATATACGCAGTATTTTAGGATGTGTAGTATCCTGAACTCGGGATGAAAGTAGCCCTTGCATTCCTCCTGAGTGTTATTTATCTCTGTGCCAAGTATTTTCAAAATACGTACCCTACTTTCTTTATGAAATAGTGAAAGACACATAAATCCATTCTCATGTTTAGTTAGATGAGCTGAAAGCTTACATTTTCCGAGCCACTAACAGAGCCGTGATAGCTCAGTGAATACGGCGAAAGTTTAGCAACAGTGAATTGCATTCATTATTGGACTATAAGCCTAACCTCTCTCATTCTGAGAGGAGACATGTACTCAAGAGTGAGCCGAATATGGGTTGTTAATGTTGATATACCACTAAAATAATGGGAATGATGACTAGGTTTGAATATATTGATTTTTATGATACATTTGGGTAAATAAGGTCAATGTTAACTAATTTATACATAAAAAGCAAAGATTGTCTGGATATTTGCAAAATAAATAAGATAATAAGATTTCAAAACCTATTAAAAATCTTTTATCGTAATTAGATGAAAATTCATACAGTTTTAGCTTCCTTACATTAAATGTGACATTTTTTATGTATGAACTGTAAACCTAAACGCACAAATAACAAAGATATTAGTAATTTTGTTTGAACGCCCATACAAATCTAATGATTTAATGATGTACCTATGACGTCATTAGTTCGTACCATTTTGTATGGGGCGTTTTTCAAGGATCCGCGGCAGTGCCGCAAATCTGACCATTTAAATCCCTGTAGCTCCGAAAGTAATGATCGCAGATACCCAGATACTTTTACAAAATTGCATATTAGCATACTCTTAATTTATATACAACTAGCGGACGCCCGCGACTTCGTCCACGTGAAACTCGATGTAAACTTTCAACTACCCTACCATACCCCTACCCTACCCTTACCCTACCCCTACCCTACATTGAAATTTTTCCTGAATTTTCTTTGCTATAAACCTCACGGAACCCGAGACCTTTTCAACGAATGGAAAACCGTGGAAATCGGTTCGTGCGTTCTGGAGTTATAGCTTCAGGAAGGAAAACCCGACTTTTTTTATGAAAAGTATCCTATGTCCTTCTCCTGGCTCTAAACTACCTCCCTGCCAATTTTCAGCTAAATCGGTTCAGCCGTTCTTGAGTTATAAGTGGAGTAACTAACACGACTTTCTTTTATATAATTATATAGATTTAAAAAACTGTCATCATCCCTATTCTATGATACATTTTTAGATTTTTTCTCACATAAAGTAATACACTATGGAACTGGCCTGACCTACTGTCATGTGCTTCGAATCACCTATTCACTACTGTCCCAGTGAACGGATTCCGCTTAATCAACATTCGAATTGGAACTATTCGAAGTGATTGAAGCGAGAACTTCGGTTGACGAGCAATCTTCTAGTAATATCCTTCGTGAACTCAATTACACTATGCGAACACCTTCAATTTGCTAGCGGAGTACTAAGTTTGAAAACTGTTCAGTTCAGCAAAACATTTTATAGTGCTAAGTTTAGTTTTCATAGTTCAACTAAGCGTACTATTAATACACAGAGATGTAGAGAAGTAAGTAATAGTGGTGTGGACGATGAGTACACTCACTGGCACTAACTGGCACTGCATAATGTTATCCAATAGTTGTTGTTGTTTTGATGACCGCATTGTTGTTGTATTAACTGATGCAGTTATGAAAAACTAAATAAATAAGTAAACAACCTAATATTGATATATTAGATCTAATCTATACTAATATTATAAAGCTGAAGAGTTTATTTGTTTGATTGAACGCGCTAATCTCAGAAACTACTGGTCCGATTGGAAAAATTCTTTCAGTGTTAGATAGCCCATTTTTCGAGGAACGCTATAGGTTATATATTATCCCGATATTCCTACGGTAACGGGAACCACGCGTGTAAAACCGCGCGGCGTCAGCTAGTAGGATATAAGAATTAAAGTATATTAAAATTAGTAGTTTAAAAAACAAAGAAAACACGCCATTACAACCTCATGTAGGTTGTAATGGGGTTCATTTCAAATAACCTGCCCGCCATCTTGGACGTCCGCCATATTGGACTTAAGTCACGTGACGTCACTTATTTTTTTCGTATTCCTGACAGCAAACCCTTTCATTTGATATACCATATCATACGGGATGGATTTCAAACAGCCATCTTGGCTAAGCCGCCATATTGGATTTGTAATGAAGTTTCTTAGATAGTCATGTATTGTCTTAGAACTCAGAGCGTGTGCAAAATTTCATCCTAACCAAAGACAAGTGAAGCTAATATAAAGCGTGTAAAAAGAGATTCAAATAAGGCAATAATAAAGGAAAATGAAAAGAAAAGAGATTATAATAATATTTTTAAGCCTCTGGCAAACGTGCCTGGACCAGATTCAGAACGTTAACGGTTTCTAAGGTAGAGGAAACCAAAATAGCATGCAAGGATCATATCAAATGTAAGAACTGTGGCATCTACTTATTCTTACGGGAACAAGACAATCTAAAACAATAATATTATTTCGTCTTCCCCTGAGCAAGAAGCTGATTTGGCCAGATATATGTATAGCTGTATCTAAGTTTATCAGCCCCTGTTCCTACTAAATTAAGTAGGTACGATAGTCAAGTAGATATTATATAGTTTTGATCATTGTAGCATTAGGAAACAATCTATTTACAAGAGGTAGAATCTTTCAGTTCTTATAATATGACAAAGGTCTGGCTATGAAAGGCATTTAGACTATGATTGAGTCCTAAACAAGGTTCTTCATATCCTATAAAAGATAGACACGAGCATTAAATTCGGGATGATTTAAAAATCCATTTACAATATAATAGGACAAGAAAATTTATAGATTCTTTTACGCTAATAGCAACTTTGCGCTAACGGCAAGAGAAATAATTTAAAAGGTCATATTTTAAACGTATGTAGTATCCGGAGTTGCAAAGGAATTACCAATACATCAAAGAAAAGTAACCACTGCGTGTCATGTAATAAGGGTTGTAATTGTGTAAATAGAAATAAATATTTCTCTATATTTATTGTGTTACTGTACGCACATCAATACTTCATCGCGAAAAGGTTAGCTGCAAGCGTTCAGAGTCCATACGTCAAACTGATTTTGTTTTGCCTTTTGCGTTCTTAAAATTGAAGTGTAAGTTATTTGCTAGTTAGTTAATAGTTTTTATAATGTTACACTATGTTTGGAAGTTAAATTTAATTTAATTTTTGCTTTATTGCTATTTTCTTATATATTTAAATAGCACGAAGGCAATATAATTGTTTATTTTGGCACTATTTTTAATAAAAATGGTGTTATAAGTTACATGTGTCTGTCTGGACTGACTATGCTGACTTTTTCAAGGTGCTGGAATGGCGACCCCGTACTTGAAAGCGCAGTGTTGGTCGACCCCCCACCAGGTGAACTGGCGATATCAAGCGAGTCGCAGGGATTCGCTGGATGCAGGCAGCTCAGGATCGTGATGTTTGGAAGTCCCTACAAAAGTCTATGTCCTGCGGTGGACGTCATCGGCTAATATTATGAGACTAAGGCTCGGAAACTGTCACTCAAAAAGTCACATTACCTCCGTAAATCTGAAAAAGTGAACAATAGGCTGATTTATATAAGCTTTGCAAATACTATTGCACAGTTTTGCAGTCTACGTCTACTATTCATTCCTATGTACACCCAATATTGGAATTGGAAAGGTATGGATCCGTCCCGCCTTTTGATTAGTTTTAGAAAAGTTGAATTTACTCGTTCATTTTACTCCATGCGCTGTATAGTGTATCAATATTGGTTAAAATCTATGTACGTGAAATAAATCTGTATAAATATGAGTTGGAAAATTGAAAGTTTTGATGAAGATTTATTACAAAACTCCGTTCGTGTGAAATTCTGTTTTTCAGTGGTTTTTTATGCTTCCTGAAGATGTAACTAAAATGACAATGTCAACTGATGTCCACGAAACTACAAAAATTTTCAGTAGGTTGGAAACTACTAACAGTGGTGAATTTCGTAAATGTCCACTAACTTAAGTCTAAGTTGGTGAATCGGACTGCAGATTTGGGATTTTGGTTTTGTACATTAGTGCTTTGGAGATCACTCTAAGCGTGAAGTTACTATTTTTTACATTTTATAGTGACTTTTGAGGTCAAAAATCATCGCCCTAAGTCAGCCAACCCAAGAACGTAGCACCGTAGTGAATCTAAACATCAAACCCTTTTTTGAAAGAAGAATAACCATTGCTGTAGTTTATAAGAAGGTTGATGATGATGATGATTTAGCCTTAATCATGTTTTATTTACCCAAATAATTAGTTCTCTCATTTGAATAAAAATTAATTCGGCTGCACGCCTCTCCCTAGTCCATGATGCCGGAACACTGATGTTACGCGGTGACCGGCTGCCCGTGACGATGAAATATTGATTGGAATCTAAAATCCATGCCAGGCTTGAAGCCGGCCGCCACTTTTTATATTGCCTTTTGTGCTGTGAAGTGTGTTTTTTGTTCATCTAGTTATTTGATTTCATTACGATAACGCGACGTGTTAATTTTGACGGCCAATAGGGTTGCATCCCATTTTTTTTTATGCTATTACTATTCTGGGGTATTAGTAAAGTTTGATTATGTAACGTCATGTGTTAATGAATTTTGTGAATTGGATTTACTTTTATACGTACTATTTGTATCGTGGTTTCATCTGCGTAGGATCCTATGCTATCCTGTGTAGGACATTGAAAAAAGAAAACAGTCATAAGAATTTTAACTACTGTGCCTTATTGACAAGCAATGCATGTTTTTAGCGAGTGTGTTCTGTGAAGAGATGCTTCATTATACATTCTAATTATTAGGATTAAAACATTTTATCTGCTTGATTTCTAAACATTAAATACTTATAAAAATTAAATTAAGCTGGATATTGTTTGTGGTTCAGCAATCGTATTGTAGTTAATGATAGTGGATAAAGTGGAATCACAAAATATGCTTAACCTTTATTAAACATTGTATCTTATAATTTTGACAAATACATTTCTGTTATAAGCCCAAAATTATTACTTACTTTTAAATCAAGATTTCCTTTATAAAATACATTAAGAGATAAAAATACAGCTAATAAAACCACGTCCTTTGCAATTAATGCCCAATTCGTTTTTATTCTCAACGTTTCGGCAAAACATTACAAGCTTTAACTAAAAGTTTTAATTGCAACCGAATAAAAAACATACAATGGAATATACGAAACGGATTTCTTGAAACTATTATTTATATCTGCGCCATCAAAGTGACGTTTGACTCTACAGAAACGGATGGTCGCGCAAAAAAATCCGCAATCGCCTTACATATCGTAAACGAAAAAAAAAAACATCGCGCCAAAAGAACCCTGTCATCCGAGGCTTTATACATTATGTCTCCCCAAAACTTTTTTCGGTGCCCAAAACGCAACAAGAGATACAAAAACAAGTAAAAAAACCGCAGCATTGTTTCGTATCGTTTACAAACAAAGATTTGGTAAAAAAAAAAAAAACTAAAACATCGCCACCCGAAAAAAAAGACGCATCAACATACAAGAGAGTGTCATAATATATCTCAGTTACAGGGCGCACGGTTAAGTGTGAAATATACTGTTCAATATTTATAGGATTTTTATTTGTGTTATTTATTCACATGGCACGTTTTGTCGTTGAACGAGTAGTGTTGCCAGACATTGTTGGCGTATTCAGGATCGGTCACTTCATTTTTATAATAATATAGTGGTACATAGCATTCGTTTTATCATTATCATCATCATCATCATCATCATTATCATCATCATCATCATTATCATCATCATCAACATCATCATCATCATCATCATCATTATCATTATCATCATCATCAACATCATCATCATCATCATCATCATCATCATCATCATCATCATCATCATCATCATTAACAGTCAATTGACGTCCACTATTGGACGTAGATTTAGAGTCCTGGAGAATGAAGGATAATTGTTTCTATAACGAACATATATACAGATATCGTATCGATCACTAATCACCCCCTGATAGTTATTTTGGAAATATATTTCATGTGCTTGTACAGAATTGACATTTCTACATATCATAAGTATAGATTGCATTTTAAAACCGCACTAAAAGACGTTGTAAAATCCCACACAAACCTATACTTCTGGGAACACTACCGAAACAAAAGGAGATATGGCATTTCTACCTTCTTTTTCGTCAGTATCTGCATTCATTTCGGTTGTCTTAGGTGGTATAAATAATGCATTATCACGCGTAGGGTCCGCAGCGGTCAGAGGGAATAAAATTATTTGCTCACGTACGATAACATCAGATTTTCTGTCTGTACCTACAATGTCTCACATTGTCATGGTAATAAAAGGAATTTCAGATACGTAAGTTGGTGGGTTCGAACCATTCTTACTGTTGAAATAAAGTAACATTGCCCGCAGTTTCTTCGTTCAGTTAAATCAAATAACAAGTAAAAGTTTTGACGGCCTCACAGAAGATTTACAAGACGGAGATCCTTGGTTTGATCCCTGGCTGGGCCGATTGAGGTTTTCTTAATGGACTCAGGTCCAGGTCTGGTGGGAGGCTTCGGCCGTGTTTAGTTACTACCCTACCGACAAAGACGTATCGCCAAGCGATTTAGCGCTATCGTGTAGAAACCTCCTTACAAATTAACCCGTTTTCAAGTTAGATTGCATCACTTACCATCAGGTGAGACTGCAGTCAAGGGCTAACTTGAAATACTTAAAAAAAGAAGAAATATTTTATTGTTTTAACAAATTAAATAAAACCAATAATAGTAACTAGGAATTACTATTGTGTTTGGACTATTGTGATGGTACTAAATGGTCCAAACAGTGGTCCATCATGGTTTTTTTTATATATTTTAGCCATACCTAGGTCAGGCCATCTTAGTATACTAATTATGTGACAGTGCATCTTAATTAAGTAAAATTATAGACACGCACTTTATTATATTTTTAAAATCTACCAAAAAAATTCTCCGAATTATTTCACAACGACTAGTTGCCTCGACTGGTGACAGAAATACTGGCTCGGGAAAGGCAAAGGATCAACCTGACTGAGTTGTCCAGCATGGAAATGCAGTCAGTATTCCACGTGGATGATCTGTGTAGTTATAAGGATAAGTTAGCTTAAGATCATATTATATTCTTTTACAAATAGTGTAAATATAAATGAGTAAAGACATCTATCTATCTATCTATCTATCATCGTCCAAATTTGAACGTTTTGAAGATGATGATGATGGTAACTAAAGATAAAATATTTAATAAACTTAGCTTAAGGAAAGTTGATTTCCTATTAGTATTAATCGTAAGTAAACAGAGGAGAAATTCAATCATACTAAAATGTGAGTAAAAATTCCGCTAAAGAGAACAAGGAGCACAAAGATGGCGCCGTTTAATTAGAATGCAAATTTAATAGCCCCTGTTGATTTACATGTCAATAGGGCCCAAAATAATGTAATCCTGAAACCCAGGAGACAAAGGAATATTCTAGATACTTATTGATCGTATACAGCGCTACTTTGTTGAAGTATATTTTTTTATTTAGAAATAAGCTTGCCCGCTTTCATCTCACAGAGGAATTCATATACGTTGTAGAGGCTACCCCAGGGGATCATTCAGCCGCTGAGTGTCGAATTTAGCTTCTATTTGTTTGAGAATTTGACACTCAGCGGGTGAATGATCCTCTGTGGGTGCTCCATTTCCCTAGACCCATTTCATGTGGAGAAAGTGAATTTAGAACTCGCTTCCCTCCTCTCTCTCCCCCACGATGGAGATGAGATTCCCCCTACGACTTGCGATGAAGTTCGTTCGGTTATCAAAGGTCTACATAAAAAGAAGGCCCCAGGTCCCGACTGTATAAGTAATAAAGCGATAAAGCTACTCCCTATGGAGATTATAAACCTACTTGTTAACATTTTCAATGTCCTCTTGTCACACTGCTCCTTCTCCAATGCGTGGAAGGAAGCCACTGTCATAGGTATTCACAAGCCGGGCAAACCCCGCGATCTCCCTTCTAGCTATCGCCCTATTAGTTTACTCAACACTATTGCCAAGGTATACGAGATTATTATTCTTAACCGTTTAAAGGCTGTATGCGATGAGAAGCAACTTCTCATCAAACAACAGTTCGGATTTAGAACCCAACACTCCTGTGTACAACAAGCGCATCGCCTCACGGAGCATATTCTCACCGGCCTTACCCGGCTTCGCACTCCTATTCCTACTGGGGCCATTTTCTTCGATGTAGCAAAAGCCTTCGACCGAGTATGGCACGAAGGCCTAATAGTTAAGCTTAGCCGCTTCGGCGTACCTAGCAGACTTGTCCGATTGTTTCACAATTATCTGTCAAATTGCACCTTTCGATACCGCCTAGATGGCACTCTCTCGTCTCCCAGGCCCATCCGAGCGGGAGTCCCTCAAGGATCCGTGCTCTCCCCGCTTTTATATTCACTCTTTACGAGTGATATACCCACTAACCATCCAGGTGTGCACATCGCCCAGTTCGCGGATGATACCGCACTGTTTGTGACACACCCTTACCGTAGATCCATAATAGCCCGCCTCCAGAAAGCGGTCACACACTTAGCAAAGTGGTTTCGCAAATGGAGGATAGAGGAAAACCCAGAGAAGAGTGCAGCAGTGCTCTTCTCAAGAAAACTTGCACGCCATTACTTCGATTTAAAAGAGGTCTCCTTACATGGAGCACCTATCTCGTGGCAACGCACTGCCAAATACCTAGGTGTGACCTTTGATACCCGTATGAGCTTCGCGACTCACATACAGAAAGCCAGAAAAAGAGCTGCTTATGTGATGAGTCGTCTCTATCCTATGATATGTGCTAAAAGCAAATTATCCCTCCGCTCTAAGGTCACTCTCTATAAGACCTGCATCCGTCCAATAATGACCTACGCTAGTGTAGTGTTTGCCCATCGCCCAAAGGTGACCCTAAAACCCCTTCAGGTCCTTCAGAACCGATTTATGCGTCAGGCCACGGGCGCTCCGTGGTTTGTGCGCAATAACGACCTACATAGAGACCTAGATCTCCCCACAATAGCCCAATATATTAAACAGCTCTCGAAAACTTTTGAGAGAGCCGCCACCCACCCCAACCAACTAGTGGTTGAGGCTTGCAGCTACATCCCCGATATCAACGCTGATTGTAGATCTAGACGCCCAAAAAACGTCCTTTACGATCCTGACGATGACATAACGAACGACAATGCTTCCCAGGCAACACAAACACAAGCTACACAGCGTCTTCGCCGGCGAAGACGAGGTCCCCGATATCTGACGTCACCCAGACGTGGGCTTTTAACTCACGATCTCGGGGGCGCCCGGACTGATACACTCAGGCCAAAACACCCTTCCCGAACGGCCCTCTAAGTCGAGGCCCGAGTCTCAGAGAAGACGCCCTTAGAGAGTCGTTCCGCCCACTACTTTCTTCTGCCTTCGGGCCCCATATCGGGGGGTTTGGGCGATGCTTCTGCGCTCGCCCAAACCCCCCGGTGACGCCGCTGAGGTCCCATAAGGAGCCTACGGCACTTACACAATCAGAAAAAAAAAAAAAAAAACTGTGGGTGCTCCTACAACGTCTATGAATACCAGTGTTCGATTGCATCATAACTTACCATCAGGTGAGATTGTAGTCGAGAGCTAATTTGTAGATAATAAAAAAAAACAAGTTGTGCAATACAAAATGGGTATTAAAAGAAATAGTTGCTTTAGCTGGATTCCAGTAATAGCTAATACTCGTAAGTCTAACAATAAGAATGATTAATGTCTTAATAGCAAAAGTAAACCAGAAAGAAAATTGTATGTGCAGTAAATATAAATGAGCAAAACGCAAGTAGTCTACGCCAGTAAAAACCCTCCAAGTTGTTACAACTGGTATTGTCTAGATTAACTTTTTAATAACCCGTAACTAACTCGAGCGGAATTATAAAATTAGTTTAATGAAAGTTGCCGGCGAGTGTGGATTAAAATTTTACATAAACGCGAAACTCGGTCGTACTGTTTTTCTTTTCGAATCCCCATAAGAATTGAATTTTTATTAAAGGATTAGCTTTTATTACAGCCAGCGAGTATTAAAGTTGTAATAGTGAATAATGGGTCTCTGTGCTCGGATTCCATATAAAATACAATGTTGATATTACTTTGTGCCAATAATCTGACGTCTATTGCTCTGCCTAGGTGAAAAAAGCGTATAAATACAACAAATGCATTCCTAAGTAGCGTTTTTAAAACACTATGCATTTTGGGCGTTGGAAATAGACCATCATTTAACTTCATACTAAATTTGAACGCTTTTTTAATGTCCGTTAAAAAACTCTTGTGCGAATGAGGGCGTATACTTCAAAAACTACTAGCTAGATCGCGCAAAGTGCGATGTTTTATGTTCAGTCCATTTTATCAATATTATCATAAAATTTGCCTTTCGAAACGGTTACCTAAGTATTCATATGTTCCCTAAAATTACTTACAAACCCGACCTTTCTTAATTTGATAAAAGGCAAACTCTAAATAGACATTGCATTCAATGCATATGCATTATACTTGTATTTTGTATGATGTAAAATCAATCACCAAGCGTAAACTTTGTAATTTCATCAAAAAAATTATCAAATAAATATTTACACAGTCTATATTCGCTTACCTTTAAAACACCCCATTAAATAAAAGTAATATTCAAGGCTCTAAACACACAAAATGGGCAATATTGTTTATGACGAGCTGACGCGACGCCGCCATTTTCCGTCGGGAAATTTATAATACTTTCAACACATGCCCCCAAAATCAGATTGTATTAAATTAGTAGGCTCTAAACTTGTGTTTGCGGAGTATCATAAAGTTTCAACTATGAAGCTAATAAAACGAAACGTTATATTATTCAAAGGGAATTCGAAAAACAAAAGCGCCTTAATAAATTAGGTTATAGGTGAAGAGATAGCGACTGGAGATTTCTATTGATTTATGGATTTAGCTATAATTCGAAAACAAAGCAAAAAATAATTGTATTTCCCGATCCGTAAGTTATATAAGTCTTCGAACAGTGCGTGTTGCCAGTGATGACCTATGGTTCCGAGACTTGGTCGCTAACTATGGGCCTCATAAGAAGGCTCAGAGTCACACAGCGGGCGATGGAACGAGCTATGTTAGGAGTATCTCTGCGGGATCGAATCAGAAATGAGGAGATCCGCAGAAGAACCAAAGTCACCGACATAGCTCAACGAGTTGCGAAGCTGAAGTGGCAATGGGCGGGGCACATAGTGCGAAGAGCCGATGGACGTTGGGGTCCCAAAGTGCTGTAATGGCGACCCCGCACTAGTAAGCGCAGTGTTGGCCGACCCCCCACCAGGTGGACTGACGACATCAAGCGAGTCGCAGGGATTCGCTGGATGCAGGTGGCTCAGTATCATGATGTTTGGAAGTCCCTACAAAAGGCCTATGTCCTGCAGTGGACGTCCATCGGCTGATATGATGATGATGATGATGAAGTTATATAGGGAAATACAATCTTTGAAGTACTTATGTAATAATAATTTGGTTAGATTGAGTAGTTGAGTACTTAAAACAATAGCGAATATATAAAATAGCAATATAATAAAATAAATAATTATAATTATAAGATAAGTCTTTAATTTAAGATAAGTCTATAATTATAAGATAAGATAAGCGTAAAACATCGCTTATAGCACTGATCACTCAAAATTACAATCGAAAAACCTCAGCTGATAGGAATATTTCCTGTAGAAAATTCTATTACGCAGCTCAAACTAAAATTATTTCTTAATTAACTTACTATTTTTAACTTAGTACTTACCTCCTAGAAATAGATACAACTACAAATCATCATTCGGCTCATACTTCGTAGAATCGATGGACCTTGGGGTCCCAAGTTGCTGGAATGGCGACCCCCCACTAGATGGAACGATGACATCAAGCGGATAGCAGAGAGCCGCTGGATGCTTGGAACCGTGATGTTTAGAAGTCCAGGCCAGCAGTGGACGTGCATCGGCTAATAATGATGATGATGATGACACATCATAAATGAAAATGTATCACTATATTGAAATGTCCAACAGTAGTGCTAAAGGTGACGATTGCTCCTGTACTATTTGAAATAAGGTTAGGTTTACGAGACACTAAATAAATAAAGACATGCGAATGCCATTAGTGTTATTACAATTTTATAGAGCTTTATACACCAGGTGGGTACGGATAACAGTTGAGTTGGAAAATCTCATTAAAGGATAGATTAATGTGGTGAACTAACTATATTTTCCATATTACATTGGAACCCTTCCTAATAATATAATGGAATTTACTTATCACAATTCAATTACAGTAATGTAAAGAAACAAGTACCTTCAAAGGCATCGTCTGGTTTATTTGAATAGAGTTTAAAATCTGTTTTTGGACTAAATAACTTTACTTATTACTTAATAATACTTTATAAAAACAATCTCATTTTAATACTTACTACTGAGACGAATATCTTAGCATTCCATGGATTCACCGTGCGGGTGCCGGGTCCATCGCGTAGTAGAGAGAAAAACTCCGAGCAGAGTCCTGAACTTGTGACTACAGGATGTAGGGTTAAGGAATTCCTTGATGATCGATCAACACTCCCCGTTCTCTGCTCGTGTAACTACTAATATTATAAACACGAAAGTTTGTATTGGTGTATGTTTGTTTGGATGTTTGTTACTCTTTATCGCCGCTGCTACTAAAGCGATTTGGCTGAAATTTGGAGTGGAAATAGATTTTACTGTGAATTAACACATAGGCTACTTTAATCCCGAAAAAAGCCATGGATTCCTGAGATTTGCGAAAACCTGATCATTTTGATGGTATGAATGTTGGTTACTCTTTCACGCCTCGGCTACTGAAAGGAATCACCTAAAATTTGAAGTCAAGATAGATTATAGTCTGTATTAACACACATGCTACTTTTTATCCCAGAAAAAAATATGGTTCCTGAGAGATTTGTGAAAAAACTAAATTCCACGCGGACGAAGTCGTGTGCGTCCGCTAGTTAAATATAATTTCTAAAATTTTCTGGTGAAAATTACCTCTTCAGGCTTAACCTTATTTAACGTTACTTAACTTAGCTTAGCTTAACCAGACTTCATCCGAGGATCAAGTTTCAACATTGATAGCCAGATCTTCGTTACTTTACAATCCCTAAAAGTTTGTTAGCCCATGATATTCCTTGTAGGCTATCTGGTCATCACAGGCCATAATAACAGTTGTGAAAGTTGCAATGCGCACCTGCTTCATACTATGCTCTTTGCAGAGAAATTATCTTAGAACATGTAGTACAAGCCGTTTGTAAGGGCCTCTATTTGCTCTAATGCAAATACAGGAAGTCATATACGTATATAAAAAAATTGTTAACCAATTCTGTATATTCAGTATTTATCTCTACTAATATTTTAAAAGGTTAAAATATGTGATGTTGTAGAGGGTAATCTTTAGATCTACTGAACCGATTTTAAAAATTCTTTTACCACTAGAAAGCTACATGTCATGGGCTATATTTTATCCCCGTTCGGGATCAGGAACTACGCAGTTGAAACCGCGGGACGCGGGACCGTGGATGCCAGGTCTTGTCGCAGAGAGAAAATCTCCGACCAAATTCAGAGACTTGTGACCTTTATAGTGCCACTGTGAGATTATGACCAACGGGTGTAGGGTTATGGAGCTCCTAAAATCAGAGTCAAAGTCTAAGTCAAAGTCAAAGTCAAAATTCATTTACTTCAATTAGGCTTAGCTTACAAATACACACAAACATCACTAATAACATATACAATTCGCTTGTCACTCCCCTTCTTCGCTTGCGCGTATTTTTAAAAACCGAATTAAATGCTGAAAAAGTCGCGGGTTTCTGCTAAATGCTAAAAAGTTGAATTTCATGGCTATCGGGTATCGTGGCACGTCAAATCGAAATTTAAATATCTTCGATCATTTCTGTGTTTAAACGTGGTCTGCTGTTTATTTAATGAGTGATTTGACTAGATATGAGGGTAGGTTAGTTTATATACAGACCAACTAGTTTTTTGCACAGAATTATGGGCCAAGCGAGCAATGGATTTATTCTGAGTTTGTTGTACTTGCCACTAGCGACCCTATATATTATCTTAACATAGCTATCCGAGCGCATACCCCAAATTAAACTTAAAAAAAAATATTATTTCTAAGTCAGTTCAGGTTGGAAAAAAACTTGGGAATTTTGCAACAAAACTTCATCTTTAAACTCTACTTACAAAATTCCAACTATTACTCGCATTACGAGTACGTTAGTTGATCAAAGACAACGAGAATTTTTATTCGAAGTTATGAACTATAACTGCTCAAACTACCTTTTGGACTTTTCAATTACTTGAAAATCTTTTAACATGTACTAATATTATAAATTAATGTAATCCTAACATTCTCTAATTGGTTATAGTTATTAATAGTTGGTTTTAAATATAAACATTTAAAAGATTGTTTTTCTTTTGTAAGAAATTTCTGCAAAAATAATTATAAAATAATACTCGGTTTTCCACACAAAGTGATCGGAAGCAACTAATATTGACTATGGATAAAAATACCTTTTGCCGTTGATTCAGTGGTTTTTTATCATTTTTCACCCTCGACAGTATCATTTTCCATCGGACACAGAAGCTTTCGTGAAAGCTTACAGATTCGATTAGAGACAACGATCGAATTTCCTATTAAGTTCGCTTGCATCCGCCCGAACGTCACGTGCTTCCGAATACAGCCTCGTTTTATAGCAGATCTTTATAGCAGTTCTGATACCCTAGTACTTTTTAATCGTCTCAATACCGTAAAAGTGATGAATTTTGTACTAGTGGTCACCGTCTGAGCGAAATTCGACCATAATCTTGGACTTTTATGATGGCTCTGTTGTCAAAGATAATTAATCTAGACTCTAAGATATCTGTAATTTTAAAAACGCAGTTAATGTAAAGAACAATAATATTTTATCGCCGAAAGTTTGTGTGTGTGTTTGTGTTTAAGTGTTTGTTTGTTCCTCCTTTGCGTTACTGAAGCGATTTGATTTTTTTCTAGGTTAAAATGTAGGCTACTCTTCATCCCGGAAAAATCCATGTTTCCCGCGGGATTTGTGAAAAACTGAATTCCGAGCGGACGAAGTCGCGGGCGTCTGCTAGTAAAAAATAAATCTAAAAGAAAGAATACCTTACCTTTTTAAATACGTAAATTTTTTAAATTTTCCGGTTTAATCGAAATTGGACAGTTATTTTATATGAATGTCTTTATTCTTTCTCTTCTGATCTCATAATGATCGTTACTGCTAACAACAGTAGTAATTGGAGATATGAATACCAATTATGTAGAATCTAAATCGAATGACATTTTAAACCGCCATGATAACTCAACATACGTACGTTCGTATGTAGCTTTCTATAAAATCAGAAGTTAAACAAGATCAATTCGCAATGTTTTCCAACAGTTGCAGGTTTAATGGCTTTCGCTGATCCCTTTCAAATTACCATTTGATTCAATAGATTCTTATAGAGAAACATTACGGACAAAGACTCGCGGCTAGCCTTTAGTTAGCGCAAAGCAGTGCACATAACTTGCAATAATAAACATAAAGTACAGTGCGTTCGAGATAAATGGAACATAAATCCATTGAACGCTTGGGTTTTAAGTTTACGACATTGATTATCAACATTAATCATCATCAACTTCTTTTTAATGGCTCACTAAAGGACCTGGCATCTTTACTTATAGGAAACTGGATTGATTTGATTTAGTGCTTATGCTCTTATTAGATATTGTTAAAAAATTACAAATAAAAGTAAAAGTATAAAAAATAACACTGATGAATTGGACATAAGGATGTTAGTTACATAAACGATCATTATTTTTTTTGTCGGATCTGGGTGGCGTTGTGGTTGTGGTTACAAATTTATTGATTTTTCACGAAAATATTACAAAACTACGTAGTGAGATGTATCATTACTCGATAGAGGTGTATTGTAAACGTTTTTTTATTAATTTATTTTATTGATAACATTTAACAATTATTGAACATATCTATACTCTCGCTAAACTGTACAGGCAGGCGTGGATTGGATTTCGATACGCAGTTATTTAGAACCGTTTTAGTCTTTAGTCTTTAGTCTTTCAGCTTCGATTACTAACACGATTAAGTCATATATTATTCTTTTGCTCGTGATTTCCAGACTATTTTTAAAAAATATAAGCAAAACCTTAAAAGTAAGACATTAATGTTTTTTTTTAAATTCTGCAACCGTTTGCACAACAAGGTATTTATCAAAGTTCGTGTTACCTGATGCAGACTGTACATACAAACAACAAACTGTACTACAATTCACAACAAGCTCGATACACATACCTTATGTGTAACGGAATAAGGCGCAGTATTGTGCATCTGTTACACAAATAAGGCTCGCACGCAAGCTGTTGGATCCCACCGCCTGCGATGTTAATATTCATTACGACTCTCCTCCAGGGAGCATGGGGGCTTAGGAAATCGACGAGGCTGTCGCGAAACTTGTCAGTCTGTTATCGGGGAGATGTGGAAACGGATTCTTTGGAATATCATTATAATAATGTTTTATTTCGAACAAAGGAAGTCGGATTTTCTTATGAAAATCATGTTTCGAACAGGAATATTCTTTGTTGTCAGCCAAACAAGTTATTCTGCTACTGAGATTTTACTAGATTTTTTTTTAAGTTTTTAATTGAATAGGAAAAGAAACTTTGGAATACCGAAACTGAATAATTTTAGGCTTTGAATCCATATGTTTATTTTTATTATACTTTTTATATTTGTTATTATATGAATCAATGATTAGTAGAAGATAATGACATTCAATTGGCGTTGTTTTGTCTTGTTTAACAATGTGATTGTAATTTTGTTCCTTTTGTTTTTAATCTTAATATATAAATGCGGAAGGTCATTCATCACAAAACCTCGAAAACCGCTTGACTTATAAAGATGAAATTTGGTACGGAGGTAGTTTATAGATAATAAAAAAAGTCACGGGCGTCCGCTAGTACATTATATGAAAGTACTTTTTTGAATATCGAAATTTAGTTCCAATCCAATAACATCATACCACAATTATTACAATTGGTAGTATAAATAGTTAGTAGATTTCCAGAATATTTTGATAAGAACTAATTTCATTCTGGTTTTATC
This sequence comes from Bicyclus anynana, assembly GCF_947172395.1. Classification (NCBI taxonomy): domain Eukaryota; kingdom Metazoa; phylum Arthropoda; class Insecta; order Lepidoptera; family Nymphalidae; genus Bicyclus; species Bicyclus anynana. The sequence continues at coordinate 1,077,868 of NC_069095.1, forward strand.
CAGCATTAGATTTTCTAGGAAAAGCTACATCATTAAAAAACCAGGGAGTACACGTGTAAACTCGGCTTCTAGCTATCTATTGGATAATCTAGTAGCACAGACGTTTAAACACTGTAGTGATCATTTATCTGCGTATTTCAATGAGATCTTTATGCCTCATGTAATAAAGACTATAACTGTTTACTTTGGAGCGCATTGAGTTCCGAATTAATATTCATTTCCGCCAGTCTCGGGTAAAGCTTCACTACCAATGAAGTATATTCAGCGTCTCTACGGGATAGATATCCGCTACTGAGCTACAGAAGAACAATGTATGTGACAAAAGAAAAATCATATTTTGTTCATTTAAAAAGGTTAAAGATCAAAATGTGATGTCGCTTTTGTAGAGCGTGTATTTTTTAACCAGTAAAAAAATATACCTACTATCACATTATTTTAAAAACAACGATTTAGAACGAATTTCAGGAACGAACGCGTTTCGGTTGACGTTTATATTTCTAAAATATAGACGTCAACCGAAAAAAATAGTTGTACAAAATATAGTTATAGGTATATTTAATATAATTAAGAAAAACAACATTCAGCAAAATACTCTAGAATATCAAATCATGCATAGGAGTACTAGGTGTATTGCCCACTCTAATAATTAAAATTGTGTAAATTGATAATATTTTTCTTAATCATACCACAACCAACAACCAGCATTATACCATTAAATCTATCTAATCCATCCATTCAATAGAACTTTAGTGTAAAATTCTATTCACTTTACAATGCCATATACACTAATTTTGTCTTCAGCAATGTAGTTGAACGCCCAACCAGTTGTAATAACAAGATAATACGGGAACGTATAATTTTGTGTTTTTTATCTTTTTATACATACACAGACTAATTTCGCGTAAACTCAAATTAAATTTTTTAAAGTTTTGCTATGATGGTCCAATTGTTATATAGAAAAAAACAGTTGCAGCATAATGAGTAAAAGTATTTAATTTTTATTTTCGTTTTGGTTAACTTTTTGGAATCAATATTGGTTTTTAGGGTTCCGTAGTCCACAAGGTCCGTCCGTCCGTCCGTGGTTTAGCGCAGATACTATTACTACTAGAAAGCTGTAAATTAGCATTAATATGTAAATAAAAATTTTGCATACATAATAGTCGTAAAATAAAATCTTGAAATATATTTTTTTTGGGTAGGTACCTCCCCTACATGTAAAGTGGGATGATGTGGATATGTCTTTTACCAATCCGTTTTTACCGATCCGTTTGTAGAACATTAGGCTTTTAAGAGCTAATTTTTGTTAGAGTCAAGTGTCCCCACCATCTACCGGCTAAACGGTTGTTTATGGATATGTGAAATAATTCACAAAAGTAGGATATTTAATGAAATTACAAGAAAACCTCTTTGAACTACGAGTAGATATGTGCTGGATCGCGAATTGTTTAGGCATGTTGATATTACTTTGTTTATTTTATACATCTGTTCATTTCTGATTTAATAGTCTAAATAATACTACAGGTAAGTAGTAGGTAGGTAGGTTGTGGATATGACCTTTGTCTTCGATTCCGAGGGTATAGGTTCGAATCCGGTCCGGGGCATGCACCTCAAACTTTTCAGTTGTGTAAAAAATTAAATATCACATGTTTCAAACGGTGAAGATAAAACATCGCGAAGAAACGTGAAAATTTTTGTTAGTGCTCTACGTGTGTGAAGTCTGCCAATCCACATTTAGCTAGCGTGGGGGACAAAGGCCTAACCCCTTTCATTCTGAGAGGAGACTCGTGCTCAACAGTAAGCCGAATATGGATGGTCAATGATGTTAGTAGGTATTCTCTATTGCAGTCTAATTGACTCTGCGTTTTGTTGTGTGCCATCACAACATTGTTCAAAGTAAAATTAACATTTTACTTACCACTACTCCAGTTTGTTTTCCATGGCGTGCATTAGAAGAAAATTAATGGACCCGGATGCATAGATTATGCAAATTGAGGCATATCCGGGCGGGTCCTTCCATTGTCACGTACGCTTAGTTAAAGGATTAGAATTTCTAGCTGCTACTTTATAATCCCTTGTAATTTACAATTAAGTGCAATTGTGCACTGTCCATAAGTTGTGCTACTCAATTTACTATTTATTTTGCACTTATCATTATAATAATGGGGTAATCCTTTGGGGAAATAGGACAAACGCCCAAGATTTGTTTATACTACAAAAAAAGTGTATACGCATCCTTGTACATATAGGTAAGACAGAACCATGCCAACCGTATTTCAAAAAACTAAAAATATTGACTCTGCCTTGCATGTATATCTTTGAAATATCCAAATTTGTCAGAAAAAATTTCAAATTTTATAAAAAAAGTTGAAACTAGTTATAAACCACGGCGTTTTCAAGAAAAAAACAAAAATAAACTCGCTTACCCTTCGCCAAAATTAATACTACACAGTTCGAGCCCATATGTAATGTCAATAAAAATTTTTAATAATCTGCCACACCATATACGGAATGAGGAAAAAGATAATGCATTCACAAAGATATTAAGGGACTTTCTAGTCGAAAAGTGCTACTACGCGGTAAATGACTACATGCATGATATAGAAAAATAATAAAAACGATCTCCCTATCACTCGACAACTAAAGCTACGCCCAAACTGGACTCCATAGCTTGCACTTTATATAATAAAAGTGTAACTAGTATAATTTTTATATTATATAATGTAAAATATGTATTGCTTGAATGATAATAAATAAATAAATAAATAAATAATATAGGCTACATCATCGTCAGTTATTACAAGACTGTTTGCCACGAACCAGATGAAACGTTTAAGAACGAGGTACGGGCTGAAAATTTTTACTTTCTAATTAGTTTTAAATAAGTTTGTAAAATGGTGGTAAACAAAAAAAATAACCTTGGCTGAGTTTGTTGTGGGCTCTTCTCGGACCAAGGTGCGTTTGGAACCCTCGTAACTTTAATTTTAAGTTTTCGTATATTATTACCACCATTAGATTAAATTAAATTTTGACATATACCTGACCTTTCAAAAGTGCTTGTAAAGTAAGCCTAATTGAAATAAAAGAATTTTGATTTGATTTGATTTAATAATAAAAAAAAGCTCAGTATTAGGTAAGCACAATGATAATTTCTAGTAAAGATAGGTTACGTCCCTACAAAATCACCGCAAAAAGTGATCCGAATTTAGCTACACCACTGAGCAACACATGCACAATTTTGTCTATAATTCCATCACATGTAAAATTTATTTATCCCTTTACACTCGAGCTTATACGATCGTGAGTTTTGACTTTGAAAAATTCTACACTGCACACGTAACATCTTTTGCGGACCCAACCGTCGTCGAACGATTGTAAGACTATCTGAGGGCATGCGAAAACACACTTTATTACTATAGCTACATGGTGGAACTTGTCAGTCGTCCGGAAGTCACGAAAAAGATGACTGTGTTTTTTGACCACGCCGCTCGAACAAGTACGTATTTAATATTTTCGTAATGCTAACGGTTTACTAATATTTTTAAATGTAGTTTGCTACTTTATTAGTTGTTAAATAATACTACATATGTTTTTTGTACATTAGTTTATTTATCGGTTGATACTATTCCTCGAAATTTAAACTCGCACGATCGTAGTACCTCGGTTGTACTACGTAAACTTGATAACAAATGTTACTATGTCTTTTAGTTTTATTTATGTGATTTAATGCCTTTAAATGTATGTATTTTTTTACTTTTAGAGCGTTCACTCATGGGCGAAATAGTTCACCTTTTGGCGAACGGCAATATTTCTGATATTGAAGATTCTGAACACAGAATTCGATCCAGATGTCTCGTTTCAGCACACTGCAGACGAAGCGTCAGAAGAAGAACAGGATGACAAAGAAATATCACCTTCCTTTTAGCTAACAGAACTAAAACCTCTGTCACCACCATGTGAATTGCCAGTCCTGCCAAATTTAAGAACGACAGTGAGAGAATCGCGTTCTACTGTGCGAGAATCAAGATGTTTGCCTTCTACAGTAGCAGATTGAAATCGCCAGTAAGTAGACGTGGAAGAAGGCCTTCAGGAGGGCGAGGGGCAGCATCAGTTCTAGATACAAGAAACAAGAAAGCGAATATGGAAGCAAACTGCTTTTATAGAAAACGCTCACAAGTATTCTACCTTACCAATAAACCCAGTAAGACGACCAATTGAATATTTTCATGGTTATTTTGATACACAGTTTTTTAGAAAAGATATCTCATTGTTCCAAATTATATTACCATACGCACTGCAGATCATGAACTTAAATCTTCAAGAGCTGAAATAGCTAAATGATTTGCTATTCATCTTATTATGGGCTGTATTCCTTACTCTCGAGTAATGTATTGGAGAGTTGGTATGAAGTTAGGATTGATCAATGACCTAATGACAAGAGACAGGCTTCTTACTCTAACTGGTAATGCACTCCATGTTGTCGAGTCCTATTCATCAGCTAAAACGAAGTGGATAACCACGTATGGACAGTACAAGCCATGATTGACATGTTAAATAAGCCTGTAAAAAATTGGTAATAGTCCCAGAATTCTACTCGATTGACGAGCAGTTGATCCCCTTTACAGGACGCTGTAAGCTATGGCAGGTTGTAAAAAATAGACCACGACCTGTAGGCCTAAAAAGTCTTATCCTTTCCACAAGTGATGGTGATGCTAGATTTCGAAATTCACAAAGGCGCTAAAAGCAGTTTCGGTGATACAAATCTTGGGTCTTGGCCCCTCAGTAATTTTACATTTGATAAAAGGTGTCCCACGTGGTTGCTGTATATATCATGATCAATATTTTACTACACCATTCCTTTAATTGAGAAAATGGAAAAGATGGGGTTGCATTCGACAGGAACCATAATGCAGAACAGGATTCCTGGCCGAGCATCAACTAAAATGTTTATTTTGTTTAACTTAAGTCTAAGACTGAAGTAAAAAAGTGTTGATTTTATAATAATAATTATTAAAATAAACAATGTTTATAATTATCAATCATTATTTTATTATTTTCTTTGTTATATTGCTATATAATAACAGAGACTCACGATCGTGCGACTTACAATTATTTCCTGTAACTCACGATCGTGAGGGTCTGGTTGCTGCAAACCAGGTGCACCAGGATTTTTTTCAATATTTTTCTCATCATTTTCTACCACCATGGAAGTTAAGGAATAACATTTAAACACAATATAGAAGAACTTCACCTCTCGGGTGTAAAGGGTTATATACAGTTTTTACACTTCCTGAATACACAACTCGACATTGTAGACGATATTTAGGTATTATTTGTTTAAATAACGTTGCCCTATCTCTAGTATAAAATATCATTGTGTAAGCACATAACCCAACCCAGGACTCGAATCCAGAACCTCGCGAAGCCACTACAAAAGGGACCAACGAGCCAGTTATATGGGAGGCTTGTAACAGAAGCCATATTAATTAACAAACGTAATTAACTTAACCAATGATTTTCTACAATAGATACGATATTACGTGCCTACAAAATTACCGCACAAAGGGAGCCGAATTTAGCTACTCCACTGAATATACACATACACAATTTTGTGTTTACTTACATAATATATTTATGAATATAATATAGTTTCTACACTTCCTGAACACTCAAGTCAATATTTAGGTATTATTTGTTATAAATAACTATAGTTGTTAACAATGCCACTAAATGAAATTAATTAGCCACTTTCGTCCACCACAGTTCCGACGCACTAGTGACATTTATCTAGTATAATTTGAACTTAACCACCTAATTTATTGAACAACTTGAAAACAAAACGTATACGAAAAACAATATTATCAGAAAAAATAACACTCCAAGTCAACCCCCCAAACAAAATTACTGGTATCATAAAACAATGATTTAGATTCCGTAACGGCCTTATTTTCTCATTATGGGGGGTGTAACGTAGTTATCTAGACAGGTATCTATGGACTGATTTGATAATAATACCACGCAGACGGAAGCGTGGTAACCAGGGGGGAAAGGATGGGGCGTGAAAATGTTTATACTGTTATACACTTTCATAATTTCGAGGGGATGATATCGAATTGCTGCAAAGAGGGGTTAGAAGAGCTTTCAACAAAATACTTAATACTGAAAATACGGTGAAAAGCCTGGGTTACTTTGCGCTATTATTTGGTCGCAATGTACCTTTTGGCAGGATTTCGCGGCTGGTGTATTAACATAATATATTTTGAAGTAAACTTTGTAGATGCCGGTTTTAAGTAGGTAGCGTACATTAGTATAGTGTCTCGGTGTATTATTGAAAAGGTCGATTGGGGGAATACATTTTATTTGAAGGCGTGAAGTCATCATTATTGCATATCAACACGATCTGACAGTTGAGTTAAACGATTTCCAATAGTTTTGTTTATTATGTAGTTTGTAATATTTTCTTTTGATGGTTTTGTAAAATACTACTTCATAATGCTTAGTGAAACTACTACTACTTAATTTACAATTTCACCTAATGATAATTGATGATGCAATCTAAAATGGAAGCGGGCTTACTTGTCAGGAGTAGGATGAAAATCCACACCCCTTTCGGTTTCTATGCGACATCGTACCGGAACGCTAAATCGCTTGGCGGTACGGTACGTATATTCTTCTATTAAAGTTTTGTTATGTTTCTGTTTTAAGCAACTTGTTCTTGTTTTAATTACGGGTATATTGATATCTATCTATTTACGTGGATATCTGGAATGTTTTTTTGCAAATAGGTTGTTAAGAGATTGCTTGTAGCAATATGACATTTGCATGCCAATTTTCAATTTTAATTATTTGATGTTAATGTTTCATGTATTTTGTGTGCAATTAAGTGTTTCTTCTTCTTTTACAGTAGGCACAAATCTACTGAGCCTTTTTGTCTTTCTGATTGTGTGAAGTACTAGATATTATGGAAACAATTGTTCTTTATGGCTTACAACAGTAGTAATCAGAGAGAACAGAACAGCGGAGTAAAATTAATGTGAACTTATTGGAATTAAATACATGTATTAAATTTTCGGAATTTCGAAATACACACTGGAAATTTATGTAATCACTGAAAATCTCAGTACTACAACGAAATTACATTTTTGGTGCCCAGAGGATAAATAAACATCGAAATTCTAAAATCAGGATTTTCGTCGGAAATTGTTAAAAAGTTACCACGGCTCCACTTTACATCTGCTGTGTGCGCTATCCTCCGAGGACAAAACTGCACTAAATTAAAAAACAAATATAAAAAGAAATTCTATTAGAGTACACGGTACTTCTAAAAGCAAACACACGAAATAGAATTAGCATGAATAAAATGCATTCGTTGCCAGCCCTAGGGACGTATGGAAGCGGAACATACAGCATGTTCCGAAATAAAAATGTAGTGCGCCGAATTTGCTAACTCTGTAATTTTTAAATTCTAGTGGGACTCGAAGATGTGGACGTTTTGCTTGGATTGTGACAATGGAAGCTGAAACAAATCTGTGATGTTGAACAAAAGTATCAAAGTTTTTATTCTTGTTATTTATTAGTTTACTACATTTATTAATTTTAATATTTTACCTATACTAATAGCTCAATAAACTATAAACAGACAATATAATAAATGAAATAGTTATAGAATACAAAAGGCGACCTTATCGTATCGCTTTGATGCTCCATTTCAAGGCAATCTTGAGTTTAAAAAAAAATTAAAAATAAATTTATTTAATCTGTACGTTAAAATAAGCAGAAGTCTAAATTAAACAAACTTTAAATTAAAAAAGTTATGCTATTTACAAAATATAGTACATCTTGTGGGAGTCCACCAGATGAATGAATGTGGCTCTATATATGGTCTTATTAGGTAGGTACAATCGTTTTGTATACTCGTAGGGTATATTTTAATGTAAGTACTTCTTTTATATCATAATTATAAGCATACCTTTATATTCTGCATGTTTGTTTTAGTCACGCGGCTGAAAACAGCTTACAGTAATTTTCATCAGGTAATGTCTGACATGGATAATAAAATGAAACAAATTAGTTCCCAGAATATGAATCATCATGTATCATAAAAATTTCATCAGGTGTGTGCCACAATAATTTAACGGGTAGGTACCTAAAAAGCGTAGTGCAGTATTCAAGTAGCAGTTTTCTTTGCCTACTCGCGTCTCGGACGCTCTTGATGCAAATTTTATTTATTCATGTAAATTAATATCTATTCTCCGAGACACCCAGTGAGGCGGGAAATTGAGTACGTGCAAAAATAAAACTTGCGGTGGAATTGGCATTGCAGCAATCGCAATCGTTTCTTACAACCCTTTTTGTATAGAACGTGAGTAATGTGTTTTACTCATCATTCTATCAATTAATATCGTTATGCTGAGAACATACACTCTTTTAAAACTTTTAAAGTCATAAATGTTCCTTTGTTTTTTTTTTAAATAAGAGAAATGGGGTCTTCATACAAACTGTCGGCCTTTATTTTACTCCATTATCAATTTTATTTTTCGACCAAATATCAGAATTGGTTCAAAGCCAGTGGTTAACGTAAAACCAGTTTTCTTTAATTATAATATCAGCATGGTGTATAAAAATATTAATCAATTATTAAATATTGTCTTAGTTATATTGAAATTGTGATGGAAAGAACGGATCTCCAAACTCTGTCACGACGTACTTCATTTAAGTACCCAAGTATCTACGTAATGTACGTTAACGTACCATGTTTGTCTGTAACTAGACTTACTACACTTTTATTTTATTAGATAGAAGTAAAGTAAAATTATGTAATTAATATTTTAAGATATAAAATTGAACTATAAAACGAGTTTTACATCCCGATTCCGATTGGCGAATCGCAATCGCTATGTCGCTCCCGCCTTATGCAAACAGAGCCGTCCGGGTTACCAATTAGAATATCTACCCTACATTGTTTGTCATTCAGTTGTAAAATGACACTGTGTCGTGACACGGAAACCCTAATTTTAGGTGGGTAACTGAAAAGGGGGAGACAATTGAATTTCGAAACGCAATTTGTAGAATAAATATTATAGACATTATTATATTATTATCTTTTATTATCAACCCATTTTCGGCTCACTGATGAGCTTGAGTCTCTTCTCAGAATGAGAGAGCTATCACGGCTCTATACTATATTGTAATATCATAAAAGGAATTCGATATGCTTCTTTTAAGTATGACTTTATTATGCTTAGCCATATTTTCTAATCAAAATTATTATCAGCTTATTTAAGAGCTCACTTTAAGGCTATCCTGCCTATCACACGCTCCTCCAATACGAGTTTGGTGGTTTAGAGTGATAATGTTTAACTTATTATCGATTACTAAAGTCCGGTCGAGAGCGTCGTCGTCGAGCTCATTCATGTCTGATGAGACAAAATAACGATGCAATGTAATTGAATATGTTTGTACCATTCGCTCAATACGTCAGAAACGCAATCTCTGAGCGGCCGCACTTTATCAGATGTTAACTAATAATAGACCAAGACCAGTGATTCAAAGTTCTTCTTAATAGCATGGGTATACAAGACCACCCATTTTTCACTCAGGGCTTAGAATTTGTACTGAAAACAATGGAAGAAAGAAAAGCTAAGTGTTTAGTAGCTAACTCAGCTTTCAAATCTTCACAAAGATATAGGCTTACCGCTCTTTCTTCGCAAGTCCTCTCGTCAGGGGTTCTCTGGTAGAGATTACAAGATAATGGGCGCCTTTGCAAGCTAAGTTTAAATTACTAATTTTTTAATGTTTTATACAAGTACGTACCTACGTACACACTCTATGAAAGGCTACAAGAAGCGTCTATATTACCATCCAAACATACTTGCAACACAATTTATAAAGAATGAGTCCAAATTTAAAAGACTAAAAACCTGCTGACCTTTATTAAAGAAAAGTATACATAGGCCATTTCACTGGATGTGATTTAATAACAGATTGCAAAGAAAAAACACCAAAAAAAAACTGTTTTTATTTATTATTGTATTTTTTGTGTGCAATAAAGTGTTCCTTCTTCTTCTTCTTCATGCACCACTGGACTTATTATTGTATTTTTTGTGTGCAGTAAAGTATTTCTTCTTCTTCTTCTGAATGCAAAACTGGACTGGGAACTCACACAACCACTGGATGAACGTGACATTTTATGATACATGATGATAATATGTTGGTAATCCTAGGATGTCTTAGACATTTTATAGTTCAAACACCCCTGTAAGATGACTCGTGGAAAGCCTCGCGCCATTTACTATGAAAAGGGTTCACATTAATTGTGATGTCACTGCAGTAACGGTCCGTCGGGCGTTTTTAATGGGTTTCCGCATCAGGCCACCGAATTCTATTACTCGGAATACTATATTGATTGTTTTATTGAAATACTCACAAGTGACAGCTGTTGTTTATTGGTGCACGAGCTTAGTCCGCGGTTAAGTAACGATGACGAACTTTTCAATTTGACCTCGTTGTTGAATATAACTTAGAAATCTGTTATCTTAAATGGAATAATACTGTAATTGCAATGATAGCCCAGTGGATATGACCTCTGCCTCCGAATCCGGAGGGCGTAGTTTTGAATCCGTTCCGGAGCATGCACCTCCAACTTTCAGTTGTGTGCATTTTAAGAAATTAAATATCACGTGTCTCAAACGGTGAAGGAAAATACATCGTGAGGAAACCTGCATACTTGAGAATTTCTTTAATTCTTTACGTGTATGAAGTTTGCCGATCCGCATTGGGCCAGGACTTGGTTGGTTGGTTGGGCCGAATATTGGTTGATAATGATGAATGATTGCTTTATAAATACTAACAACTGATAATGTGGTGTAACCATTAAATTCTTTTATTTGATTTAGAGTACTTTCAAATTAATCCTTTCTTGTCTTGCCGGATTTTCTCTGCTAAATCTTCACAACCAACGTCTGTACAATCTCACCTGATGGTAAGTGATGATGCAATCTAAGATAGAAGCGGGCTAACTTGTTAGGAGTAGGATGAAATCCACACTCCTTTCGGTTTCTACACGACATCGTACCGGAACGCTAAATAGCTTGGCGGTACGTCTTGGCGGTACTGTGGTAACTAGCCACGGCCAAAGCCTCCCACCAGCCCGACCTGGACCATTTAAGAAAACCTCAATCGGCCCAGCCGGGGATCGAACCCAGAACCTCCGTCTTGTAAATCCACCGCGCATACCACTGCGCCACGGACGCCGTCTCTGTCTTATATACCAATGGTAAAGTCAATATTCAATGACAGAGACTAGACAAAAAATATGCTTGTATTAAATCGTTAATTAAAAAGAAAACTTTTATGCATTTCAAAAAGTAAGTCAATTCATTTGTTGTATTGTAAATACGATGTGTATGTAAATAAAAACAGCTTTCAAGTGTTAACCATAAGTTTTCCTTTTTACAAAACCAAATATAATTTGCAATCAAACATTGGATTTCATTAAACGCCAGTCCACTAAACAAGCACTTAATATGACAAGTCATTAACACTTGCAAACGTTTGCATAGGGGAATAAGTTCATAGTGCAAGCAAATGATTTACAAACATAAGGGTCCCTCGCGAGATTCTACTCTACATTAAAATATTTATTATAATGTGTAACGGTATAAAGGTTTTTATGGAGTATTTACAACTCAGACCAACTATTGTATAGGACGTGCCTCGCTAGACGTTACTTTTCTGTCAAAGTATATGATCAACGATCTAATGCGATTATAAAAACTGTCTCTATAGAATCGACTTTAAATTGTTGTAATCGTCTTCGTCGGTTAAAGAGCTCCGTAAAATTCCTTTTTGTGTAAATTGGATTGTGTAAAAAACGGGCAAAAACTTCTAGTTTAGTATAAGATGTACGCATAATATAAGCTCGTTTTCCTCACAAAATGACAGATAATTTTGTTCGTGACTATGAGTGCGATAAGGTCCTTCTATAATTGGTCTGAGATTTACAATGATAATCTTATTTAATCAGTCGTCTACGTCTGCGAACACTGCCGATATCCTAGGTGGTTCAGTAATCCGTGCACACCTAGGTAGGGATAAGTACTAAATACATAAGTCGCACACGCCCACATATGGGTTACAAGTCAGATAAACACTAGCGCGGGTCTAAAGACTGGCAGCGCCATCTAGTTTGCGATGTGGGAACTAATCTTTCCTGTTACATATGTTGGAAGGATGGAAAGCAATGATGAGGTCTAAGATGAAGCGCATTTGCCTAGAAGATGCTTATTCACTCTTGCCTTGAAGGTGCACAAATTATACGTATCAGGAAACACAGACGCCGGAAGGGCATTCCATAATTAAGCAGTTATTTGTTTGTTGTATGTTTAAAAGAACGTATTAAAAAGTATTTAAAAAATTATCAAACGGTGCAGGAGAAACATCGTGAGGAAACCGGCATATCGGAGAATTTTCTTAATTATCTGCGTGTGTGAAATCTGCCAATCCACATTGGACCAGCGTGGTGGACTATCGGCCTAACCCCTCTCATTCTGAGACGAGACTCGAGCTCAGCAGTGAGCCGAATATGGGTTGATAATGATGATGATTAAACTCTGGTCTAGAATGTTTCACATTATTCACATTATTGGTCTACCAAATAATTTGAATTATTTATCGTCAATTCTGACGTCATTGACTTCTATTACGAGGGCTATTTTACTCATAGGTATTTGTCCGAATAAGATGTTTAATTAGGAAATTACTATTGAAACTACATTCTAATATTAGAAAAGTATCAAAATAGCTTAATTTTAGAGCAAATTTAGAGTTCCGCAGGATAACAATAACAGTAAACATGTTATACCGCACAAACTGTTGCAAGTAGCTTCAGCAAACACCGCTGCCTTAAGATTACTCGACTTAGATACCGCGTTTCGAGTGTAAGGGTGGTTTTCTATAGTGTATGATCACGCGAACTGCGTTGTTGGTACAGTGGTTAGCCCAGTAGCGTGTACTTCATGCATTAAAGCACTGCATACCCTAACAAATGCTTTGTTAATGCTTACCCAATACATATTTACCCACTTTGGTTTATTTGTCTTACTAGTGAATACCCTGATCAGCAGCCTCATGCACTCCACTGGGTTAGCCTATATGATTTTGGATCGATCCTGGGATCAAGACTTGGATTATTATAAGGCGAAGTAGAACCTTCGCAAGTTTAATTTTAAGTTTTACGATTTTAATTATTACCAAGTAATAACGTTACTTGCCATTTCAAAAGTATTTGTTAACTACGCCTAATTTTAATACTGGATTAAACGACAGAAAAATATTTTCGGTAGCGGGCTACCGAAAATATTGGTTAGATATTTTTCTGTTTATAATGTAAACAACGCCAAGCGATTTAGCGTTCCAGTACGATGTCGTATAGAAACCGATAAGGGTGTGGATTTTCATCCTCCTCCTAACAAGTTAGCCCGCTTCCATCTTAGATTGCATCATCACTTACCATCAGGTGAGATTGTAATCAAGGGCTAACTTGTAAAGAATATAAAAAAGAGGATTTTTTAACCGATGTTCATTAAAATTTAATGGGACTAATCTGGAAGTATACCTACTCTTTCAAACAAAAAAGAATTTTCATAATTGGTTAAGAAATGACGAAGTTATGAGGCATAGGCAACATAGCTTCGAATTGAGAACCTCTTCCTTTTTTTGAAGTCGGTTAAAAACAAGATATATTCCAATTCTTTTTTATTTTCACACCAATCTATACGCTTCGGATAGTTCGTCATATTCATAAGTTAAGTTCGTAGTTTTACGTACCATGCGAGTTCTACTTAACATCTAAGCAGCGAGAAATACATGCAAATACGGTATACATAAAGGCACATCTGCTGTTATAATTAGTGCAAAGTAACATGATAATGCAGGCGCAACAGACGAGACTTTCCTCTACTACTTACTAATGAACACATCCAAAATGCTAGCAAATTACTACAACACTGTGGCTGAGATTTTGAATTTAATCCAAATTTAAACACTATCAAAACCTGTTAATATATTTTCATATAATATTATGATCTCCTTTTGTGTAATGCTTGTTTCTTAAATTCAAAGTGAGAATCAAAGTTAATTTATTTCAATTAGGCTTAGTTTAGAAGCATTTTCGAAACGCCAGTAATAATATTATTAGATAATAGTGATAATATTTGGTTGAAAAAGAAGAAAAGAAGTCCGAGAAGAGTCCACAATAAACTCAGCCAGGGTATATTTTATTTTCCATCATCATTTTACAAATTTATCTAGTTTGTCTACTTGTCTACTAAACGTACCTATAGTGCAATTCAATGGATGTTCACCGCTTACTCGAAGACGCCTGGACCGATTTGATTTTTTTTGTTTTGTTTGAAAGCATATGCTTACCATTTGGTCCCATTGTAATCATATTACGAAATGATGAATGATGGGATCTTGGAAAAATCGAGGAAATTTTTCGAATATAATATGGGCAACTAGTGCGTCTGTTAATGTTTCCATTAGGTATTTTAAAGCACTACAATTCAATGAAAGTCTGGTGTCAGTCTGATGATGGAGCCGAAGCACAGACCAGAAAACTCCTCATCGATTTGCAGTAGCTACCTTGTGTTTGGACTTGATTAATTTTGTATCGATGAGAACTTTACATCTAGATGAGTTGTGACTGCCATTAGGGATCTGGTGATGGAGACGAGAGGCAGTTATGGGATTTTTTCAACGGTTTACAGTAAATATCTTGTGTTTAGGCTTGATTAATGAATATTGATGTACCCGTTTAAATAACATTCATAATGAACTACCACGAAATAAGTTTAAAATCATTATTGATGAGAACTTTACATCTAGATGGGTTGTGACTGTCATTAGGGATCTGGTGGTGGAGATGAGGGACAATTTAGGGAACTTTTCAACGGTTTACAGTAACTATATTGTGTTTGGTCTTGATTTCTTTGTGTCGGCAAGATCTTAATTGATTCTGGTTATTGGTTCATAATAATGAAAATCTAGTTCACCACAGAATAACTAAGATAGACTTCATTCGCACGAGAGTTAAAAAACCGATGCATTACAACCCAGTTGGTGGGCGTATTGTATAGTAGCCCAAAATTGAAATTGCAACACTGCTCGATAAAAAAGTGTCGAGTTTTAAAAACGCTGTAGTGTTTACTTATACTTGGGAATGCATTTGTTGTATTAGAACGCTTTTTTAAAGTCCGTTAAAAATTCTCGTGCGAATGAGGGCTTATGGATCAAAATGTAAATGTTACACAATCGATTTTGGACTTTCAAACAGCGCAAAGTCATGTAGGTAGACCGAAATAGTTCGCCAACTAATGATAGTCCGTTCCACTTTAGAAATAGTTCAACGAGTGCTCACGTATGTCGGTGTAGGCTTTCGAGAATAGTTGGAGTTTGGCGCTGGGAGGTACCTGCCACTGCCAACTGGTATGTTAGGCTTAGCTGAAATACTGGAGTGTGCTTAGGCCTTTTTATTCATTTATTTTTTTGTTCCATAACGTATCTTTTATTCATAAGTTGCCATATCTTATTCAATCGATTTCAAAAAAATTAGGAGTATCTCAATTTTTTATTTTTATTTTTAAATATTTTCGCTAACTATGGGCTTCATAAGAAGGCTCAAACTCACACAGCGGGCGATGGAACAAGCTATCCTCGGAGTAGCTCTGCGTGTTAGAATCTGAAATGAGAAGATTCGCAGAAGAACCAAAGTCACCGACATAGCTCTACAAGTCGCGAAGCTGAAGTGGCAATGGGCGGGGCACGTGGTTCGAAGAGCCAGTGGACGTTAGGGTATATGCTGTAATGGTGACCCCTCACTAGAAAGCGCAGTATTGCTTGACCCCCACCAGGTAGACTGACGACATCAAGCGAGTCGCAGAGATTCGCAGACGGCTCAGGATCGTAATGTTTGGAAGTCCCTACAAAAGCCTTATGTCCTGCAGTGGATGTCCATCAGCTGCTATGATGATTGATTGCTTGAATGTGTGTAGCATTGTAAGGGGTAATCTCTAGATCTACTGAACCGATTTTCAAAATTCTTTTACCAATAGAAAACCAGGTTATTTATGAGTGTCAAAGGCTTGATTTTATCCCCGTATTCTGACGAAGGCGAGAATTACGCGGATAAAACTGCGAAGCGTCTGCAAGTATTATATAAATTCTCCCACCCGTGTGCTCTCTCTCAACGATTATTATTGCCTTCATACAGTAATTTTATTACCCAAATCTACGTGAACATTTTTATACGATACACATAAGCGAATAAAAACCTTCCCCACTCTCTGTACAGTGAAGCAACAAATTACATTACGCGAGTAAGTGAGTGAGTGAGTAAGTAGGTTCCAACGAAAATGATCGTGAAGGCAAATTGTCTAAGCACTGCCGGTGACAGCGTACATTAAGAATATTTACTGCGTATTCGAAACATCTGAAATAATGTCAATAACAGGGAATCGCCTTTACACCCATAGGATGGACTCACGACCTTATATAACCTTTTTATATGCAAGACTTAAACAAATAAAAAACCCGACTGTATAAAATATAAAAAAAAACTGAAAAGAAAAAACAAGCTTAGTCCAGAAGTGTAGAAAGCAATTAGAAAAGAGGAACTATGCTTGTTTTTTTTATCTTTTCAGTTTTTTTTATATTTTATGTAGTTGGGTTTTTTTTATTTTTTTCACACTATTTAGTTACGATGGATGGTGAATTACGGATTTATTTGTTACGTTTGTTACGTGTTACAAAGTACGATACTGTGTATGTAGTACGTATAAGTAAATGCACGGTATAAGTAAATACTCAAAAAAATCTACGGGACCCTCGTAGGGCGATTCCGACTTGCACTTGTCTGATTTTTATAATCAATATATTTAATTTAGACAAATTTAGGTGTTTTATAAATTCACTTCACAAACCTGCTCGTACATATAGTCATCCGCCTCGCGTATTTTGTATAGACAATTAATAAATAACGTTTTTCTAATTTTTTTAACATGGCCATGATATACCATTTTAAAATTCTCACAAAAAGCCTTGGCTACCAAGCAGAACTAAACAAACACAATACAAACATCATTCAAGCCAGGTGTCAAGTCCATCCGCACGAGCTGTAGTCTTTAGAACTAATCTAAGCGTAGCGTATTCACTACTCGTCCCCGTAATACTTATACGAGTAGGTACGTTTAGCAACAGCAAGTACGAATCATCTCTTATCTATAGTATAATCAATAATCGTGCGAATTTTCTGACAGATGCTAATGTCACTTTGTAAAATAATGATACCATATTTATTGTCATAGTGATGTCCTGTTCTGTATAGGTAAAAAATAGTGCCTCAGATCATTCACTCTCAAATAGGAATTTTGAACAGAAGTTTCTATCATAGCGCTTAGTGACAGACGGTTGAAAGAAAAATTGTGTAAATTATGTAATTGATCAATTTTTTACCTATTTGCCCTGATCTCTAAGGGTACCACTACTTCCGATTTGAAAATTTAAGCCAAGCTACTCAAGCCTACCCCTACCCTAAGTAAGTACCTAAGTATGTCCTCCTGGTTCTAAGGTACCTCGGTCGGTCGGTCGGTCCAGCTGTTCTTGTGTTGTAAGTATTGTAACAAACCCGACTTAATATAGATACTAATATTATATAGGGGAAAGATTTGATTGTTTGATTGTTTGTTTGTTTGCATTGAATAAACAATGACTATTCAAATGTTCGACTCTGTGATGGTCAAAAAACTACAATTTAAAACAAATATCTAGAGCCTAAGAAAACGCAAAACTAGTTTAGAATCGTCTGATGATGAAAATAAAGATGAAGAAAAAGTAGAGACAGAAAAAAATAAGAATAAATTTATGACTCTAATACCGGAACTCCGAAGATCAACGAGAGTGCATACGGTTCTATACTGAGCAGGGACTAATGTGTTGGTATCGGAACTCCTTCAATATTTCTTTATATTTTATCTTCCATTTTAAAATATCTAGTTTAAACTTATGTCATATTAAATGACATTAGATTTTAACAATTTTAAATAGGATTAAAGAAAAATTAATTTAAAATTAATCCTAATTTCATGTAATACAAAAAAATTAGAAAATGAGTCTAAGACCCTATTTATGTTACAATATTTTATTAATAGAGATAGTAAATAAAAAGTAAATTTTATAGAGATAGTAAAAATCTTTGCTATTGTGTATTTATTTTTCATTCGTTCTTTAATAATTCTGAAATACAATAATACTGAAGTAGGTAACTTACTTACGCGGACGAAGTCACATGCGTCTGCTAGTGATTAATAATATAACATGAAAAATCTGATGTATTAATTAAAAGCATTCATTTAATTTTATTTGTCTCAGTTATTAGTCAAATTAAATAAGGTCTTAGAATAATTTTATTTTTATCACTGTGACTCGAAATAGGTTTTACGTTTATTATTAAGCCTTAGACTGAGAAATTTCTTAGTAAATAACAGATGTAACTGTTATTTATTAAAATTATTTACTAATTTGGTTCAGAACATATTGAGTGAATCATGATCGTTCACTTTGTCACATCACTATTTTTGATTCAATAAAAAATGGTATCACAGGAAACTTCAAAAGAGATCGCTGAATTCATTATTCGACTATAATTAATATTAATTCCTAATACTATTTCCATTCCTAGCACCGTATTAGTTGGAAATAGTATTTACAAAAATTTGAAATTCTTTAGAGAAGCTGCAGATTTTAAGAATGATAATACTTTATATTTTTTATAACGACAAACGTTATCGCGTGTGAAAAATGAAATGCGCCATCTAGCGTTGAACGAATAAACTATTACCTAAAGAAACATTTTGTTTGATCTCGAGGCTCGTACCCCCGCCCCGTGTTACACAGGTCGGAGAAGACCCGACGTCTCTTTTGTTTGAAAGAGTATACTTCCAGATTGGTCCATTTTAATTTTCACGAGAATCGATTTAGTACTTTTGTGTTGAAATCAAAATAGCTGATATACGTCTTTGAAGACGTTCCATTAAGATTATGGTTCAACTTATTAGCCGAATACTCTACCATACGATTATCTTGCAGTCTTCATTACGTGACGTGTAAAGACAAACCATATTACGTTTTCACTTACTCTCAAGCGATTTCGGCCTTATCATATACCAGACGTTGGATCTTATGAGATGGTGTAATTTTTATTTAGTTACAAAACTTTATGATTTTCCGCCTAGTTAACAACCAGACATTTTAAGGGCTTACTACATGGCTAGGCCTCCTTCCTTATAGGAGAGCAGCAGTGGCGTGCACAAGGCGTTTAATTAGGATATGCACTATATTATGTACAATTTTGTTACAAAATGGAAAATTCCTTCTCCAATGCAGGTTCGTAATGACACCTTAGGATGCATTATTGCGTCTACGGAGTGCACGCCACTAAAGCGCAGTTATGTAGCTTAAACTGTCAGATGGTAATGATAATGATCCGACCCGACGGCTTACCTCTCCTTTCCGAGGGGATGTAATACTACTGGCTTTCAAACCCTGTGCTACCATTAGAAACAAAACCTTAATATTTCATTTCCGAACCAGGACTAGAAGCTTATCATCATCATCATCATCATATCAGCCGATGGACGTCCACTGCAGGTAATAGGCCTTTTGTAGGGACTTCCAAACATCACGATACTGAGCCACCTGCATCCAGCGAATCCCTGCAACTCGCTTGTTGTCGTCAGTTTTACTAGTGCGGGGTCGCTATTCCAGCATTTTGGGACCCCAATGTCCATCGGCTCTTCGAACTACGTGCCCCGCTCATTGCCACTTCAGCTTCGCAACTCGTTGAGCTATGTCGGTGACTTTGGATCTTCTGCATTTTTGATTCGATCACGCAGATATACTCCTAACATAGCTCATTCCATCGCCCGCTGTGTGCATTCGAGTAACATCTTTTCGTCCGAAATTCTTCAATGCCTGAAGACAAAAGTCTTCGAACAGTGCGTCTTGCCAATGATGACATATGGTTCCGAGACTTGATCGCTATCTATGGGCCTCATAAAAAGGCTCAGAAGCTTATGATACCTTCAAATTAAAAACACATTCATACAAACATATTTTCTACAATTCTTGATTTTGGTGCATAGAATAACATCTAAACAAACTGTTCCGTATAGTATAGCTATGTAGTAGTACTGGACGATTTCGTCCCTAATGACTACGTGATTCTCTTAAATCGTGCTAATTGTACGCTACAAATCATTGCGAGAACGCCCTTTGTGAATGTTGATTTTGTTTTTGGACGTCATGCATCGAGAAATAAAAATGGATCAAAAAGTCCACTTATGGTCATCGATTTGATGGAACGATTTTGAGGGTAAATGTGTGTGTATAAGTAAAATGAACCTAACTAACATACCAGACAATTTTACTTATTCTCTGCATGTGTGAAGTCTGCCAATACGCATTGTGGACTATTTGGCCTAACCCCTCTCTATCTAAGAGGAGATTTGAGCTCAGCAGGTTCTAAGCTTTAAGTGTCAAGGATGGCAGATGCACAAAGTAACACTATCAATCATTATTGGAATCGTTCATTTAACTTACAACTACAGGTCTACCCTCTAATAGTCTAATTACATTTACATTGAACAAGTATAGCGCTGATACTATCAGATGTAAACCAGGATTAAACTAGCGTAAGGCAGCCAAGAGTGAAATCGCGGGCTGGTAACCGCTAGTAGCGAGGTTAAAGGATCCTTTTACAGTATACTAATACTCCCTTTCTCCACTCGTGTTGCCTTCCAGCTAAGTAACTAACAATGCAATGGCCTTACTTCTATTAACTCACCCATTAGCTTCTATATCACTATCACTATTTTAACACTGCACCATTACTATTCAACAAATGGAAGACGAGTATCCATTCCAAGAACTTGATTACACTCTGAGCTATTCAACTAGCAGGCTACAGTGGAGGCAAGGTGCCCAACTCTGTTCCATTTCAGCCTAATCGCCTCAGTAGCCGCAGCGCAAAGGAGGAACAAACATACACACTTACGCACAAACTTTCGCTTTAATAATATTAAAGCTAAAGTTTGTGTGCGAATGTGCGTTTGTGTGCGAGTATATTGTGATCATACATAACCTTCTACGTAACACAACTTGATGTCGAATTAATGCAGTGGCTTCTTCTTCAGTTTCTGAAAGCGACCGAATTGACGAATACCCAGATACTTGATAGGTGGACAATTAAATTGTTTCATCAACTTTAAAAAAAAAACAAAACAGAGTAAACTTTTTGTCGTCTTAACTGTCGTTAGTACGTACAGCCAAGAAACGACGAAAGCGTAGAAATTAATGACGCTAATAAAATAAATGTGCGACATTCGTTTACACGTTCCTGTCTTTATGTCTCATTTAAGACGACGTATACTTTTACAACGCGCTCGTAAACCGTCCCATGTGGCGATATAGCCAACTTTTACACAAAGCGTAACATTTGATTATAGCCAGTGATATTAATCATATTTGTTGACTAGCCAACACCCGCGGCTTGGGGTACTTAGTTTTGCTTTGTAAATACCATGTCCATTTTCCTGGCCTGAAAATGAACGTGACCAAAACAAAAATAATGTGTAATGATCATGTTTCGCTCCACCCAATTATAGTTGAAAATGCTGTACTCGCAATGGGGATGATGACTAGGTTTGAATATATTGATTTTAATGATACATTCGGGTAAATAAGGTCAATGTTAACTAATTTATACATAAAAAGCAAAGATTGACTGGATATTAGCAAAATAAATAAGATTTTAAAAGTTTAAAATCTATTAAAAATATTTGATCGTAATTAGATGAAAATTCATACAGTTTTAGCTTCCTTACATTAAATGTGACATTTTTTAATATCTATCATGAAAATCAAAAAAAATACTTTTCTTGTATGCTTTACCTAGCTATAAATAAAAATCACATAAAAATAATCTAATTATACAAACATACCATGAACTAAAACAATTAGTAGAAAGATTTACACTTAAAAGTAAAATACTGCCTTCAGTTTTTATTGCATTTGCATGTTCAGACGTCATTAATATCATTCACTGAAAGAAAGTTTGTGACTTGTGAGGCAAATAGTTCGGTGCAACGACTCGGGCTACGAAGTCGCTTCACAATAATGAAGGTACACGTTGTTTATAGCACTTGTATGTATAAGTTGGGCTTCCTGTTAGAAACAAAATTTTGTGTTCTTAATTGGTCCTGGTCTGGCTGGTGGGAGGCTTCGGTAGTGGCTAGTTACCAACCTACCAGCTAAGATTTACGGCCAGGCGATTTCGCTTTCCGGTACGATGTCGTGTAGAAACCAAAAGGGGTGTGGATTTTCATCCTCCTCCTAACAAGTTAGCCTTCTTCCATCATGAGGTGAGATTTTAGACAATGGTTAACCTATAAAGACCAAAAAAAGAAGACCATCAACCTGAATTGGAGCAGCGTGGTGGGTCTAAGTTGCATATCCCCTCTCATACGAGGAAGGTTCGGTCCTGTAGTGGGTTGTTAAAATGAAATAGGCTGATAATGAATCACTGAGTACAGAAATCTGTAAAACTGACTAGTTCTTCCAAGAAAGCAAGACAGTAATTTTTAAATCAAAATACTATAGCTGAGGGCCTAGCGGCAGTTTGATTCTGTTACTATCGTGTTAACGTAAACGAGAATTTCTAAGGAATCGAAACAGCGCCATCTAGTGGCACTACTGCACAACTGTTTTTTAATTACATAGAAATTCGCGTTTATGTCAACGCGATAGTCGTCGTTATCAACCCACATTCGGCTCACTGCTGAGCTCGAATCTCCTCTCAGAATGAGAGGGGTTAGGCCAATAGTCCACCACGCTGGCCCAATGCGGATTGGCAGACTTCACACACGCAGATAATTAAGATAATTCTCTGGTATGCAGATTTCCTCACGATGTTTTCCTTCACCGATTGAGACACGTGATATTTAATTTCTTAAAATGCACACAACTGAAAAGTTGGAGGTGCATGCCCCGGACCGGATTCGAACCCACACCCTCCGGAATCGGAGTCAAAGGTCATATCCACTGGGCTATCACGGCTCATCGCAATGCAACGCGATAGTAACAGTATCAAAATATTGAAAACTCTCACTAGGCACACTATACCCCTTTACGAATAGATATTGCAGCTTGTGAGAAAAGCTAAACACTAGCATCTAAACATTAATTTCTCTTTGTCCCCGTCTGTATGAACAGTCCACATGGAAGGCTATACAAACAAGTAAATAAAGACACGCGACGCCGAGGGTGGGAGCTTAATGAAAAAGAATGCCTTCTATGTCGATAGAGATTCCGTATAAATCTAATAAAAGTGACCGCTCTTTATAAGGCTTTAGCTGACTTATTTTCCTGCAGTTTTACTACGTCGTAGTTATACAATATCATCTTAGCGTTAATGTGATCATTGGTAATTATAACTAGCAGCATGGGGGCACAGAATACATAATACTAAATAGCGGTAGTATTTAGGTAATTTTCCAGACAAACTTGTCATAAAAAGATCAACTTATGGTAGGGGTCTACTGATCCGGATCGTACATCGTATCGCATCAAACTGATTTTTAATTTTACGGTAGATAAAATCCGTTTGATGCGATCCGAACGATGCAGATCAGTGGACGCAGCAGACTTTCTATACAAAGAATACGAAAATCCGTTTGATGCGATGCATACGATTCGATGCGGATCTGTGGACGCCTGCCGTATAAACAACCAGCGAATCTTACTATTACTATCGCGTTAACGTAAACGCGAATGTATATGGAATTGAAACAGTGCAGTAGTGACACTAGATGGCGCTGTTTCAATTCCTTAGAAATTCGCGTTTACGTTAACGCGATCGTCACAGTATCAAACTGCTACTAGGCCCTTTGTGTGCCTAGTGGGAGTTTTCAATATTTTCATACTGTTCCTATCGCGTTGACGTAAACGCAAATTTATATGGAATTTAAACAGTTGTGCAGTAGTGACACGAGATGGCGCTGTTTCAATTCCTTAGAAACTTAGGTACTTGACTAAATTAAAATTAAATGTTGGTGAGCAATATAATATTTTATTCTTGTTCGCTATCGTTCGTTTATTTGTTGTAGTAGACGCCGCGCGGTTTTACCCGCGTGGTTCCCGTTCCCGTAGGAATACGGGGATAAAATATAGCCTTCCTCGATAAATGGGCTATCTAACACTAAAAGAATTTTTTAAATCGGACCATTACTTCTTGAGATTAGCGTGTTTAAACAAACAAACAAACTCTTCAGCTTTATATATTAGTATAGATATAGTTAATAATAATAAATATAAATATTATTAATAATCTCAAATCCTTAATTCAATGATTAAGTAGCAGCGCTTCTCTAGATGTAGTTATGCGAGAGATAAATATAAACTTGCAAAAGGCGCAACCATTCATAAATTGCGTATGTTGTATGCAAAAATCATACATCATGTATACACCATCAAATTCTATATCCACAAAATCACATAATTATACGGTGAGTGTGAAAAATTCCACCCCTTAAAATTTACAACGTGAAATTGCAAATATTTTCACATACAATATCGCGTGTTGCAAAAGCTGATGCATTATCCTTTACATTTTGATGGGGGCTAATGACGTTGAAAAATAAGCTTAGCTTAGCTGAACGGGGCACGACTTAATAGCGGGGCGGGTGTTACTTACTGATGTATTGTGTCATATATTAGAACGGTCATGGGATATCTTTTTTAACCGACTTCAAAAAAAGGAGGAGGTCCCTAACAACTTAGCCCGCTTCCATCTTAGATTACATCATCACTTACCATCAGATGAGATTGTAGTCAAGAGCTAACTTGTAAAAAATAAAAAAAAATCTCTGCCAGCAATAAGGGACTGAGACGGATAAGCTTGAGACAGCTAGGTACAGATAGTTCCTACAGAAAGTTACAAGATACAAGATTAGCAGATAAAAACTCAAGCGTCTTCTAAGAAATATTTTCCAAATATACTCCATAATTATTTTCTATTATACTCAAGCGTGGTTTAGTATATTCTTGCGCAGACACGAATACCCGGCAAGGAGGGTAGACTGAAGGCTGTATAATGGTATTGCAAGGGTGCGTCAAGTGACAGTCGCATTGCCATCCATTATTAGCGCATCCTTATTTTTTACATATCCTTATTTTTATTAAATACGACTTTGTCATTCAATTTTTTTTTATTTCGAAAATTTAATAGTTTTATTCTTTCATATTGATAGATGAATTTATTAATTTTTTATCATTTTAATGTAAGACATTTTAACACGTAACTCAGAATTTACTTACATTTTGTACTTTTTATAGTTAAAATTATTTTTAACGCGTTTTAAGTTTTAAAAATTATAAATAGTTAAAATCTAACTATTTATAATTTTTATAATAATTTAATTAATATTAATTGTTATAATAATTTATTTAAATTGAGATTTTTTTATTCTTTTTAAATTATTTAATTATTAATATGTTGTATTTGTTGTTGGATGAATAAATATTCTATTTTTCAATGAAAAAAAAACTAAACTTACATTAACTAAAAATTAAAACTTAAAATAAAATAAAATTAAGTTTAAATGAAAACTTAGAACAAAGGTAGGTAAAAATAAGATTTTAAAAATCCCACTTATTTTAACTGTCATTAACTTATCAATATTTACTTGTTACAAATAAAGCTTTAACAATTTGTGTGTGAAAAACACCGCACTATTTATTGCATCAAAGTTAATTATATCATAAATACAGCATACAATTGAAACAAATGTTAGTATAATTACTAGACAGTCTAAGCCAAAAATATTTGTTAAAAAAATTGTTTTAAATAATATTGCATTCAGAATAAGGCTGCGCAAGACGTTGCGTACACATTGCCAAGAGCTGCATTCATTAACTAATGTATAGACTCTCAAAATATTTGCACATCAAATTTTGCACGAAGGAAAAAGATGAAGGAAGACTTCCTCGGATAATTAATGATTTGGCAACTTTATCATTTTCTTTATTATTATTTTTAACACTGTGAAATGTGAAGGGGTCGTAATTCTAACTAATGATATTAAAGCGAATGTAATTTAGTTTGTCACGTTTCCAATGTTTTAATTTGTCAACACATTGCCTGGAATCCAAAAAATTAAGGTTCATAAAGTCAAAGTCAAACTTCAAAGTCAAAGTTCATTTATTTAAATTAAGCTAAGTTAACAAGCAGTTTCGAAACGTCAGGTAATAATATAATTAGATAATGGTGATAATAATTGGTCGACAACTTAATATTAAGATTACGCAGGTTCCAAAGCGCCTTGATCTGAGAAGTGCTCAAAACAAATTCAGCCAGGGTTTATTTTTTGTTTATCACCATTTTACCAATGTTGTTTATTGAGTAAATAATCCTTAAGTATAGTAAGATTTGTGTATAAGCTTGCGTTTAATAAAAACTTTAAACTTTGACTATAGATTCGAATTATGGACCTGGTGAATTTCCTGTAAGTTTTCCTCGGTATAAAATTTCCATTTGAAAAATCGGTAGTAAAGTGATAAATAAGTGACTTAAAATAAATAAATTTAATTGTGACAACTGCAAACGTGACATTTATGAAAGGCTTTTATTAAGCTTGCCCTATTTCCCTGGCAAATTTTATGTTATCTTGTCTCATCTAATGATCTAAGCTTCAAGCTCCAAGAATGAGGTACTCGTAGAATTGCAAAAGATGTACCATGAATGTATAACTTTTGCAATTCTGCGAGGACCTCATTCTTACGCAGAGCTTACTGCTGCTATGACCGATTTGAATCCTAGACGCATTTATGACAGAAATTAACAGTATGACAGAAACCAGTTACTTACAAGCTAACTTAAAAATAGTTCTATTGCTCTTCTTCCTTGAATATACGTTATATTCGTGGATTTGTATTAAATACAGTACGTAACCGCCCTCAATATAAAATTTTGTGACAAGCCGAGATCGATGTGTCCCGCTCTATATTCCGCGTCGCAAACGGGAAGTGAAAGTTCTTTTCAGCATAACGAGTTATCTCTTACGTCACCGTAGGCGTGACAAAATGGCGACAATGTAGAACAGCGTAAGATTATAATCGACAACTAGTCCTATTTTGCAGTTTGATTGATTTAGTTGTGAGATAGATAAATAATTTAAATCATTGTTCGATCGAAAACTAAATACATCACGTAATCCATGAACATTGATCTCAAGTCACACGTCACATGTCACACAAAATTCTAAGTAGTGTTATAAATGAAAAACTCAGTTATTGACTAGTACTGGTATCGGGACGCATATAATTACTTACTCGGCACTACACGATGTATTAACCTAAGCCACTAGCCACGCTCAAACATTATTTATACTAGACATGAGCTTGAACTAAGAACAAAAATTAACTCAATTAATTGTAAATAAACCTAATAAATATATTAACTCGATTACGAGTAAGGTAAAATACCAATTTTTACTCGATTACTATTTGTTAGACTTCGTCTGCGTAGAGGCTTTTCATACAATCTTTTTTACTAATTCAGAGGTTGAATTTTCGAAAATCCTTCCTTGTGCTCACTTCTGTGTATATGGAATCCGAAGAGAAACAGTTTTGTGGGCTATGCGTTGAAATATAAGTCAGTACTTATATGTATTATATGTACTTATTAATTCAGAAAACATTGCAAATATTTCAATAAAAAATCATTCAAATAGTTTGTCCTTAACTTTGCTAATTTACCTGTATTTGTGCCAACCCTAATTTAAAAAAGCTTTCAAACAATTCTCCTCCATTACACCCTTTATTAATTCACCTTTCCGCCTCGAAATATTAAACTTAACAAATGAAAATAGTTTCATAGAGTAGCTGGAAGGCGCAGTAGGCAAAGTGCGCTGTTAACAAGAAAATGTCAGGCAACAATGCAACAGGGCTGACATCGCCGAGACGCGGCCTCTGATTGCGCCGGCCTGTCTCGACACCCTGAGATATTAGACTTGTTCTGTCTTGCACTTGCTGATACCTTGATATAAATCTGCTGGAAGTGGTCTGACTAATTATAAACCTCAATGATCCTGAGTCTTGCACAAATTTCTTATCATAAACCAATCGGCAGATGTAATTGCCTATTATTTATATAATATTGCCTTTTGAAGTACTTGCATATACCTTACGCATAATTTCGGGACCTGATGGAAGGGTGTTGGTTAAAATTCATAATTAAGATCTTGTGAACCCTTACATGAATTTTGCTTTTTAAAGTCATAAGTTTATTTATTGAGATCAAGACATTGTAAGTTTCAATAAAATATATATTTTTTATATTATTATACACAATAAACAATGGTGATAAATAAAATAGCATACTGAAAATTAAAGTTAAGTGTAAATGTTTCAAATGCGGCTTTGAGTTACAGCCCGCAGTAAACTCAGTCACGATTTATTTTATTTATATAAATTATAAATATTATTTAGAACTACGAAATGAGGTAATAATATTGGCACTATTTAACATAGTTTATATTTTAAACGTTTGTCTTCAATAGTTCAAAAAATAATTAAATAATAATAAATAGTTGTTGATTGGGCTTATTTAGTAATATTTATATCTGGGGTCTAAGTTTGAGTTCAGATTGTCTCCCGACTTTGCAGGTTATTAATGTAGTTTTAAAATGTGCACTCTAAAAGACTTTATCTGAGTTAAAAGCGCGTAAAGGTTGTCTTTGTGTTTTTGAAGGAACCATTTAACTCGAGATGAGCTTTAACAGTAAGAAAAGTACTGATTATTGTTTTATTTCTTTAAAGAAATTAAATTAAATTGTTGGCAATTTATACGTACTTGTTATTCATTCAATTTAAATTTGGCAAGTTTGTTGATGACACTCTCATGATTTGCGGGCGACGGGGAAAAAAGACTGCGCGGGTGTGAAATCGTGCGTGCGGGGAAGTGAGGTGCTTCAGTCGTGGGTTTTTCATTCCTCGCTACACGCCCCCGGCCCGTGCGGACCGTCGGGAGTGTTACAAACGAAGTTGCCAAGCTATAGCTTCGTTTTCTAAAAACATTCACACACAGACACAGTTTTAAGGAATTAATAGTATGACCTTTGAAATTCCGTAGGTGTTAAGTTTGCGAAAGTTATTTTTACGATCTCTTTGGCGCAGTTGATAACGCTGTGCTTCTCAAGAGTGGTCCTGGGTTTAATTGAGGGCTTGGATCTGTTTAGGATTTTGTAATTTCTAAGTTGGCTCAGGTTTGATCTGGCGGTAGGTTGTTGTCGTGGTAAGTACCATCCTGCGGGCAAAGGCGTGCTGCCAAGCATCTTAGCTTTCCAGTACGATGATGCGTAGAATCCTTTAGAGGTGTGGGTAGAATAAAAATTTACCTCTTCCAAGTTAGCCCGCTTTCATCAGACTGCACCATCACATGTCGCCTGTAAATTAAAACTGTAACCAAAATAAGACCCTAGAATGACAGAGTGAAGATGACCTTGAGTGAAGTCACGCACTTGTGAACGATGTGTGTAGGGCTAAAGGCAGATATCTGACACTCCCTTTTTCCACTCAAGTCACTCTCCCCGCCTATCCCAAGTAACCCATAAAGAGTTACACAACAAGAGATGTGGACGGCTCGAACGCCACGAGCACACCATCCAAAGCCATCCGTACCACTAGTTGTTGCAACGCGGCGATAACAGTAGTAATAGTACATTATGTTTGTGGAAAATTGATGTAGAAAAGCTTCTTCAAATATATCAAGTTCTATAAAAATCGTTAAACTTCAATCCCAATGTGTGAAGTTCCCGGTACGCGGTACTTCTAAAATTGCTCGTTTCACAAGCCAACTGTAATAGCGGTCAAGTGCCTGCATGTTCAATTAAAACGGGGCCTAGATACCGCCCGTCACGTACGCCGGTTCGAGGATTGTATCTAGTCAAATCTGTTTGGATAACCGCCACTAGCAGTTTAATTATTATCAGTATACCTTTTAGAAGGAAATTGCACTCATGTTATTTTATGCTAGTTGACACTTTTTTGAAATGGTCTTATTATTTCAAAATTTGCAAAAGGAAAATGACGGCCGTGGCGCAGTGGTAGGTGCGGGAAATTTACAAAAACGGAGGTCCTGGGTTCGATCCCTGGCTGGGCAGATTGAGATTTTCTTAATTAGTCCAGGTCTGGCTGGTGGGAGGCTTCGGCCGTGGCTAGTACCACCCTACCGGCCAAGCGATTTAGCGTTCCGGTACGATGCCGTGTAGAAACCGAAAGGGGTGTGGATTTTCATCCTCCAACTTGGCCCGCTTCAATCTTAGGCTGCATCATTACTTTCCATCAGGTGAGATTGTAGTGAAGGGCTAACTTGTAAAGAATATAAAAAAAAATACCTTGGAATTCATAATAATCGCTTAGATTGAAAAAAAATATCATATTTTTTTGAGACGTGGTTACTTGAAAATTTTCATTTTTAAATATTTTTTGACAATACAAGCCTGTCGGCAATGATGGTCTATAATTCAACTGTTTCATGCTAGCCAATAATTGAATAGCTCTTAGAGCTCTTTGTGCAAAAGAACCATTCTGTCGCTCTTTTTCGGTCTAAAGTATTTGAAGGTTGCAGATGTAGTTACAGGTCTATGAGGCATAATGCCTGTGCCTCATGCGTTACGAGCAAATCCACAGGCAAATACTACTAATCACACAAATATTATAAAGGCAAAAGTTTGTGTGTACGTGTGTAAGTGTGAAAGTGTGTAAGTATGTTTGTTCCTCTTTTACGCTGCAGCTACTAAAGCGATTTGGTTGAAATTTGGTATGGAAATAGATTTTGCTCTGAATTGACACATATACTACTTAGGATGAAAAGTAGCTGACTTCCACGCGGACGAAGTCGCAGGCGTCCACTAGTGTCTAATAAAAAAACAACAGTATATTTTTTACAATCCTAATAATTTTACAATCACAAGGCTAATCCTAATCATTTTACAAGACAATCTCTTTCATTTGAAAGTGCGTGCGTTATTTTAATTACCACCGGCCAAGCGTCAATATTGCGTACAATCATCAATCAATAAGTCGAAAAGATTGATGAATGGTGCACGAAAATCAATTCACTTGATGATGTTGTGCTTTAGCCGATAATGTGACACTAAACATCGGTCGACGTGAAATTTAAATTGATGCTTAGCTTGCATTGTGGAGTGTGCAATCGCCTGACAAACCACACTGTTTGAAGGCACAGTTTCTCAGTATATCATCCTATCTTAGGTCAGAACGGTAGCTAATTATGAAGTTAGGACTGTGGTGGCTTTGCGAGGTACTGATCAGGTTTAGATCATCTTTCTGGTGCAGTTGGTAGTACTTTGGTTCTCCACAGAGAGATCCACAGGGTTCAAGTCTAAGCAAACGTCAGTTTAGGATTTGATATTTTCTGAATTGTCTGGTAATTTCGGCTGTGGTTACTTACAAATCTACGGAAAAAACGTAACGCCTAATGATTTAGCGTTTCGGTACAATGCTGCGTAAAAACGGCCGGGTTGAATAGAGTTGTACCTCATCCTTAACTAAGCCCGCTCCTATTATTAGACTGCATCGTCACTTAATTTCAGGTGAGATAGCAGTGAAGGGCTAACTTGTCATAGAAAAAAAAAATAGAAGTGTCCAGACCAACCAAGTACAAAACGTATTTTTAACCGACTTCCAAAAAGGAGGAGGTTCTACGTTCAGCTGTATGTATGTTTTTTTTTATGTATGTTTATATATATTTCTTGGCATAATATGAGAGATCATGTCACAGGCGACCGTCACTTATAGCTTCAAAGTCCTTTGAAAAGTTATTTTAAGGTTGTCTAGTGTTTTCCATTAATCTATAAGTTTGAAGACTATCCCATGATTCCTCATTCCCGTAAAAATATCAATAAGTTACGTTTTATACTCATTACAATTGACTTACCTATCTTAATTAATTAAACGTTCAAATGTATTACGAGGAGGTTCTAGTACATTCAAAGTCAAGTCTTTCATTACTGGGAATGGTTTGAAATAAATATAGGTTTCAAAACACCTTACGGTAAATGTGTTTCCAAAGACTGAGAGCTCTTACACTAATGAGTCTTTTGACGATATCACACTGTGTTGTACAGTTGCATGAACCAAGTTATAAAGTTCCAACTTTACTTTCTAATTATGTTAATTGAATTAATAAAGGCTTATATATCGAGTTATCTTCCATCAAAATTGGTTTAGCGGTTATGGCTCAAAAACATAAGTATTTCGCATTTTTAAATGGATTCAAATTGCCTTTGGTAAAATACAATTTTGTCCATGAATAGGTATAGTCAGATAACTAGACGTCCTTTAATCAAAAGTCATAAAAGTACTAAGTACAGATCACGACTCTGGATTTAGAGTCAAATGGGGTCAAATTATAAAAATAATTGAATTTTTTTCTATCTAGAAATTCTCAGGAGTTGGGAAGTTGGTGGTGTTACACCGCCATGGCAAAGAGCACCTCCCGGTTCACTGTTAACGTCTAAAAGTGTTACAAATATTTAGATTATTAACGAACGTATCATAGACTAGCTGGCGCCACGCGGTTTTACCCGCATGGTTCCCGTTCCCATAGGGATAATATTAATATAAAAAAACGCTCAGAACCACACAGCGGGCGTTTGAGCGAGCTATGTTAGGAGTATCTCTGCATGATCGAATCAGAAATGAGGAGATCCGCAAAAGAACCAAAGTCACCGACATAGCTCAACCAGATGCGAAGCAGAAGTGGCAATGGGCGGGGCACATAGTTCGAAGAGCAGATGAAAGTTGGGGTTCCAAAGTGCTGGAATGGCGACCCCGCACTAGTAGGCGCAATGTTGGTTGACCCTCCATCGGTGGACTGACGACACCAAGCGAGTCGCAGGTATTCGCTGGATGCAGGAGGCTCAGTATCGTGATGTTTGAAAGTCCCTACAAAAGACCTATGTCCTGCAGTATCCATCGGCTGATAAGATGATGATGATGAAAATAGTAAATGGGCTAACATTGAAGGAATTATTCAAATCGGACCAGTAGTTCCAGAGATTAGCGCGTTTAAGCAAACAAACAAACTCTTCAGCTTTATAATATTGGTATACATAGTAAACTGCAAAAATGCATAACTGCATTGAAGTAGCGTGATGAGTCGCAGATCTAACTTATCGTCTCCAAGAGAGGACGCTTACAACCTGCAGTGGGCCAATAAAAACAAGCACGTAATGATGATGATGATGATACTTGGCTTTGGTAAAGTAAGAATCTGTCAAAGATTAGATGTGTAGTCAGATACTGAACTCCACTAATAACAAAATTCATAAAAAACTACACTATGTAATTGTTATGATAAAAAGATGTTTTAGTACTTCATTTCACAGGGAACAAATTAAAGATGCTATCGGCGGAGGCTCAAAGTACTCAACACGTTAATGACGTTTCAAAGAAGTAAATATATAGCCTGATTGCTTAGAAATTTCCAATGTAATTTTCATGTACGTCACAAATTATCATGTACATCAGCAGACGAGTGTATACATAAAGACATCTGACAGCAGTTTTATGATACGCACATCGAGATTACTTTGAACAACATAAGTACAGAAAATAAAATGCATAGGCGGTTATAAACTTTTTTTTCTTTAGAAAAGAATATAAAATAAACAAAAAAAAGTTGTATTTACGTTTAGTTGGAATCAAACTCTGGTTTAATAAGTTTTGTCCCTTAGTTTTAAACCACTTGCCCAGTTGAGCTGATAACATAAACGCTAAGCCCACTTCAGCAGATTGAAATGCGTCAACTTGCACGGCTTGGGTGTTAGATTCATTTTCGTTCCGCAATTTCTTGATTCGGTTCCCGGGGTCAAAGCCCGCGATATAAGCTATGCAGCTTATATCGCGGGCTTTGAGTGCGGGAACGCTTAAAAAATTACATATTATTGGCAAAGCGTCGCATGCCCGATAGTCGGTTTGAAGATTGACATCAAAAAAACTATGAACACTGGTCTATTACTTAGTTCATAATTCATCATCATTATCACCATACTTCTGGACATTGTATACATTTTCAAACACCACTACCACATACATCCAGCGACACCTAGTTACCTGATCGATATCATCAATCTAAACTCACATAGTTGGACACGTCTAAACGTACAGTGAACAACTCACTTGTATGAGAAGAAACGCGGTGTGACGCGAGGCGTAAATTGGACGTCTCGGGTTACATTATTCAAATTAAAATCACCATTTAAAAGAGGTAATGTGACACGCCATCAGTCGCGGGCATCCCGGTGTTATCGCCATTCAAATCTTGACGCCTGTGAACGGTCAATGGTACAATGAAGCCCTAAATAACGTCTGTGGACGTCGCGCGGCGCCGCGGCCGACGGCAGAGGGCTGGCTAGTACACCAGACTGACGGACAATACCGCTCGGATGACTGGTCCCGGATTCATTCAAAGGTAGAAGCGACCGCATCCGTGTTTGCGGGTTACTCTGGTGTGAAAATGATAACCCGTTTTTGTACGCGTTGCATGCATTTGCCAGTGGAATGCGAGAAGTGTGCATTTTTGGTCGAACCATTCGTGTACCGCTTTCGATGTTTCGTTTGAATTTCTTTTTTAACCTGCCAAATGTAACAATGATAGTTATAATATATTTGACTATATATAAATTCCAAACTCACTGGATGTCAATGTAAAGTCGCCAAATGCATTTTGCAGCTTAATTATTAGTAACTAACTAACATTACATAATGCAAAGCTTTATCACACAGCAGTAAAACATAAAGGGCACATAAGTCGGGACATTAGGGCGGCGTATAAAATTTTTATATGCCATTCTGTAATGTCTACTCCTAAGCCTTATGCAGACGATACAATAAAAGTAATGTTCTTCAGATATTGTCGAATGCGTCTCGCATACAATGTCCCCAGTTGAAGTTTACGAGGGCTTTTAACGACACATGTGATATGTTTTATATCTTCCATCCGTATCAGTTTTCGTATTGTCATATTTTCGTATTACCCTATTTTGTGATACGACTCATATACAATTTCGTGGCGGAATAATACCTACTACGTGTAAAAAGATAGGCTTTAACTACACAAGTCCTTGACACTCAGCGATGGAGCGAGCTATGCTTTGAGTTTCTGTGCGTGATCGAATCAGAAATGAGGAGATTCGCAGACGAACTAAAGTCACTGACATAGTTCAGCGAGTCTCGAAGCTGAAGTGGCAATGATCGAAGAGCCGATGGACGTTGGGGTCCCAAGGCTCTAAAATGGTGACCCCGCACCAGTAAGCGCAGTATTGGTAGACCATCCACTAGGTGGACCGAGGATATCAAGCGAAATATGAAATATGAACATTCAAAATCTTCTTTGTTTGTGCTGACAGTCACAACCCTTATAAGTGAAAAACTTATCATCAACGCAAATTAATCAAGCCCAGTCACATAGTAACTACTGTACACTGTTAAACAATAACCTTAACTGTCTTTCGTCTCCATCATCAGACCCTTAATGCCAGTCATGACCCATCTTGATGTAAAGTTCTTATCATTACAAATTATTTAAGCAAAATACAAGGTAGCTAGTAGCTACTGTAAACCGTTGAGAAGTTTCCTTAATTGTGTGTTTCCTCGTCTCCATCACCAGACCCCTAATGACAATTACAACCCATCTAAATTGTAAAGTTCTCATCGATACAAGTTAATTAAATCCAAACACAAGGTAGATCCTGACATGGTTACTATGAGACCAATTGGAAGGCATACTCTTTCAAACAAAATAAGAATTTTTCAAATCGGTTCCGGCGTCTTTGACTATACATAAAAAAGCTAGGTAGCCACGGCCGAAGTTTCTTACCAGCCAGACCTGGACAAATTAAGAAAACCTCAAAGAACCCAGCCGGGGATCGAACCCAAGACCTCCGTCTTGTAAATCCACCGCGCATACTACTGCGAAACGGAGGTCGTCAAACATTTTTCATTTGTGGAACTGCACTAGGGAAGTCGCCAAAATGATCTTATTTGTTAATAAACAAAAATTTACTTACACTTCATATAGCATTCCCCCAGTGAAGCTTTAAAATAACCACATTACCGCGAAATATCTCCATACGATCTGCGCATTCCTTTTTATAGAACCTTTTATCATAGGTCGTGTTACATTAGGAAAATGGGTGGCGCGAAGGGTGATATGTAGGTCGTTGACCCCGCGGAGAGGGACCGTGCAATTTGTTTTGACAGTTCATATGATATACTGCAAGGGAAAATGTCATATTAATGCTCAGCTTTGTGCTCACCAAAAAATGTTATTTTTTTTGGTTAAAATTATGTTACAAGTCTCAAGTTTTTTGGAGTTTATGACAAATTCTGTGTTGCGCGTAACATATTACATTGCATACTAGATATACTTAATCAAACACCTATAACCATTGCATTTTTGTTGATTGAGACTGTAATAACAAGGATTAAATTATTTTTAAAAGAAATAAAGTTTAGTTACATTAAACCTATGCATGTGTAAGAGTAACATAAGCAAAATTATTTTAAAAATTGCATAATAAAATAGGTATTTTGCAGACTTTATAATCTTCATAAAATCTGTACAACCCAATATAAATGTGATTATTGTATTTATGCATGCTGCTTTTATGCGGATTGATGATCTTATGTTTGTTTGCTTGATTTTACTTTAGATCTTGATTTATGTATGACCGGTAATAGCTTAGCGTGATCCTCGAGGCACGGGATTGTTCTAAACTTCGAAATCACAGAATTTCACTAACAAAATTATTTTTTTGAATTATTTATGTTGAACTCAAGACGAAACATCAAACAGGTTTAGCTCTCGCAGACGAGGAAGAATGGAGGAAATACTTACAGATGCTCAGAGTCATCATGATCAGGAGAAAAGAAAGAGAACGGGCCGAAAAAAAGGAAAGTGAGAAATGATAAACAGAAAGTCAGTACGAAGAAATGCAATGCGGTTCCGGAAGATTTTTTTTTTATTTTTTTTTTCTTTACAATTTAGCCCTTGACTATCCCACCTGATGGTAAGTGATGATGCAATCTAAGATGGAAGCGGGCTAAGCGGCCTGTTTGCAGGAGGATGAAAATCCATCCCCCTTTCGGTTTCTACACGACATCGTACTTAAACACTAAACAGCTTGGCGGTACGCCTTTGTCAGTAGAGTGGTAACTTGCCACAACCGAAGCCTCCCACCAGCCAGACCTGGACAAATTAAGAAAAACCTTAATCGGCCCAGCCATCAAACCCAGGAGCTCCGTCTTGTAAATTTAACGCGCATACGACTGCGCTACGGAGGCCGTCAGAAAGAAATAAATAAAATAATGTTATGCAGTAGACCAACGAGAAAATAACCTCGTTTAGACAGCCTCCGTGGCGCAGTGGTATGCGCGGTGGATATACAAGACGGAGGTCCTGGGTTCGATCCCCGGCTGGGCAGATTGAGATTTTCTTAATTTGTCCAGGTCTGGCTGGTGGGAGGCTTCGGCCGTGGCTAGTTACCACCCTACCGGCTAAGACGTACCGCCAAGCGATTTAGCGTTCCGGTACGATGCCGTGTAGAAACCGAAAGGGGTATGGATTGTCATCCTCCTCCTAACAAGTTAGCCCGCTTCCATCTTAGACTGCATCATCTACTTACCATCAGGTGAGATTGTAGTCAAGAGCTAACTTGTAAAGAATAAAAAAAAAAGAAAAAAAACCTTATAATATACTCTAAATATTAAGTTTCTCTTTTCTAGAGAAACTTTTAATAATATATTATCCTTCAAAGGGTGGCTGATAGAATAGTTTCCTATGTAAACACGAAGATATTATGACAGTGTATCCGTATAAGATAAACACGCCGGCGTCTCCGACTTTACACCTTATCTTTATCATTCTCTTGGCTCTATTGAAAATGGAGTTTGCTTAGAGGATTGCGGGAGATACGTACTGTATCGGGTATACTGGAGTCGGGGGCTTGAAGAAAAATATGAGTACAAACAGGTGGATTGAGGTGTTATTTTATTTAAAAGAATTATACTCAAATTAGTGTAACTAAAAAAATTACGTTTGGATCAGCTAGGGTTTGAAAAAATGCATACGCGAAAGTTAATTAATAACTCTTATTTACAAAAATAAATTAAATTATCTATAACTATAACATCGCTTACTGGCAAGCAAAATAAATACTTACCTAAGTAATTTTTGTTCACATTTTTTCATTATTATTCTGACAAATCACCGTAATCAAGATTTATCATTTATCAGATTAATGCAATTAAGATCGGCAATCGAAATCACATAAGACCCACACTTTGCTTATAACTAAATGATCGAACGATCGATCGAAAATCGACGATCGACCAAAAATGATCATTGCAAGCTCATAACTTGAGAGGAAACCTCAGTTGACGTCAGTCAATGTAGGCAAAGAATCTCTATAGGTTAGCACATACAAACAAACTCATCAATAAGAATTTCCGTAGGTACTTTCCATATACTAGATATAATATAGTAAAATATAACAAAAGGTGTAGAAAAGATGAAACAAGCACTTCAAAATCAATTGGACATTTCGTTTTCGTGCGGTGCGCAACTCCAAGCCAACGGAGGCGTAAGGGTGTCGGGCTTAATTGGTCCTCTGCCTCGAGACAAGTCGGGACTTCGTGCACGTGTTAGCGCGAGTTATGTGCGGCGCAAGTGATAGCGGGTTTGTAGCTTACAGGTATAGGTATTCATCGTCTACAAAAACGTAAACAAATCTTTCATAGCGCTGTGTCTACTCTTCTTTAACAAGATACCCAAATCGGTAATGTGGTAAATCATTACTAAGTCCTTAAGTAATGTTTTAACATTGCTTGAACTTATGTATTGGCAAGTCCATAACCATCTTGAAGATCTTTTTTCCTCCACAGGTTAATACACAATTGATACATTCCTTAATGAAAGCTTTTTGGCATTCCTCAGAAAAATACCGTTTGAGATAAAACTAGTTTGCTACAAACTTAGGGTCTAACTGCTGAAGACATGATGCCTTCTTGGCTTGTAGCTATGTGGCATGTCAATTCTCTTTCAAAATAACGCTAACGCCTCGAAAACTAAAAAAAATGTAAGGGAATTGTCGCTGGCCCTGATTACTATTATTAATGTAATTTATAGTATAAGTAGATACACATCACATTACATTATCACATTATCACACTAATCACACTATCGCACTAATATCACACTAATATTATGAAGGCGAAAGTTTGTGTAAGTGTGATAGTGTGTAAGTATGTTTGATCCTCTTTTACACTGCGGCTACTGAAGCGATTTGGCTGAAATTTGGAATGGAAATAGATTTTACTCTGGATTAACACATAGGCTGGCTTCTTTTCATTCCGGAATAATCTAAGGTTCCCGCGGGATTTGTGAAAAACTAAATTCCACGCGGACGAAGTCGCGGGCGTCCGCTAGTAAATAATAAAGATTACCTATCTTGTAGTGACACCATACCTTTATCAGTGAATTTTAACGTGCTGTATTGAAGGAGCCAACTATTTGTTTTGAGACTAGTTTGTGACCACTCGAAGGTGCTTATAATTGGACGAAGAAGGGCAAGGGAAAGATTCTCCATCAA
The DNA here is from genome assembly GCF_947172395.1 of Bicyclus anynana. Lineage (NCBI taxonomy): Eukaryota > Metazoa > Arthropoda > Insecta > Lepidoptera > Nymphalidae > Bicyclus > Bicyclus anynana. The sequence continues at coordinate 1,117,653 of NC_069095.1, forward strand.
TTTATTGGATTACCAGACGACGTCCCTTAGTTACACCCGCGTAGTTCCCGTTCCCGTGAGAATACGGGAATAAAATATAGCCTATAACATTCATAAATAACGAGGCTTTCTAGTCGCAAAGGATTTTTCAAAAGCAGTTCTGCAGATCCTGAGATTACCCTCTATAACATCACAAACTTTACCTTTTTTAAATGTTGGTCTAGATAACAGCCTAGTTGGTATGGTTAGTAGTTTAGCCTATGAGGCTATGGGTTCTGGGGTCCAGGGTTCTATTACCGGGTAGGAAATATTCAGGTTTCCTTTCTTCCAAGAATCAGTACCAGCCTGAAACTGGAGGCGCCTATTTGCCTTCATGCCTCTGAAAAGGCCGGACTGTGCCTATTATAAGATTCTTCCTCAAAATTATTTGATGCAAACACCCATTTACTTTGTATAAAAAAAACATGATTTTTATCCCGGGCCGTAATAAATCTAAGTATAGTATCGATAACTAATTTACTCGCCTATAACAAAGAATCTTACCATGATCGTCAAAATCGGCTTAGTAGCTTAGGCGTTAATTTAAACCATAATCCGCCTCTTCGCTAAGGTTGGAGAAATTGATTGATAATAATAATTATGTAAGCTGAAATTTAACAAGTTTTTATCAAAATGCCTAGTACTAATTTATGGGGGTTTACGTCTCGTGCGAACCTAGGAAGATTTCTTTGAGTAAAATATTATGCCCTCGTGATGTTCTCTAAGCAAATTCACCAAGATAAAGCATGCTTAGCCTGCGGTTACTACACGTCAACTCTGCTGGTATAGCAGGTGAATTGGTTCGGCACTATTGTAATTCATCAATCGGCATCGGTTTGATTTATGCGATCGTAATGTAATAAGAGAGCCGTGATAGCTCAGTGGATATGACCTCTGCCTTCGGACCAAGGCACGTTTGGGACCCTCGTAACTGTAATATTAAGTTTTCAACTATATTATCACCATTAAATTAAATTATGACATAATCCTGACATTTCAAAAGTAAGCCTAATTGAAATAAATGAATTTTGAATTTTGAACTTTTTTAAGTTGATGAAAACTAACCAAGGCCCTTACCTAGCAATGCCACTGCCACTAAATATTAGATACCTACTTATATTCATAGTAGGTACAGGCGAGTACTCGTAGTAAAACCGCTCATTTACTGGAACTCAGGCGCAGTCAGGTTCAACTGAATTTATTGTCTCTATCACAAAGCTTCAAGCAATAAAGTGATTTAAATAGTGTACGTCGTAAATTTCACTCGCTAACGCCACATAAATTAAAGGCTTAAAAATTGAATTCGCAGTGAAATGTTACCTGTTTTTGTATACAAACGGATTATTTTGTTTTGATATAATATAACCTATGCCTTCGATTATGAATGTAAGTTCAAATTCAGTTCGCGGCATTAATCTCTGACTTTTCAGTTATGTGCATTTTAAGAAATTAAAATAACATCATGTGTGTGTAACGGAGAAGGAGAAAACATCGTTAGGAACCTAAGAATTTTCTTAATTCTCTATGTGTGTGAATGCCAATCCGTATTTGACCAGCGTGGTGGAATATTAGGCTGCGTTCCCATTATGTCTATGTATGGAGCGATAGTCTATCGTGCATTTTGAAATATCGTGGCTTGTGTATTTAAACGGGAGGGTGTTCACGTTATAAAATTAAAAAATAAATCAAAATTCATTTAATTAGGCTTAGTTTACAAGCACTTTTGAAAGGTCAAGATTGTATCATAATTTTATTTAATTTAATGGTGGTAACAATAGTCGAAAACTTAAAATTAAAGTTACGAGGGCGCCTTCGTCCGAGAAGAGCCCACAACAAACTCAGCGAAGGTTTATTTTTTTTGTTTACCACCATTTTACAAATATAGTCTGGCAAGTTCTTTAATGATCCTATGATATGCGGGGGACGGGGCGAAAGACTGCGCGGTTGGAAAATCGAACATGCGGGGAACTGAGGTGCATCAGTCGTGGGTTTTTCATTAATCGCTACACCGTGATAGCCCAGTGGATCTGAGCTCTGCCTACGATTCTGAAGAGTGTGGGTTCGAATCCAGTCCGGGGCTTTTCAATTGTGTGCATTTAAGGAATTAAATCATAGTTCAAAAAGAAATATTATGCCGTGCCTGCAATCGACGGGACCAACCACGCTATTATTAATAACTATAATCAATTCTCTGTCACAGCTGAACAATGCACATAGTGTACGTATTATTTAAAATCCTCTCGAATTATCGAATAATCGATTCTATTTCCAAACGGTACACCGAGGCTGTAATTTGAGCTATCATTCGATATTATTCCGATAAAAAACAGTGACTCCGCTCTCGGTTTATGAACCTGTAATAACAGTTACTTGGATGGCGTCTTTCTTTTGCGTAATGACACAAAATGGCTGCACGGTTACGTATTACTTACGCAAGGGAGACGGTTCAATAGCGACGTAAACACAATGAAAGAATGTTGTAACATTACATTACGTTATTATAATACGTGAGCAATCAAGAGACAGATGAACCTCCCAACAACGGCCTCTAAGTCGAGGTCCGAGTCTCAGAAGAGACGGCCTTAGAGAGCCGTTCCGCTCAACTCTTCTGCTTCTGCCATCGGGCCTTATCAGGCGATGCTTCTGCGATTGTCCAAACCCTCCGGTGACGCAGCTGAGGTCCCATCAAGGAGCTTGCGGAACTTGCACAATCAGAGAAAAAAAAGTATTTTATCATTAACAGCCTATTTTAATAGCCCATTACAGAGCCAGGCCTCCTTCCCTATAAGAGAGGGGTTATGGACATATAGACACACCACGCTGCTTTAATGCGGGTTCGCGGTGCTTAAGGTGATGATGTTGTTCATTATTGAGCACTATCAGATCAATACTATAAGATAAGTGATGATGCTATCGAAGATGGAAAGCGGGCTAACTTGTTAGGAAGAGGATGAAAATCCACACCACTTTCGGTTTCTACACGACATCGTACCGCAACGCTAAATCGCTTGGCGATTTACGTTGTAACGGCTTGTAACGTGTTTGCCGGTAAGGTGGTAACTAGCCACGGCCGAAGCCTCCTACCAACCAGACCTGGACCAATTAAGAAAACCTTAATCAAACCCAGAACTGCCGTCTAGTAAATCCACCGCGCATACCACTGCGCCACGGTGGCTATCAGAAATCAGACCTTAAATCCACTTGAAAAGACACCACAGCATGACAGCAGCATTGTCATGCTGTGGTGTCTTTTCAAGTGAGTGTGTCCATCATGAAGTTAGCCACTGATCTATTTAAACCAACTTAACTATTTCATTGTGATGTTTTATGTCTTTTAGTAATTAAAAAAGTAATATCACAAATCGCTTGTTTGCAATGGTGCATATTTTGCCATTCGCGTTTTTTGTACCGTATTTTTTTCGGAGCACTTTTAGCAATTTCGTTTTGTGGCTACTGGCCACAGTATAAATAAATTGCGACGCTTGATAAATAAAGCTGTCTTTCATTTAACGTAACAGTTTTTTGGTTGAAATTTTATACTTTACCCGGTGGAAAACTATTCTGAAGTTTTTTTTGCGAGAGCTATTCGTGAAAATGGTTTTTAAATTGTGTCCAGCTGTTCTTTGTAGGTCATCATCATCATATAATAACCCATTTTCGGCTCACTCTTGAGCACGAGTTTCCTCTCAGATTGCGAGGAGTTAGGCTAGAATGAGAAAGGTTAGGGTTCTTTAATAATAACTAATTAAATGAAGTTCGAGTAGGAATCTAGGCCTATGTCTAAATTTTTTGTGAAACCTTACTCCTGTATATCCTGTAAGTTTATACATCATTCAAAGCCCGCCAACCCACATTGGAGTATCATGGTGGGTCTAAAATACATCTCTGGCTGGTGGGAGGTTTCGGCCGTGAGTAGTTACCACCCTACAGGTAATGACGTACTGCCAAGCAATTTAGCGTTCCGTTACGATGTCTCTAAACCTAAAAAGTGTGATTTCATCCTATTCCTAATAAATTAGTCCGCTTCCATCATTACTTACCATCAGATGAGATTGTAGTCAAGGGCTAACTTGTAGACAATTAAAAAAAAACCTCACCTATAAAGAGAGATGCCTGTCCCTGTAGTGTATAAGTTGGTTACTGGAACAACGAGTCAAATATGTCATGATCCTATTTATGCAACAACGGAAAAGCAATATAAATAGCAAAGTGAACATTTTTAAACGAAAAATAATCTTCACAAATGAGCCCTGAAGATTTATTTACAAAGGAAACGGAAAATTACTTTTAAACGGATGCTAACTAGAAACGAATTGACGATGGGGCATTAAAAAAGTGACAAATAACGAATAGGCCCAGTTTATAGTCAAAGAGCTGGTAAACATTTTTCTATACGGATAAGTTTATTGATGCTAGTGATGACGCTTTAAATATATTAACGAGCTTATTAAAATGAAAATAAATTTATATTTAATGTTAAAGCTCGAATAATAATAGCGCAAAAGAAAAGGAAAACTATTGTACCTACTTAACTACATGACACTGTCACTTAGGCCTAGTTCGGACTACTTTAGTATTTTAGTCGAGTACGAAGGATTTTCGGGCGGTAAAACTAAAAATTGTTCGTACTCGACTAAAATACTAAATTAGTCCGAACTAGGCATTATATCTGTAAATTTGAAGTAGCTATTCAATTAATAGTCTTCTTAATAAGTACGTATTCATGGCCTGGCCTAAGTTGTATTTTTGTGTGTATGTCTAATACAGAATACCCAATGTCAAATAAAACAGTCTAAAGCCTGTATTCAGCGACTCTCTGCAACCTGCTAAATATCCTTGGACTAACTGGTCGACCAACACTGCGCTTTCCGGTGTGGAGTTGCCATTCCAGCAATTCTTTGAACTGCGTGTCACACCCATTGCCACTTCACCTTCAAAAGTAGTTGAGCTATGTCGGTGACTTGGAATCTTCTGCGGATCTCCGTATTTCTGATTAAAAAAACCTTTGACTTAAAGGGCCTATTTGACTTAGCACGGCCTTCAAGTCAATTGGTAGAAAGGACATACGATGTCACTTTTACCACATTTGAAGTTAGTCATTTTTTTTTCAAGAATTAACATTATAGTTAACCACTGTTCGTATTGCCAGTGATGATGATGATGACCTACAGTTCCGAGACGTGGTCGCTAACTATGGGCTTCATAAGAGCACACACACATAGTGCGGGGCACATAGTTCGAAGAACCGATGGACGTTGGGGTCCCAAAGTGCTGGAATGGCGACCCCGCACTGGAAAGCGCAGTGTTGGTCGACCCCCCACCAAGTTGACTGACAACATCAAGCGAGTCGCAGGTATTCGCTGGATGCAGGTGTCTCAGTATCGTGATGTTTGGAAGTCCCTACAAAAGGCCTAAGTCCTGCAGTGGACGTCCATCGGCTGATATGATGATGACGATGAGAACTTAACCGTAATATGAACTTGAAGATTTTATGATCTCTTGCTCTCTGTCTATTAGTGTTGGTCGAGCCAGCAACTTACCTCACTGTACTGTTGATTTTACAAAAGCAATTACTTGGCGTCACTGACTTGTAGCGCCCAGGGGCGTTCTGACTATTCTTTAGCATGACAGACGCCACTCTAGATTAATTAGTCTCATTTATTAATGGAGGGGAAGAGGCATCCGTGCCTTACATAATTGGCTAACGACATAGATTGCATAGTACACGTAAAATTTCCGCACACGAATATAGCTTTTATTACATTGTGATTGGTGTCAAAACAGTATAAATTAATTTGCATACTTGCAAATATAGGACAATGTATGAATAGGGTTGTGAACAACAGTGTATGAAACTTTATTGGTTTACTGTGGAAATTACGAATGTACGTTCTGTTGTTTATTATGCTGTGATCTCGTTAACCAGAAGCATAACACTATTATATATTTACTGAAAGGTGAGTTCAATCGGCGGTTTACTTTAATATTATTTATTCTTTACAAGTTAGCCCTTGACTAAAATCTCACCTGATGGTAAGTGATGATGCAATCTAAGATGGAAGCGGGCTAACTTGTTAAAAGGAGGATGAAAATCCACACCGCTTTCGGTTTCTACACGATATCATACCAGAACGCTAAATCGCTTGGTGGTACGTCTTTGCCAGTAGGGTGGTAACTAGCCACGGCCGAAGCCTCCCATCAGCTAGACCTGGACCAATTATGAAAATCTCAATCGGTCCAGCCGGGGATCGAACCCAGGACCTCCGTCTTGTGAATCCACCGCGAATACCACTGCGCCACGGAGGCCGTCAAAACCTACATGCGGCTGAATAAATTATTATTAATTATAGCAATGCGGTAGTATTTCCCGTACAAGCTCTTGTACAAAAAGTTGTCCTATTTGGTAAGAGAACTAAAAACATACATAATATACAAAAAGATTAAGAATTTAATATCTATCATGGCTGTGACACTCTTGCATTTAGCAACTTTACTTAAAAGTATTCACTTATGAGCCGTGATAGCCCTGTGGACCTCCTCTGCCTCCAATTCCGGAGGGTGTGGGTTCGAATCCGGTCCTGGGCATGCACCTGCACCTTTTCAGTTGTGTGCATTTTAAGAAAATTAAATATCACGTGTCTCAAACGGTGAAGGAAATACATCGTAAGGAAACCTGTATACCAGAGAATTTTCTTAATTATCTGCGTATGTGAAGTCTGCTAATCCGCATTGCGCCAGCGTGGTGGACTATTGGCCTAGCCCCTCTCATTCTGAGAGGAGACTCGAGTTCAGAAGTGAGCAGTGGGTAGATAATGATGATGATGATTCTCATGTTATCGCCGCGTTGCAACGACTTACGGTACGGTCGGCTTCAGTGTGCTCGTGGCGTTAGAGCCGTCCACATCTCTTGTTGTCATTCTTTATGGGATACTTGGAATAGGCGGGGAGAGTGACTTGAGTGGAAAAGGGGAGTGTTTGTTAACAGTCAAAGGATCCTTTAACCCTACACACATCGTTCACAAGTGCGTGACTCGACTCAAGATCATTCTCTGCCACTCAGGGTTTATTGGTAACATTCTTAGTGGGAATTGTTAGACCTGACAGACTCATTCAATAATTGTGTTCTGCAGACAACCGCTTCTGATGTAAAACCCCTTAAACTCTGAAACACATAATAAATGAAAAAAATCGTATTAAAATTCTCTAATTAGATCAGTGATCAACGTTTCAGAAACTGGGAGCAAGTATCGTGATGTGTAATAACAGCTTTCATTAGGGGAGTGCAGTGCCGCGTTTATAAACTGGGTGGCTGTTTATTCTTAGTTGAATCTAATGTGAAAGCGTAACGAGGTGGTGTTCTATTACATCCTCCATATTTGCGTGGTATAACATAATAGACGGGAAACTTGTAGGGAGGTTTCGAGCTGTAAGTAACTCGGAGCTATTTTATTTATAACCAACGACATATATTGTAGATGGTAACGATGATATTAACTGTCTGGAAGTCCAGTTTTTAGTCTAAATAGATTCGGATCATAAGATTGTTGGTTGATTTTGACGCAGAGGTATGCGCGGTGGATTTACAAGACGGAGGTCTTGGGTTCGATCTTGCCGAACAGTTGCCATCCTACCGGCAAAAACTTACCGTCAAATGATTTAGCGTTCCAGTACGATGTCGTGTAGAAACCGAAAGGGATGTGGATTTTCATTCTACTCCCAACAAGTTAGCCCGCTTCTATCTTGGATTATATCGTCACTTACCATCAGGTGAGATTGTTGTCAAGGGCTAACTTAAATTATTAAAATAAAAATGGTTCAAATCCTGGCTCAGGCTAGTAAATATTGAGTTTCTTTTCCAAAAAAATTTAGTAAAATTTTAAACTTAGTTGAAAAGTTGAGCAGAACATTAATTACCATAGATAGTGATCATTACAGAATCATACGAGTCATAGGATTAAGTCTTAATAGGAGATGCGAGTAAATTATCCGGTATCCAAAAAAGAAGAAATTCTTCTAAGCTCTAGACTTTCGTAGATCGTGCTCCGATGACTCTGCTACGGTCCATTATGAAGTATAAACATAATACACTCAAGAAATCATTAAACTATATCTAAAAATTATTTCATTCAGCATAGTTGGAGAATGTCATATGAATGGAAAAATGTATAAATATACAAAAAAACGATCCAAAACAATGAAACGCGTATAAAAATTTCGCCAACTCTGTAAATTCTTTTGACCCGCCGGGTGTAGAGGGGTGGGAGTGTACTCATAATTTCATTTTCATTGAGACAAATATTCATATTTAGGGTATTCGTGTCTGTTTCCAATGGCCTTTGCCATCACGGCTTGTTTTATATACATCTGAAAATTGCTAATAAAGAACAATTCATTTATTGTACACTTTTTAAAGGTTTAAAGAAGAAATAAATCAATAAAATAGTTGTCAGAGCTAGTTATAAATCAATAAAATAGGGCTTAAGAGATTAATGATTTATTATTGCACCAGACTATCTTATAATTGAATAAAAAATAAAACATTGTTGCATGGACTCACTCTAAAAGTAGATATTTAGTAAGTAGTAAAAATTTCCCACTTCTTTTTTTCAAGCAAGCAAAAAAGTGAGTCCTCTGTGATCTTATCTTATCAAGGGCTAATTTGTTATCGAATAAAATTACTAGGTACTTACTACTGTTTAAAAAAAAAACTTATTTTTTTTTTAATTTATGAGACATTGTTTTCTACTTATTAAAAATTCCATTTTATTTATAATTTATTTTATTTATATTTATGGAGATGATTATGATGATTATTAATTTATAATGTTAATCGTATGAAGATATGTAATCCGTCAAAAAAGTCGTGTATGAACAATAGAAACGTGGTACAAAAATCCAGTGCGTGCTTCCAACAGAGGGCAGTAATGTGCAAGTGAAAATGTTCTCATTCCATAATGCGTTGAGTGTGTAGTTTCAGAGTTATGGGGGGCGCGATTAACATATAAATGTGTGCGGAAAATGGAATGTGTGAAATGAATGAAATATTTTTCTGTATTATATTGGAGTTATGCAATACTGTGCAGAATTCAAGTAAGAACGTTTTCTATTTGAATGCTCATGTTTTTGAGGTATTGTGAAACCACTCTTACCTATATCTTTACTAATATTATAAAGCTGAAGAGTTTATTTGTTTGTTTGATTGAACGCGCTAATCTCAGGAACTACTGGTCCGATTTGAAAAATTCTTTCAGTGTTAGATAGCGAGGAGCCCATTTATCGAGGAAGGCTATATATTATCCCCTTATTCTTACGGGAACAGGAACCACGCGGGTGAAACCGCGCGGCGTCAGCTAGTTTTGACATATTTTGTGTTGTTACTTAAAGCTAGTCGTTTCCTAAGACTGTGTCACAAGACTTCGTTATTTTTTTGATAAAAGCATATTTTATTATTTAATGACAAGTTACTCCTTCATCATTAGCAACCCATTTTCGGCTCACCGTTGAGCACGAGTCTCCTCTCTCAGATTGAGGGGTTAGGCCAATAGTCCACCACGCTGGCCCAATGCAGATTGTCAGACTTCACACAGGTAGTGAATAAAGAAAATTCTAAAGTTGGTATGCAGGTTTCCTCACTAGAGGTGCATGCCCCGGACCGAATCCGAATCTACGCCCTCCGAAACGAAGGCAGAGGTCGTATTTTCTTAGTTAACTGTCAAGTTTCTCCTTGACTGTTCTTATTATTATTATCTTAGTGACACAAAAACTTTGTTTTCAATTGTACAATGCAGAAATAATATAGAAAAAAACATCTTTTATTCACCTAATATATTTTTACGAAAATCTTATTTCTTTGTATGCTACAAAGACGGTAGGTAAGTGCACTTTAATGGTGAATACGTTTGCTGCCCGTCCGCGTCGGTGTCACGCCTCCCGTGAAAACGTGACGTGTATGAATTAAGGAGCTGCATTGAATATAATGCCATGGATATAGGCTGTACTGGATACTACATTAGTAAATGGTTTTACTAATGTAAAATCATTTATAAAACTGGTCGAGCCGTGATAGCCCAGAGGATATGAACTCCGCCTTCAATTCCGAAGGGTTTAGGTTCAAATCCGATCCGGGGCATTCATCTGTAACTTTCAGTTATGTGCATTTTACGAAATTAAAAATTACGCGTCTGAAATGGTGAAAAACATCGTGTCAAACAAACGTAATGGAAACCTGCATACCAGAGAAATTTCATAATTCTCTGTGTGTGTGAAGTCTGCCAATCCGCATTGGGCCAGCGTAGTGGACTATTGGCCTAACCCCTCTCATTCTGAGAGGTGACTCGAGCTCAGCAGTGAGCCGAATATGGTAAGATAATGATGAAAATCCTATAGAGTAAGTATAGGATTTTCTAATAACTTACTTACTTAATATTACGGCCCTTTAAATAACTCTTTCTTTTCATTCTCAGGCAAACTTTGTACAAAAACAAATTTTGTACTGCAAAATGAATATTGCAAATCTTTATTCTTTCAAACATCTTTACACTTCATCATTAGCCTTATTTTTTCATTTTGTTCTTCAAAAAGCCTTAAATCAGCTGCCAGATACTATATATCTTCGTTGCTAGCCGCAAAAAATACTCTTAAAGCAATCTTTAATGCAGGTCTGGGTAACACATGTTCTTATATATTTTACTAGCTGATGCCACGCGGTTTCACCCGCGTGGTTCCCGTTCCCGTAGGAATACGGGGGTAATATATAGCTTATAGCCTTCCTCGATAAATGAGTTCTCTAACACTGAAAAAATTTTTCAAATCGGACTAGTAGTTCTTGAGATTAGCGCGTTCAATCAAACAAACAGCTTCAGCTTTATAATATTAGTATAGATTTAAGCCAAGCGCCTCATAATCTGGATTTGTACAGTCTAACCAGACAAACAAGACTATTGCTTTACAAAATATGCTTTAGGATATCACATCTAGTATTGTCCTATATCTTCGTCCCGTACAGCATATTTCAGGGAGGAATATCCTCATTTTGGAGTCATTACACGAAATAGTATCACCGCGCAGTCCCCGAGGTGGGGGCGCCAACTTTGTGGTTGTTTATACACTCCCATATAATATATTTTGGTTAATTAAGTTTTTGTGCGACCGCGGATTAGTATCTGTTACTGGGGGGCGCTAAATTGGCACGGAAGGGGATGTGTACCGTGTTTAATGTTCAGCTATTTTCGGTTGACTTCCGTATTAATGTTTGTGATAATAATAATATAAGTTATGAAATCTTTGCCGGAATTACGGCTTAGGTGAATAATAAAATAATTATTTTATTCTGCTGTATATTTTTTGCTTGCTCCAATTAGTCGAAATCAAAGAAGTCAAAGTTGGGAATGGGTAATACGTAGGTTTGAATCCGGTCCTTGGCATGCACCTCCAACTTTCAGTTATGTGTGTGTAAAAACATCATGAGGAAACCTGCATACCTGAGAATTTTCTTAATTCTCTGCGTGTGTAAATTCTGCCAATCCGCATTGGGCTAGCGTGGTGGACTTTTGGTCTAAACCCTCTCATTTTGACAGGAGACTCGCGCTCAGCAGTGAGCTGAATATGGGTTGATGGTAATGATGGTTACGACAATAGTCCAGCGGGCGAGCATCCATTGGAACCTCTAGTCGTGAGTCCGTCCATTTTCCCATAAGCTATTGAGGCCTTTTAAATATTATTATCAGAGGATAATAAAGTTATTACGCAATTAGTTAGAAAGTATACGTTAGACTGATTCTTTATAAGGCTTCGTTTCATCACTTCAAAATTTCTTAGCTTCAGTAGGTAAATTGAATTATTTTTACGAATTTACGTAAACCATTATTGTATAATCAACACACAAAATAAAGAATCATTAATTTGTGAATCAACATGATAGAAAATATAATAGGTTTCCGTTAAAACTCAAATACATTTTGAGTTTCAGATATTTAGTTGTTACAGATATTGTCAGCTGGCCTATTCACTATTTTGGTCTTTATTATTAACCTATTAAAATAAACAACAAATCAATTGATAAAATGTCATCTACATACCTTATGATATCCATCAGTAAACACCTGATGACGTTTTGTCAATTAGTTTGTTGTTTATTTTAATAAGTTGTTAATAAAGACCAAAATAGAAAATAGGCCAGCTGCTTTGTAAATGACCGACACTATGTCGAATATTGTATTTTTGTTTTGTTGCTTTAATACAGGTTACGTTATAGGTAGTTTGGGAGAAAAGAAAATTGAGGAAACCCAAGAGAAGAGATTGAGTAAGAAACAAACGAACAAAAAATGAAATCTTTAGTTTAGATATACACTAGGTTCTACTTTTAATAAGGTTCAAATTTCAGTTAACTTCCAATCATATCATTCATTCGTGAACGAAATATCTTTCATACAATCCAATACCCGAACACGGTAAAACCATAAAGCTAATTAAGACCGTCGAGTTTCCCTTTCTTAAAATACAAGTTTAAATTAACTTGCGATGTATATAATTATCGAGGCATCTCTCACTTGGCGCAATTACCGGGATTCAAGTTACAGATTGAACATCAAAGGCTCTTAACGAAGCCTTAGATGGGTCATAAATGGCTTACAAAGTAAAACTTGCAATATTTACTTTGACCGAGGAGATCTTTAATTGGCCTGCCATCTCGTTTCTTGTTGTTTACGGCCATTAAAATTATGAAATGGTTATAGATGTTTTGTAAAACTGCTTGTTCCCTGCGGTTATGTCCATGATATAGCGTATTATTTGTACAAGCTCTACCGGCAAACGTTCTACCATATAATAGAACATTTCTTTCAAATTATACAAATATACTAAAATCGCGATTATAAAATGTCGCCGATGAATGATTTGATTGTTTGTTTGTATGTTTTGGATAGGCTCAGGAACTACTGAACCGATTTGAAAAACTTTTTCACTGTTGGGAAGCAACACTTCTCTATCTTCGAGTGAATATTTTATCCCCGTATTCCTACGGGAACGGGAACCACGCGTTTGCTTGTCATAAATAGTTGTGCAGACAGTTTTAACACAATAAATAGTTCTATCAAAAATGGCTTGAATTAACTCACTTGCCACCGCCTCAACCTGATTAGTAGTTAGCACTGACGATATAATTTAATTACACTTTTTCTATTTCTCTTTTGTATATTTTAAAGTTTGAAGAAAACGGCGTTTCATCGCAGACTGTATAATTGCGTGCCTCCTGGCATGATTGCAGCTAAGTGCTGTCCTTTATAATGTAAAATAAATAAATAGTTTGCATTAGTAAAATATTTTATTTATTTTAATAGATTACGTATTAATATAACCATAACACAAAGTACGCTTACTTTGAGGCTAGAAGGCGAAGTGCAGGTATTTAACTTATTAATAACCCTACTTGTTTAATTTATTTATAAACGCGAAATCTTTTTTGACGCCGCGCCGGTTAAAGAGATAAAGTCATAAGCGATTCTCAGTAAGAGTGAGACACTTTTGATCGAATAACCACAAATATACTTCAAAGGTGAATATTGAAGTCACTCAAAGGTATCCACCCGAGCGTGAGCTTCTGAGAACAAGTCACTTCTAACTACGAGAGTAAAGACTGCTACACAATGGAATATTGAATACGCAGTATCATAGAACGACAGGAAGCAATTTAGCATAGTAGTAGTAAGTAGACATTTAATTAGTTATTTTGTATTTAACTACTGTAAAACTAATACCTTTTTATATAAAAAATATATTATTCAAAGAGGATGTCTATAAATAATAATATAAAATCTAAGGTAACAATTTTTGTACAGAAGTGTAAATTTATTATTTTTTTTTATGCATACAAGTATAAAACGATCTTCCAACCAATGTATTTTCAAAAATTTACTCAAGTAGCGATATTTTTCTATATTTAACTAATAATATAACATAGTAAAGAAAAGTACTCAAGTGTTCACAAAAAGAAGGAAGGACACAAAAATTGTTGATAAAAATATGATGAACAGAGTTATAAATATTATTTCACAAAAATACATTTTCTAAGTCCCTGTTGCCATGAATAGAATATTTACATTTTTAAATAAACGTTTTGATACACTATGCACAAAAATTAAGGGAGCAGAAAAAAAATCCAAATTTTTGGGGGATTTTCAACAGGCTGTAACTTATACAAAAATGGTCGTACAGCAAAAAAATAAAAAGCAAATTGTAGCTCTAAGTGTTTAGTTTTTGGATCTGAGTTTGAAAATTTTTTTTTGAAAATATTTTTCGAGAAATCATAAGAAAACCACTGAAAAAAAAATTTCGAAATTTTTTTGGTTTTCTTTTTTAATCTACGGACGTGGAAAAAATTTTTTCGACTCAACCTCCATATGGACCGGATAGCTTGTTTATTCAGATTTAATTTCGTTTTTTTTAAATCTCGATACGAGCATTTCTCGCTGAGATATCGATGTTTGAATGGAAAAAGATCATTTTGTCTTTGATTACCAATATCTGCTCCCTTAATTTTTGTGCATAGTATAGTTGTTTCTTCAAATAGTGAAAAAACTAGCCTGTTTATCGGCAAATCGCGGCTAAATCGCAGCTTGTATGAAAGGGCCTTTGCTAATGCACATAAGATTCAAATCAGTCTGAATCTCGAGCCATTAGGAGTTTTATTAAAAACTTCTCCCCTTTGAGTTCAGTTTGATAACAACTAGAGACCAATTAATGCCGCCATTTGCAAAATTTTATTTCACTCTATACAATCTCTGGTTATTTGAACACAGACTGATGGAAAACTATAGACATACATTTAATGTCTTCTCCGATTTTCCAGGCCAGTTAGGCCAGTCAGTCTCATTTTAAGACATTTTTGTCATATAAGGTAAGACTCGTGCTTGACTGCAACCCAACCTGATGGTAGGTAACGCTTACCGAAAATCTAAATACGGCATTCCATGTCCAGTACAGAAAATGTCTTACACGACCTTATGACTCGTCAGTTTCCTGTACGAGTAACAAAGTGTTGTTAAAGATTACCTGTGCTATAGAAAGAAAAAACTAAATCGTTTTAGGAATTCAGTTTGAATCCCTACAAATAATTAGTTAGTATTGGATATCTTATGAAGCTACAAATAATAATATGTTCAATAAGTACTAGTACGTATTTGATTAAGCTATAATAAAACATTGAGTTTTTTCATAGTAGGTAAAGTACCTCGAAGAGTGCGTTAAGACATTACTCCTATTAGCCTGATCATTATTTTGGTCTTTATTATCAACCTATTAAAACAAACATCATATCAATTGGCAAAATGTCATTTACCTACTGTGTGATATCCACCATTAAGCACCGGATGACATTTTTACATAGAATTCCAATTTAGTATATGTCGACTAGCATACGTCAAAGCAAGTAATTCACTATTAGCCTGCTAATTGCTATCAATAACATTCTGATAGTGACCACGGTAGAAGCAGTTTGTTGAGTCTACGCTCATCTCCTCTCTAAGAGTAAGAGTCTAAGCTCATCTCCTCTCTAAGAGTAAGGATCTGCAGTGGATCTTTAAAAATAGATGATGATGAAATCTGACGTAATTTTTACGTCTATGTTTTACTTTTAGTCTATGATTGTTAATAGAATCAGTTTTATTTTAGCAGCGATTTGCATAAATGTTTCATTTCACTTCAGATTTGATTCAATTGTCGGTTTCGGTCAAACGATTCTTCGGAGGTTTTTAACTCTTCGCCAAATTTTAATTTTGAAAGTTTATTTGTTTATCGTTAGCTGTGTTTTCTCTGGCCGTAAGTTTCTGATTTATTTCTTCATACTACAAAGATATTTGTTATACAGTTAGATTATTATTTACTGCTTACAGTATCAAAATTAGAATCTGAATTTACAAGAAACATTACTTACATTTTAACATACAAAGAATATCATTATAGAAAGTTATTATAAAAGTTTAATTAGTTAAAATGTCCACGTGTGGTTATTGCAAGGTAAAGACAGACAAACTAAAATGCTAATATAAATTAATAATTAAATTATTTTAAGAGCCATAAAAAACTTATGGCTGGTGGGAGGCTTCGGCCGTGGCTAGTTACCACCCTACCAACAAAGACGTACCGCCAAGCAATTTAGCGTTCTAGTGCGATGTCGAGTAGAAATCGAAAGGGGTATGGATTTTCATCCTCCTCCTAACAAGTTAGCCCGCTTCTATCTTAGATTGCATCATCACTTACCATCAGGTGAGATTGTAGTCATGGGCTAACTTGTAAAGAATAAAAAAAAGCAATATCTTATCCTGCTGTCCGAGGCACATGGAACTAAATAAATAGACTCACAAACATCCGGCTGTTACTGGAATATCAAGAAAGAAAAAATCATTAAAATCCAATTCAATTTATCTTACCCAGGATTCGAACTTCAATCCTAGTGAACTGTTGTTACAGTTTTATTGTAGTCCAGACAGCCCCATTACAGTTTTATTATAGCTAAGATTAAGTACCCCATTTCCCAAATGAGATACATCAGAGTTACAAACAAATTACACTACGAAGTAATTCGCTACAACCAATATACACACACACATACAACATTGACCAATCAACTTTTTTCTAATTTATTCTAATTTCAAGTTATCTAAT
The DNA here is from genome assembly GCF_947172395.1 of Bicyclus anynana. NCBI lineage: Eukaryota > Metazoa > Arthropoda > Insecta > Lepidoptera > Nymphalidae > Bicyclus > Bicyclus anynana. The sequence continues at coordinate 1,134,330 of NC_069095.1, forward strand.
CAAATGACTCAGCCGTATACGAGTAGGTCAGTATAATACACGCATCTTATTATACCCTTGAGGTCGCACTAGCGACTTGTCTGACGACAAAATGCACTTAATATAATAAATGATAGACAATGATTTGTCTTTACTACATTTGTTTTGTACTAGTACTATATACACTAGTCTTAAATGTCCTTGTGATTGTAAACTATTTAATGTTGCTTTTAAACCAAAGGTTCGATTGTCGTCCCTATTTATCTACTGTGATATTTTAAACTTGACTATTTGAATATCATCTAAAAATTAACTTAACAAATAATCTATTTTTTTTTGTTTTTTTGTGATAGGATTAATGCATTTTTAGCTTAATTGACTTGAACAACCACTTTTGGGTATATTATGTTTTTTTAATAATTTAGGATTGTCAAAAGAAACAAAATAAAATTTTAGCATCTCTTTCATTTCTCACATAGGTCCGAGACACACAAATAATTATGAAGAAGAAAAATATTATGAAGAAAATAATTAATATAGGTACTTATTTTACTGCAATGGCAATTATTGCTCTGACATCTTATGGAAACGCCCATCTCGATCGATCGCGATCGATACGCAGTCGATAGTGTGACCTTGCGCATGTTATTATCGGCAAGTCACCGCTAGTTCATTATCACTGGCTGGCACATACTTCGTTACCGTCGAACACGACGGTGGAATTGAATCGCATTCACGTTTAATAGCCAGTAAACAGCGTTCCACTTCTATATTATATATACTACGTTTTGAAATAATTAATACGTATAGAGATGATCTCACCTCTCAAGAAAATTGACAATTTAGAATGAGTAAAGGTTACTTACTACAGCCTTAAATGAGTTTATGTGGACACAAAAAACACAAATGAAATTATTATATAAAAAATCTAACCAAACATACATTATCTTCTTTTTGCTTAATTTGGTAAATAAAATAAAGTTTTACATTATAATATATATCAAATTATGTATAATAACACAGATTTTTCTGTCAGTTACACATTAAAATAAACTTACTACTTTTTACTGTAAATCAATGATTTAAATACTGTTGTTGTAATGATGTTTGTTATGTGCTCAAAAGGGGGAATTTCCACATATCAATGTTAGTTGTGGTCAACAACGAACGTTATTTTAATAAATACCTAAATATCGTCTACAATGTCGAGTTGTGTGTTCAGGAAGTGTAAAATCTATATAAACATAAATAAACAATGGAATAAAAGACAAAATTGTGCATGTGTGCAAGTTTTGCAGCCGGATTCGGATACTTTTTTGCGGCAACTTTGTAGGGATGTAACCGATCTGTAGTATAAAATTAAATTAATGTAAATATATGAAACTTTCTTACAGTACTATCAGCTCTGAAACACACTTGTAGTAGATAATTCGTTTATTTGAAATACATTTTTAGTTTATTAAAGTATACTTAAAGCCAAAAAAAAAAATTCTAGAACATGCATAGAGGAGGCGCCATATATTAAAAATTTAAGTAATTAAAGTGGGTAAAATTTTCGACATGTCTCAAAACACACCTAAAACTTTGGTAGGACACAACAACAGCTCTATACAGATCATTATCATTACACCGGCAAGGCGGAATGCAGCCGTAGGTTGTTAACCTGTCCCACCAGGGTTTACATCTGATACGCGATACGGCAGTATCTTTGTCTATCTGCTACTAACTAATGCCCCTGATATTGTAATGAGGGTGCCTGATCTGGGTGTAACGTGACGTAATAACTCTTACATTTATTATCAGAGGCATAGTTATTGTCGTGTATAAAATACTAGCAGATGTGGTTTCACCCGTACAGTTACAACATCGTACCGGAGCTGAATCGCTTGGCGCTATTTCTTTGCCGGTAGGGATGTGACACGGCCGAAGCCTCCCACCAGCCAGACCTGGACCAATAATAATAAAACCTCAATGCCCCTGATATTGTAATGAGGGTGCCTGATCTGGGTGTAACGTGACGTAATAACTCCTACATTTATTATCAGAGACATAATTATTGTCGTGTATAAAATACTAGCAGATGTGGTTTCACCCGTACAGTTACAACATCGTACCGGAGTTGAATCGCTTGGCGCTATTTCTTTGCCGGTAGGGATGTGACACGGCCGAAGCCTCCCACCAGCCAGACCTGGACCAATAATAATACAATAAAAACCTCAAACTCATGACCTCCGTCCTGTAAATCCACCACGCAAACCATTGCGCCACGGAGGCCATCTACAGAACCTGACCTTGATAAAAATAAAAGATATTTGTTATATATGTAGTTCGAAAAAGTTTTGTTTGCTTTAAAATTCCACATCAGTTTCTAAATTATGAATATTAATAACGGAAATGCCTTTTGATATGATATTCAAGATATCGTGCGGCGTTCCTAAAAACGATGACCAACGTTCATAAGGCTTAAATAACAACATTAAAGGCTAGGTCAAATTAAATCGATGTTTTATTGAGGATAATATATGTAATGGCGCCTATACTAGGAAAAGCTAGTTAGTCATTGATATTATACGAGTTATTTTTCGTTATATAAAATTTGAAAACAACGTCAATAGGTATAGGATAACTACACCGATTTTCTTTTGATTTTGATAATAATAAAAATTGCTCACGAGAGAATTTCAATCAGAAATCGACCGAATTCCGACCGACCGATCGACCGATTCGATTAAAGGTGTAATCGCCGATAGCTCCGTAGTAGAAAGCCGGAGTAAATTTGAGACGTCTAGGATTCGGTTCCCGGTTCTATTTTTTTTTTCTTTACAAGTTAGCCCTTGACTACAATCTCACTTGATGGTAAGCGATGATGCTGATGAGTCTAAGATGGAAGTGGGCTAACTTGTTAGGAGGAGGATGGAAATCCACACCCCTTTCCGGTTTCTACGCGACATCGTACCGGAACGCTAAATCGCTTGGCGGTACGTCTTTGTCGGTAGGGTGGTAACTAGCCACGGCCGAAACTATTACGGGTTTTTTACCTATGCCTCATTGGTCCTGTGGTTAGCTGGTTCAGCTACAAAAAATGTTTGAATCCCAGGTCATTGGTACTTAACAATAGAGAGAGAAAAAAAAATTATGTCGTCATGCTTATTTCTGCCACCAACCAGCATTGCTGTGTACCGGTCTGAAGGCGATGGGTTTCCACAAAGGAGTACAATCAGATGGGCCACCTGGTTAGTAAGTCAATTATTTCTAAAAAAATAAACGATTCTTTCCTTTTATTTTAAGCAAATATTTATTTTTTAGCTTTCAAACGTTCATTTTTATAAGTCTGCCCTTTACAGGTCGTAAAATCAGCTTTTAACTTTGCAGTGTGTTTAAACTTGGTTTTTCATATTTAATTTTCTTTGATCTTAAAGCTGCATGATTTTCTCAAACAGATCTAGTATTTTAATATCTAAAGAAATGAAAATACCGTCTTTTGAAGGATTATATCCTGTCTCAACATTTCAAGTAAAGGCGATATAAATGACGTCACGTAAAAGGAGCACAAAATGTGAAAAATTAAATCCGTGTGATCCCAGTGGATATGACCTCTGCCTGCAATACTGGAGGGTGTAGGTTTGAATCCGGCAAGCACCTCCAACTTTTCAGTTGTGTGCATTTAAAATAAATATATATCACGTGTCTCAAACGGTGAAGAAAAAACATCGTGAGGAAACCTGCATACCTACCAGAAAATTTTCTTAATTATCTGCGTGTGTGAAGTCTGCCAATCCGCTTTTGGCGCGCGTGGCGGACTATTAGCCTCATTCTGAGAGAAGACTCAAGCTCAGCAGTGATAACGAAAAGGAAAAGAAAAGCAGCATTCCGTAAGGAAGTTAGTGTTTAAAATTAACATTAACTATCTGTTATCAATTCCTTTATTTCTTTTCTAATTCTTGTCAGAAATAAAGATCGCACTACTTGCTGGTAGTGAGATATAATAAAATACAATAAAATCTAGCAAAGTACAATAAAATAAAATAGATGTAATAAAATAAAATCCACCAAATACGAAACTCACACTATCGAGTTACAAAAATATCGGCACAGAGTTGTCGTACGCAACTTATTATTATTATTTTAAAAATAATACTAATATTAAACCAATAATTGGACTATTTGCTTAGAGCCAAAGTAAGCCAGCCTAGCTTGTGTTCACGCGAGCCCCTTCGTCAAAAGTTTAAAGAAATAGGTATACTAACAGTAGCCTGTCAATATATATATAACAGTATAGTCTATGTAAGACAAAATTAATTTGTACAAACGAAAAGGAGATTTAAACCCACGTCTTACTAGACACGGGCATAAGTTAGTTATTTCTGCATATCGTCTCCAAAGAGTAAAAAAATCTTTTGTAGGTTTGGGTGTACTCTTCTATAACAAGATCCCCAAGACTGTGATGGACCTGCCAATGCATAGCTTTAAGCAATGTGTTAAAAAACATTTACTTAGTCGAGGTTACTACAACATTGATGAGTTCCTTAAAGATAAAAGCGCTTGGAGGCCATTGGATCAGCTTCCACCTTCACACAGGAAATAAAACTATAAGAAATTGTAATTGTTATCAATTGTAAATTATAATACTGTATGACTTTTTCAAAAGAGCAACTGTTGAGTTTCTTGCCGGTATCTTCTCAGCAGAACCTGCCTTCCGAACCGGTGGTAGAATCTTTACAAATAGTCAACTGACGTGTCAAAAGTGCTAGTAAACTGAGCCTACTTGAAATAAATGATTTTTGATTTGATTTGAGATAATTTATGAATATTCATAAATACTTGAAAAAAATCACTTGAATATTTGTGGGGCAAAAGTTTGTGTGTGTGTAATTATGTTAATTACTCCTTTACGCTGCGATTGCTGAAGTAATTTGACTGAAATTTGGAATGGTAATAGATTTTACACTGGATTAACACTTAAGCTACGTTTCATCCCGGAAAATCCATAGTTCCCGCGGGTTTTGTGGAAAACAGAATTCCACGCGGATGAAGTCGCGGATGTCCGCTACTATTGAATAAATCCCCAGATACTTGAGAGCATCTGCACTTATTACACAATTATTTGCTAGTAGTGGAAATCGAACCTTGGGTGCAGAAGGCAGGGTGGCCTACTGCGCCATTCGGTACACATTTCGGTATTTTTTTAGTAAATAAAAATAACATTTATGTAATTTTGTGAGGTAGTCCACTTCACAGTTCCAGCGTTCTTTTCATATTGCGCCTACTATAAAACTCATTATTTATTTTGAGATTTTATGTTTGCACCCGTAAATAAGGTAACCCTTTCAATACAGCGGAAGCAAATAAAGCGTGAGGCTTAAAGTTTTAATTAAAGGGAGGGTAATTAGATACGCTCCGTGAATATGTTAATTAATCCATGGGTTAATTCTTCAAAACACACCCATTGTTCTGAGAGTAGTAAAAATCTGGTTCCTTCGCGAAAGTTTGCGATTGATTAGTGGAGATATGACATTACTAAAGCTCATTTGACTTTTTACAAATTAAAAGAATGATCTATAGGAATCGTTTTTGACAATACAAGTAGCTACTTATTATAAAATATAATCGTGAATAATCCATATCTGTTATTTGAACAAATAGAATACTTAATTTATACCCCACAATACAGCACTCAAAATAAAAACTATTTTGTTCAAGCATGTCAAAAAAGTTGTGTACCGATATTTATACAATTAGTCCATGAATAGTTTTATAGCCTATAATAATATGACACTGAGATTTAATTATTTTTAGTCGACATTTTTTAGCTTCATTTTATTGTTACCTACAAAGAAAGTGATTGTCTCAATTGCTCCGCGGTGAAAATGCTGGACTCACCAGCGAGAGATTATGGTTTCGGTCCCGGCCAATGGATTACTGTCACATCCACTCCTAAGACAGTTTGTCCGACAAATTGGAGAGGAGCGGGAATATTTGTCATAATAAAATTATTAGCCATTATTCTTAAAAAAAACACCTGCTTACGCTTGTAGATCCTTACCTTTGTAGACCATGTCCATACAAATCTTTAGTACGGTCCATAAGGGCCCCGGTACATGGTTGAGGGCCGCTTATTGAATTTCATCGTTCTGTTTGTTATTTTTGCGCGCTTAAGCGAAATATTAGCGGGTTTATTAATGCGATTGCCTTTCTCGGGAGCTCGGTAATTAAGGCTGACATTCTCTGAGTCGCCTTTAATTATTCAAGCCCGTATTGAAGTTTATCGCGGAGTAAACAAGAATTGTTTGCTTGTAAATTACGTTACGCCTTTATTATTTAAGGTTTGAGCTTAACTGTGACGTCAACTTTAGTTGAATGGTTGTCTTGACTATGATATGTATATGGTAAAACACATTCCTTTGCCGCATCTGTCTGACTGTGTGTTTGTGATAAACTGGAATACTACCGAACGAATACAATATCATTATAAAATAGACAGAGTAATAAGACTTGGTCGCTAACTATGGACCCTATTAGAACCCAGTCAAAGTCACCCAGTGGGCGATGGAACGAGCTATGCTAGGAGTTTTTCTGCATGCTCGAATCAGAAATGAGGAGATCCGCAGTCGAACCAAAGAACTGACAAGCGAAATGCTGGAATGGCAACCTCTCGCCGGAAAACGCAGTGTTTCAACCCCCTACTAGGTGAACCGAGATTATCAAGCGGGTTGTAGGGAGTCGCTGGACGCTGGCGGCTCGAGACCGATGTGCTTGGAGGTCCATGCAAGAGGCCTATGTCCAGCAGTGGACGTCTATCCGACGGTCCACTGTTTCACCCACGTAGTTGCTATTCCCCTGAGAATATGGGGGTAAAACATACTTTAAGACACTCATAAATAACGTGGCTTTCTATGGGTAAAAGCATTTTTAAAATTGGTTTTAGAGATCCAGAGATAACCCCTACAAAACCACAAACTTTACTTCTATAAAATATTACTAGCTGACACCGCGAGGTTTCGCTTGCGTGGTTTCCATTCTCTTAGGAATAACGGGGGTAATATATAGCCTATAGCCTTCCTCGATAAATGGGCTATCTAACACTGAAAGAACTATTCAAATCAGACCAGTTGTTCCTGAGATTAGCGCGCTCAAACAAACTCTTCAGCTTTATAATATTAGTATAGATTCGTATATTAGTATAAATTGAGTAGATATAACCAAAACTCCCTAAATTAGTCGATTAAGTACGTACAGTATTTTATCAGCACTCTTCTACATCACATTATCCTATATTACACATGGTGGGTGTATCAGATCTAATTAATTCGACATTGATTGATACTAATGTTGTTTGGTAACATCGTGGCCCGCTGAGTAATTGATTGTCACAACACGGAGAATTCAGGTTAAAAGTATAAAGCGACCGGCACTTGGGTTTCATTTGTCTGATACGTTAAGTGTCTGGGGGGAGTATGGATTAATATTTAACTGCCTCTTTGGTTCAGTGGTTTGAATGTGCTTTGAGTCATTGAGTCCTGGATTCCAGTCAAGCTATTCTTTCGTTTAAAAAAATTATCAGTAATAGACTGGTATTCTCAGTAATCCCCGATATCTAACGTCACCCGGACGTAGGTTTTCTAACTCACGATCTTGGGGGCGTCCAGACTGATTCACTCAGGTCACGGTTACCCCCTCCCGAATGCCCCTCTAAGCCGAGGTCCGAGTCTCATAGGAGACGCCCTTAGAGAGTCGTTCCGTCCTCTATCTTTATTTCAGCCTTCGGGTCTCGTCAGGCGATGTTTCTGCGCTCGCCCAAGCCCCCTGGTGTCGCCATAGTGGTCCCACATGGAGCCATCGGCACTTACTCAACACGAAAACCTCTCTGACCCATTGAATGCATGAAAAAGAAATTCAAAGCAATATTCTTAATTTTTTTACAAATCATCATTAGGTAGAGTTTTAGTAACCGATCGAGTGGAAAACAGATGTTTGTGACTTTTGACAATATTACGTATCTATACATAGCATTCTACGACTCACGGCGTATATACGATAAGATACTTTTGATACAACTTTTAGCACCAAAATGAAAGCACATACGAGTCTTCAGCTTATTATCTCTTACTAGCTGACGCCGCGCGGTTTCACCCTCGTGGTTCCCGTTTGTGTAGGAATACGGGGACAATATATAGCCTATAACCTTCCTCGATAAATGGGCTATCTAACACTGAAATAATTTTTCAAATCGGACGAGAGATAAGCGCGTTCAAGCAAACAAACAAATTATTCAGCTTTATAATATTAGTGTAGATTAAGTGGTGAAATCCTAATTTAACTGGAGTATACAAAAGCCGTGACAGCCCAGAGGATAGGAACTCTGCCTCCGATTTCGGAGGGCGTGGGTTCGAATTTAGTCTGGGCATGCACCTCCAACTTTTCAATTGTGTGCATTTTAAGAAATTAAATATCACATGTGAATGGTGAAGGAAAAACATCGTGAGGAAACCTGCACACCAGAGAATTTTCTTAACTCCTGCGTGTGTGAAGTCCACCAATCCGCATTGGGCCAGCGCGGTGGACTATTGGCCTAACCCCTCTCATTCTGAGAGGAGACTCGAGCTCAGCAGTGGGCCGAATATGTGTTGATTATGATAATGATGATGATAATACAAAAACTTAAACATAAATGTGGGTGCCAGACAAGCACCCACATTTTATTATGTTTAGTCTAAGTAATCATTAAGTTGTTTGTTATCAAGGAACTTTCACTGTGTACCGTAATAAAGCTGTTCCATAAACTGAATAAGTTATGAACTCCGATTATTGTCAGTAAATATCCTTAGACGTTAATAGTTTCGCCAAACACTTTACACTATCGAGTTTATCTTGGAGTAAGTTTGCAAAGTCAAGAATTATTAGAGTGATATTAGAAATTCATAAGCTTCAAATAGTTTCGAGACAGACTTCATAATAAAGGCCACTATATTAGAAGTCGAATTTTGTCAGTTTTCTTTGAATAAAATATGTTTAAGAGAAAGTTGTTTCAAACAAAACGATAACAAAAGAAATAAATACAATTAAGCCCTGTAGAGACATTCTGTTTTTACTTCAATACTAGCGGACACCCGCGACTTCCTCCGCGTGGAATTCAGTTTTTCACAAATCCCTTGTGAACCATGGATTTGTCTAGGATGAAAAGTATGCAATTTGTTAATCGAGACTATAATCTATCTCTATTTAGAATTTCAGGTGATTCGGTTAAGTAGCCGAGGCGTGAAAGAGTAACAAACATTCATACAATCAAAATCATCAGGTTTTCGCAAATCTCGGCAATCCATGGATATTTTCGGGATAATTTAGTGTAAAATCTATTTCCACTTCAAATTTCAGCCAAATCACTTCAGTAGTAGTGGCGTTAAAGAGTAACAAACATACATCCATACAAACTTTCGCTTTTATAATCTCGTAGTAGCACTACATGATGATAAAAAAAAATATTATGATTTTTGCGGTACCTCGTTCGTGCATCGTTCTTTCGATCGTTCAATGTGATCGTTACTGATCGTCTTGTACATGTTAACTAGAATAACAAGGATGGATGTAGGTAAGTTCAAAACTAAATTTTCCAAATTAAAAAAAAAAGGTTATTTAAACCTGGAAACCCATATTTGGCTCACTAGTGTGCACTAATCTCCTCTCAGAATGAGAGGCGTTAGGCCTTAGTCCACCACGCTGGCCCAATGCAGATTTCAGACACATACAGAATTATTAAAAAAATTCTCAGGTTATCTCAACATGTTTTTCCTCCACCTTTTGAGACAAGTGTGTGCATGTTCCGGACCGGAATCGAACCTACGCCCTATGCCCTCCGAACTGAAGGAAGAGGTCATAATCCGCTGGGTTATCACGTCTCAAAGTTTGGATAAAACAAATCAGGTGTTTCAAAATCAAAATCGTTTAAATTTATATATTCAAAAAACCTTGCAGTTTTAAAAACTATATTTAAATTGCACTATACAAAACATAAACAAAACGATCACATCAAAATCGATCATTAATACCAGCATTACCCCTTTTTGCCTCCATTAAAAATTGATCGCAAAACCGAAACGTTTACATAAAATTAAATGTTATAATGATAATGTCATGTATTATGCACATTGTGCAGAATATTATATGAACATGTACGCAATTTGCCGATGCGAGGGCCTGTTGTAAGTGACACGTCGGTTTGGGTTGCGCAAACTGGGGCTTTGCCTAAGGCAGGCTCATTAGCCGGACAATTACGTGGGTACCACGAAATGTACGATGATTACAGAGGCCTGCTGCCCCGGGCTGACGGGCCGGCAGATGCCACCCGTTCTTTGTTATATGAGAATTTTTCTTGTGAAACGCCAGAATGCCGTTTTTGAATTTCGATACGGGATGCCTGTTAGATTTGACACAGATTCAATACAGCGTTTAAAATACAAATACTCGAATTTTATCTTTATTACACCATATACATATAGTGTAACTCACAAGCAGGGTTATTGACTAACTGAGTATCTTTCTACTATACAGCTCGTGTTAAATACTATCTATATTGGAACTTCATTTTGTGCTAAAAAATGTAAGCTATAAAAAGTAATCCCACTAACTGTGATACGACTTCGGTGGCGTTACTTTTTTGAAAGAAATCGTGTTACCTAAAGAATATCTTACCTGAAATGAAATAGACTAAAAATGCTAACATTTCAACGTAGGGTTAAGATTACATAAAATTAATAGATAAAAAGATTAACCATGTGAGATGTCTTAATTATTAGTCAGTACATCCCCTGGTTCAGTGAATTTGACTTCTTCCTTCGATTTGGAGGGCGTAGGATAACTTTTCAGTTATGCGCATTAAGAAATTAAATATCACGTATCTGAAACGTCGAAGGAAAAACATCGTGAGGAAACTTGAGATACCTGACATTTTTCTTAACTCTCTACGTGTGTGAAGTTTGGTAGGCTATTCACCTAACTCTGTCTTATTCTGAGAGGAGATTCGTTCTCAACAGTGAGCCGAATAGTAGTTGTTAATAATGACATCCTCAGTAATAAAAAAACCGCAATACTCGAATTGTTCGACTGTTCGATTGGTGGTAAATAACTGCCGATACCTATTATTTAATTTTCACACACGCTTAAAGCTAGTCTCCCATACAAGAGAATTCATTAATTATCTAAACTCGTAATTAAATTCCTTTCAAATCGAAAGATTGCAACAGCCTCTCATATTATAACGGTGTCGGAGAGAACAAAACACATATAGCCTTACATCACAATAGATACCCACTCACTGCCAGTAGCAAGAACCTTGATAAAGCTTGCGATTGCCAGACATACCTCATTTTGTCAAGGCTGATTGGTTGGTCAGCCCATGCTCCTTTAAAATTAAAACCAAAATTCATTTATTTCAAAAAGGCTTAGTATACAAGCACTTTTGATACGTCAAGTTAAGCTGTTTGTAAAGACTCTATCACCGACTCGAAAGGCAGGCGCTGCTGAGAAGAACCGGCAAGAAACTCACCAATTGCTCTACTTACACATTGACGTCTCCGTGGCGCAGTGGTGTGTGCGTTTGATTTACAAGACGGAGGTCCTGGGTTCAAACCCGGCTGGGTCGACTGATGTTTTCTTATATAAACCAAAAGGTGTGTGGATTTTCAATCTCGTAACAAGTTAGCCAGCTTCCATCTTAGATTGCATCATTATTTACAATTAGGTGAGACTGTAGTCAAGGGAAAACTTGTAGAAAGAAAAAAAGGTGAGATAGTCAAGAGCTAGCTCGTCAAAATTAAAAAAAACACCTCGGTTCAAACTCCATAATTAGCTAACGTACTTACCTAAAGCAGAAGCATACGCTGAATATAGCTTGGCATTCACTCGTGACACTCCTGATGGTTCGCGCAGGCCGGGAGGAGGTAGCATATCCCGCGCGCACGACTTTATACCCACACAGTCCGTCCCTCTGCTCCGCGCGTACGCCCGTCGCCCGCATATCATAAGAGTGTCATCAACGAACTTGTCAAACAATAACTATCTGCCTTCATAAGATAAGGTATGTCTGGAAATCGCAGGCATTTCGTCCATTATTGAAATTCGCTTTTGTTACAAAACCATGCGCGTTATAATTATTCAGAAATGGCAAATGCACAAAGCAACCGATAATTTTGTCCTCATCAACCGGAATGGTCAGTTGCGAAACATTGATATACATCGTCAGAGATAAACTGGCAAAAATAGAAGACAATTTACCGCAACGCCGCTATTACCTATAAAAGCAATTTAATGTATCACTTAAATTTAACACTTAAGATGTTTGGAATTTTTATAGGAAAAACTGTATGTTTTGAGTATAAATGTACCTTATAATTCGTATTCGTACGTAGACCTAATATAGACCTAAGTGCACGTCTCTATATCAGTGATGTGAAATAAGTAGAATAAAATAAATTAATTTCTTAAATAAATTGATTTAAAAATATAAATCTCAGCTAAAACTATTTTTTTGATGCAAGAGACTGTCACAATGTACCTACATCAAGATGTGCTGGTTAATAGCTGTAAAGTTTGAATAAACACATTTTATCTTATAGTTTATCGTATTAATAGTTTAGTACTTGCGCGACTTGGAATTTAGTTTTCACAAATTCTGTGAGAACCATTGATTTTCTAGGCATAAAAAGTAACCTAGTGTTAATCCAGGGTTTTACCTGTCTTCGTTTTAAATTTCAGCCAAATCGGTTCAGTGCGGCGTTAAAGAGTAACAAACATCCAAATAAACATCGATACAAACTTTCGCGTTTATAATATTAGTAGGATAGTAGTAAAAGCAGTACTAATTAATTATATATGTATTATAAAATAACTTCCTTATTTAGTAAATAAGCATTTAACACTTACCTACTAAATAAGGAAGCGGCGAAATTTTTATAAACTGTGTATACACCAAGTAGGTTTTATATATCATTGGTTGTAAAACTAAATTACAAATACCCTGTAATCAGAAGCGATCTGTGCGTGTGTACGCCAATAAAAAGCAGCGGTTTTATTACTTTTTAATTGACAAAGCTTTAGTTTGAAATAAAACTGTAAAAAAGCTCATTTCAATTATTTCTTACTTACTTACCTACTTTTAATTTTATATTTTTAGTAGGCGCGAATTTTCGTTTTATGACGTTGTAGCCAAAGGATTTAATAGAGATATGTCACTAGCTCGTCAAAACTGAAGCGAACAAAAGCGGCTAATTGTCCTAATTTCATTAAGCATACACAGATTAATCAATAATAAGCAGATAGGACGGAACACGATGGTGTCGTAGCCGCTCCAAAAACAAAATTCAAATACATTCTCAAGTCAGTACGACACGAAGCGCCGCATAAGAAAAAAATTAATAAAAAAATGGCGTCTTATATTTTTAAATATTTTAAAAATTGTTCACAAAAAGTAAAAAAATATGGTGGAGTACTTTTTTATTGGTAATTATTGATTTTATATTAATTTACGTAATTGTCGTTAGTGTTAAATTTTGAAATACAAATTATATATGCGGATGTCAAGAAGACGCGTGAGGTTTGTTTTTTTTATGGGTTTTACTGGCTTCACTATGCTGCTTGTGCTAACCACTCTGTGTTGTCTTTACTCGGTGGTCGCATAAGTAGTAAACAACGATAGATTCGTAGTTATCTCTTTTTGCGGTGTTTTTGTCGGCACGTAACATGTCTAAAGTATAAAATGTCGTTAGCGCACCAGTAGCTGCCTTACAAATCTAAAATTTTCAATCTTCCTTATTTTTTTTTTTTATAAGAACCTGTTTGGCTGACTTTTAGGCTATGTTCCGAACAATTGTTCATTAACCATCTCATTGACTTCAGTAGTACAATGGACTAGTCGCTGCTGCCGTGAAAGCTCTTTGAATCATTTTACATAATCAACGCAGTACGGTTAAGATGGACAGTAGAGGTTAAGTAAACATGCATTTATAATATTTAAGAACTTTAATGCTAACTCAATTAATGTCAGTATCATACAAACGAGCTATTCATCACACGTAACCATTTTTTAAATTAATAATTAACCATTCATTAGATATTTATTAATGAATCTTAAAGTTATATTCCTATGCATGTTTATCTTTTACTCAAAAATTATACTGAATGAATTTAGCAGTACATGATAGCATCCAAAGTGCCTGAAGACGAAAATCTTCGAACAATGTGTGTTGCCAGTGATGACTTACAGATCCAAGACTTGGTGGCAACTATAACAGCTGATAACTAGGCTCAAAGTTACTTAGCGGGCGATGGAGTGGGCTATGGTTGGAGTTTCAGAATTAGAAATGAGGAGATCCGCAGACGAACCAAAGTCACTGACTAGCTCAGCGAGTTGCGAAGCTGAAGTGGCAATGGGCAGGCCACATAGTTCGAAGAGCCGATGGACGTTGGGGTCCCAAGGTGCTGGAATTGCGACCCAGCACGGAAAACTGCAGTGTTGGTCGACCCCCCCTCCCCCTCTATCGACCGAGGATATCTAGCTGGTTGCAGGGAGTCGCTGGTTGCTGACGACTCGAAACCAATGTGCTTAGAAGTTCTTGCAAGAGGTCCATGCATAGGAGTTGATGTCCATCGGCTGATAATAATGATAATGATGATAGTATCCTAACATTGTTCACGTCTAATTAAGTTTTATGCGATATATTTATAAAAAATCAATATGGCCGTCAGCGCATAAATCTTTGTATCAGCTAAGGCAATAAAAAATACCAATCAATTTAATAGTATAAGTTACGGTTTGAGTACCTAATTTATCAGAGTCTTCGCAGTTTACTTCAGGATATTTGATACAATCTCAAACAAATAAATCCGCGTGGGTGTTAAATGGGTAGGTACCTGCATTAGTGCTTCTTATGGTACCAATAACATAGTAGTTTTATCGACCTTTTGTACACATTAAAAAGGTATTTGAAATAAAATGTAAATTCTACGCATCCAATTGTCGAGCTACTACCAAAAGGTTGTATTATAGTGAATATGTTTATTTGGCGGTATTTGTTATTGATCTTTTTTTAATTATGTTCTTATTTTTCATTTGCAATATAATTATACATAGGCTTTTTAGTTAAAGTAGTATTTTTTATTACTGCTAAAACAATAAAAACGCTTCAAATCTTTACATTGAGCATTATTATAAATAATTATTTAGTCAGGAAAGAAGGGGATGGTAAATTAAAAAAAAAAAACATGTTTTTTTTTTTGTTGTAGAACTTTTTTCCACCTTTAATGTAAGGTATCATTGATGTTACTGTATGTTTGTAATATACATCTATGAGAGTTATTAAGTATTTTGTAGGTACAACTACAACTAGAACTACAACTAGAATTACTAGTAGAATTACAACTACAACTAATTATTACCAACACATTTTGTGTTCCACTAAATGACCACTTATGAATGATATATCTATGGAAAAACCATATTTAATATGTTACAATTTTGATATGACTAATATTGATCAAAAATCCACTCGTCCTACATGTATAAATCCGCATGGATATTAGTCATCATATTGTGACAGTTTTTATCTAAATTCTAATAAATGAATCTATAGGTGTCTTTTTGTCATTGGCTATCTTATTCATTTTTGAATCCTTACTATTTATATAATATACCCTTACTATTTATATACTATTTATATAATATCTGCCTTTTATTGCTTTCTTTTGAACTGTTTGTTTAGTCTACTGGATCTTCAGATCTTGACGTCCAGCGCCGGGTTCTGAAATATTGTTAAAGCCAACAGCAGTTCAAAACTAAAAGCAACCGGTCAATCATCACGTTCAGTTAGCACATCTTCACCTGTATAAGCATATCTACATATAGCAATTAGGTGAAAATTTATAAACAGAAAAGCCACAATCTTCATCAGCCTATTTTTATGGACCTACTCCTACTACTACCCTGCACAAAGGACCGTGAAGGAAGCTTAAGATTTAGGGGTTCGAGAACTTTATAAAGGCAACGACGGTTTTGGTATCATACCATGCTCTCCAGGGCACGATATTGATACTAACTTCACAACTGCTGAGCTTCCAAGCTACTGAGAATTACCAGAAACAGATAAAGTTAATGTTTCCGGATCCAGCACTTGATGTCTGAAACTTATAATGCAATGGTATTGGGTAACCGGACCAACAAGGCAGTATCATCCTCAAGAGCCTGAAATAAACCTGCAGTGCTACTGGTCAGCCTATGTTGCTTGAGATCACGTTGACCTGGGTTCAAATCCTGGATCGGGAGATAGTGTGCTTTTCTTTCACCTAAGAAATTTTTAGTTAAATTGGAGTTGGGAAGTTGGTGGTGAGACACCCTGTGTCTTCGAGAGAACGTTAAGCAGTGGGTCCCAATCATTATCATTAGTCTCATAGGAGACGCCCTTAGAGAGTAGTCCCGTCCTCTATCTTTATTTCAGCCTTCGGATGTCATCAGGCGATGCTTCTGCCCTCGCCCAAACCCCCCGGTGTCGCCGTAGTGGTCTCACATGGAGCCATCGGCACTTACTCAACACGAAAAAAAAAACTGATCTAGTTTTCGTTAAAGAAACATAATCACCCTAAGCCTGTATTTGAGCAACGTGGGTGGGCTTAAGCTCCATATCCCTTCTCCTATAAGGAGGGAGGCTGGACCCTGTATTAGGTCCTTAAAAGAGGCTAATAATGATGATGACTTTCAACATCTGAGCAAATCTGCTAGTTCCCACATGTCACATTGAGCTCGTATTTAAAATGATGTGTCACTTACAGTTACGAAAGTTACGGTCTCTGACGCACCGACTGATGCCCGGCTTAAGACATTTGTGAGGACATAAAGGCTACCAAACGGACCCAGTCAACAGTACGGTGTAAGTCATAAGCTTTTTATAAATAGCGGCAGATACTGTTAAGCTAAATGAACTACTGTATGGTTTTAAGAACATCTTCATGTTCATTACAATCATTTCATATATAGACCATTATATCAAGCTACTATTGGGGCTGAATACGTCAACTGTGAGCTGATCTGATAATAATTTGAAAGAAATAAAGCAATGCTGTTTTGCGGCAGTATTAAGCATAGATACCATAATAATTTAAGTCATCTCTTTCCTTAATAACAGATTTTTCTTTAATGAACTAGTATACGCCTTCAACCACGCCTGCATGTTTAACTCTCTGACTTTAAACACTTTAAACTTTCGGCTTTTCAATTACTGCACTGTCCATTACCGTTTCATTATTAGATAGAAAATAAGATGGATATAATATGCCGACGTGGACTTTCTTAAAGATTAATAAATATTCAACTATTCATTGTTTTGTTACATCTCAAAATGGATTAGGCATGGTTTTCGATGGTAGCTTCCAGGGGTCTTAAATTATGCCATCACTTCCGACAATTATCATCATATATTAAAAAAAAAATATACAAATCTACTTAAGTCAAATTACATACCCTTCCTCATAAATCACTCTATCTATTGGTGTAACCGCAAGAAAATCTATACTAATATTATAAAGCTGAAGAGTTTGTCTTTCATTGTTAGATAGCCCATTTTATCGAGGAAGGCTATAGGCTATTTTATCTCCGTATTCTTACGGAAACGGGAACCACGCGGGTGAAACCGCGTGGCGTCTACTAGTACGTTAATGCGTTTGGTAGCTTAGCAGCACAACGCGAACGCATAAACAGGAAGAGGCTGTGGAAGATTGCTTTTTTAACCAACTTGAAAAAAATAAAAGGAGGTTCTTAATTCGACGCGTAAGTTTTTTATAGTTTGTTACCTCATATATAACTTCGTAATTTCTTAACCAATTTTGAATTTTTTTTAACATGCATACAAGTTACCATTGCAAGTACATTGTCTCATGACTTGTACCAAATCACGGGCGGCAATAAACTAGTAGGTTGCCCGCAGCTATTGTCAAGCTACACCACGGAACAGGTTCTGGTGGCGGAATGAAGCAGATAAGAGGCAAGTGAATGTCCCTAGATCGCTCATACTTTGAGAAATTCTTAATGTTTGTTACAAATGCTTCGCCGCGTTATGTCCGTTCCCAATGGCTTTCTCGGTCTGTTGGAAGTTATGTGATAGTAGTGAAACGGTTTATAAAATATTTTGTGCAAGTGAGGATAATGACTTGCAGAGTCATTTTATGTGTGGCAATTCAGTGAATGACAATGATTTCAACGTTTCAACTAATCTTTCCAATGATATAAAAGCAATTATAACACATTATTCATTCTAATAGTATTTAGGGCAATCATGATAAGTGCCACAAAAATTCTTCGTCAAACAATGACGAAGAAATTTTTGAAAACTATTATCTTTTTCGATTAATCTGATATTAACAAAATATCAGATTAATCGAAAAAGAAAATAGTTTTTTAAGACAATTCATTATTGGAACACCCATTTTATGTATAGTAGGTATAGGCCTTCTCCATCCTTCTCCGTGTATTTCTGTCCCACGCCAAACTCGTCCAGGTGGTCCTTGCTGTATATAATTACCTTAAATACTTATGGTGAATTTGTGATTTATATTATTTCTGAATAACTCATGGTATGTATTGTATCAACTGAGTGTTTCCTATCATTAGGTTTATCGAATTAGAATATTCAATTAAAACTTTTAAAGTCATAATTGATCTTTCACTCGTCTTGAGATAATATGCCGTGGTGCGCATTTTTGGCCTTCTATTTATTAAAATTCACAGAATAGTGTACTAGTACTGTATTTGGTATGGATAAGGCAACGCCAAGCTCTTTCGGTAAACAATTCAAATGCACACTTCAGCAGCGAAAATCTAACGGGCGAACAAGTGAACGTTGATAAAACTCGTTCAAACTGCGAGCTTGCAATTTCTAACTCAAGCCACTTGACAAATTTATATAATCCTATCGAAGTTTATTATTACCTAACTTGCTTAACTACTTGTCAACTGTTGAGGTTAGGAGCGTATTGCGTTGTGGTTAGAAGCAGCTTTGTATTTTAAAATTTCGTTTCTGAAGCTAATGGAAAATTTCATAATTTTCAACATTGTTGTTTTGTTAGGCGTTTATGTATTTTATACTGTCACTAGCTGATACCATGCGGTTTTACCCGCGTGGTTCTCGTTCGCGTAGGAAAAAGGGGATAGGCTATAGCCTTCCACGATAAATGGGCTATCTAACACTGAATTTTTTTTTCAAATCGGACCAGTATTCCTGAGATTAGCGCGTTCAATCAATTGAACAAACAAACAAACTCTTCAGCTTTATATTTTAGTATAGATAATGTAAGTTTACAGTAATGATTCTTAAGGGTTATTTTATGAATGGGTTCTATTTGCTAATATTTTACGATAATTTGGCATATCCACATGAGGAACGGTTGTGACTACAGACAAATTGTTCAGGTTGTTGAATATTTGTTAAGAAATAAATAATATACTGTAATATACTACTCAAAAAAATTATTTATTATCATCATAATAAAATATTATCTAAGATTCAAGAGAACAAACAATATTCTAAGATTTTCGTGCATTTTAATAAATTAACTTTCAATAACTCCCCCTTCTCCCAGTACCATACCTGATTTTGAGTTAAACTATAGTTACGTAGAATTTAATTAGTTATGAAGTTTACTGATTTAAGTCGACCAACATCATCATTTAAACATCCTTCACTACGAAAAAAAACATAGTTAAATGAATCATAAACCATAGAATAAATTATGCGTACCTAATGCTTAAAGAATGCCATAAACTTATAAAAATACCTATAAAATATATTAGTACATATAATACATTAGTACATAGTAATAAGTAACGGCCTCCGTGGTGTAGTGGTAAGCGCGGTGGATTTACAAGACGGAGGTTCTGGGTTCAATGCCTGGCTGGGCCGATTGAGGTTTCCTTAATTGGTTTAGGTTTGGCAGGTGGGAGGCTCGGTCGTGGTTAGTTACGGCGTAAAGACGTACCGCCAAGCGATTTAGCCTTCCGGTACGATATCGTGTAGAAACCGAAAGGGGTGTGGATTTTCATCCTCCTCCTAACGAGTTAGCCCGATTCCATCATAGATTGCATTATCACTTACCATCAGGTGAGATTGTAGTCAAGGGCTAACTTGTAAAGAAGAAAAAAAAGTACTAATGCATACGTCGTTTTTGTCTGAACACAAACAAATGTTGCTAGTTTAACTAATAAATGGTAAACAATATTGTACATTTAATTAAATACATTTAAAAGACAACTGAAGTACACTTAACCTTTTCCAGTTCAGTTAAATTATACAAATAAATGTAAAACGGAACAATAATCCTCGTGGAAAGACCGTAAAAGAAAATGTTATGCAAATTGCTTTGGTTTAATGATTGTAACGTTAAGCTTATATTGATTGCTGCAACAACTTGCCGGGATTAACTTTTAAACGATCTTAGTTTAATAAATTCATTTAAAAGATCATTGCTGATGGAACAAGCTGTCCGTTTACTCGGCGTTAGAAAAGTTTAGATCTCGAATACTTTACAGATACAGATTTCTATTTGTTTTCTTATCAAAGTTTTATTTTTACCCGACTGCGTCAGAAGGAGGGTAATGTTTTTCGGGCGTATGTTTGTGTGTATGTATGTCCATTTCCTTGGCACGCCCTACAGCCCAAACGGCTGGACGGATTTTGACATGCAAGATGTCATTGAGTTCGTTAGAATTGTGGTAGTGACATAGGTTATATTAATTTTCAAAATGGCGCCCGTAAATGAAAAAAAGGTGGGGGTGGGTAAGTTTTTTACGTTACCCTAATAATATGGGTATCAAATGAAAGGTCGTAAAAAGACAATTTCAAAAATATGTACATTATATTGTGTTATGTAACTGTTTTAACACAAATTATCAAAAAAACGTACCTACAAAATAATTATATTGGGACCATCGAAGTAAAGGACAATGGGCAAAAGCTGTATCGCTGAACTGAGTAAATCGAAGTTGTGTCATAAGATTTTCATGAATATAATTCATTTTTTAATTTATAAATGTTACCTTCATTTATAAGATATCACGAAAACACCGTCAATAAAAACGAATAAAAATAAAATATTATTTTGTCTTTAATAAGGTCGCCATTCTTCGAATGTTGTCATAGCAATTTTTACTTACATGACATATAACATGTCACTTTATATATTATTTTTTATTTATATAATTTCGACGATTTAATACCGCTATTGTCCACGTTTATTTTGACCGTGAGAGAAATAAAACTCCATAAGAACATTATGGATTAGAGTAGGGTACTTTATATAGTTCAATTTTTAAATATATCATGCAAATCGGTAAGTAACGTCAACATATTAAAATGTTTTTCCTTATCGAAAGCGGCTTAAACGACTAATCTAAAAAAAAATAGCCAACAATGCAGGAGGTCAAGTACGTGGTCAAGTAAGTATAAACACATAAGTGCATCTCGCACTGACTTATCACTAATTCCCATACATTGCATGACCAATTAATTAGAAACTAAACTTAAGTGAAACAAGAATTATATTCCAAAAAATATTTCACTTTATAACCAGCGTTTTAGTTTAAACATTCTTCTGTTAAACATTACGTTTTGTATACGTAGGTATGTAAAATGCGTAACTCGACACTTGCTGATTACCGCGAAATACGATGAATTATCATTAGATGGTAAAAGTCTTCAAATCATACATTCAATTAAGCTTTATTTCATTGTGACGCAATAAAGTTGATACCGATAGTAATCTTCATAGTCACTTGGTCAATGTCCTTTACCAACTTGAAAGTATTCAAGTCAGGAATGGCATTGTCTGTACTTATTTATATTTAAAATAAAAGATATGTTTTGAAGACACTAAAAAGTTCGAAAAAAAATATTATTATAAAATAAAAAAAACAACTGCTTAATGAACTGAAAAGAGAAAAACAGTTCTGACTAAATTCTTTGTGGTGATGCAGGCGGGAATAAATACTTACTTACGGGCATAGAATGAAATACCAATGTTTGTCACCGAAGCTGAAGAGTTTGTTTGTTTGTTTGATTGAACGCGCTAATCTCAGGAACTACTGGTTCTATTTAAAAAAATCTTTTAGCGTTGGTTAACCCATTTAACGAGGAAGGCTATAGGCTTTATATAATCCCATATTACGGAACGGGAACTACGCGGGTGAAACCGCGCGGCGTCAGCTAGTAAAATATAAAATGAGTCTAGCGATCGCAGGCTCTCAGACCTGTTTGACAAACTTTTAACTTTCTTAGAATAGGTAAGTCTGGCTGTTCTAGGCTAATCGATCTACCGCGATTGTGTCACAAACAACAATTACCGCTAGTGACCCTGCTACACTTTACTGTCACATTAATGCATTGACCTACTAACACTTCATATCAAAAGAAACGCCCCGTATTTATGGTAATAGAAATGTAGTAATAAAATGTCAACTATTACCTATAAGTACTATACCACGTCCATTTTGCTTAGTTAAATTTGACAGATTTTTATTGCAACGTATCATATAAATAATTTTATCTATTTTGACGACCTGATGCGGAGTTGCCCTTTCAGGACTTTGGGATCTCAACGTCCATCGGTCATTCGTAGCATTGTCGTTGAAAATCTACTATTTACTGTACTTACTGATGTATGATCTTAAAATCATTAAGATTAAGATTCTTTATTAATACCATGTAATATATATTTTTTTTCAAACTAATAGTAACTGTTTTTTTTAATATTTGTTATATTTTAAACAAATAAGTTCTAGATTTTGTCGCATAACCAATAGTAATAATTTAGTCAACTCTTATATTACGACAGACGCTACACAAGTACGATTTAACTAAACATTTCGACTGTACAGTTAGATCCGTTTAATTATCTACAGACATTTAGCGTGTCAGACACGTGCCGTGGTAGACTAAATTCTATACAGTGATTATTAACTATCGTAACGTGGCTACGCAGACGTTGACAGACACGGGCCGCGCCCGGCCAGTATTCGCGGAAATAATATTTTGTCTGTGCGGTTCATGTCTGTGAAGTCCTTTTTATAAAACCTGAACTAAAATTGACAGTGCCTTACATAAATGACAATAAGACCGCCATTATCAAATGACAATGAGCGCCATTTAGACATTAGCGCTGCGTCTGGGGCACTTCTTTCATGAAAAGGACTTTAAGTGTCTCTATAGCTACCCACTGTACAGTGTGAATAAACGGTGTCTGTAGGTGTCTGCGATGCTACTTGACTGTGACGTACGGTGTCTGTAGATATAAACGGACCTTAAAACTGCACGTCTGTGGCACGGTTTAGGAAAGTTTGGAATTTGACAGATGTATAAATGTCAAAATATAGGACACCACTGTGATCGGAGAGTAGAAGTAATTCTATCCGCAATACGTCTTGCATGAATGCATGAGATGATTCAGAAATCGGTTTGATGTCGAAACGATGCTCTATTAAATTTGTCTCACTACAAAATCACTTTGCGCAATTGATTCGATCAAAGATTCACGAACTACACAATACACATAGTATATGAGCTGGTGAACAAATTCTACAAAGTACTG
Source organism: Bicyclus anynana (assembly GCF_947172395.1). Classification (NCBI taxonomy): domain Eukaryota; kingdom Metazoa; phylum Arthropoda; class Insecta; order Lepidoptera; family Nymphalidae; genus Bicyclus; species Bicyclus anynana. The sequence goes on from NC_069095.1 coordinate 1,157,922, forward strand.
TAATATTTATGCACTAGCGGACGCCCGCGACTTCGTCCGCGTGGAAATCAATGTAAACTTTCAAGCACATTTTCTTCACCTAAGAGGTTTGATTTTAATTTTTTTTGAATCACATTATATTTCAAATTTTTTGATTAAAAAAAATTTTAAAACTGTAACTCTAAAAATGAAGAATTTTCCATACGAACTTTCAACCAATATTTCACCCCCTTCTTATTTTATTTTCGCAATAAAAATAACTATAACCTTCTCCGTATTATGGTCTTAATAATGGTCTTAATTTAAACCATGCCAAGTTTTATTTGAATTCATTCAGTAGTTTCAGCGTGATGCCCGAATAACAAAAAAAACACGAACAGACAGACAGACATACAGACAAAATATAAAAAAAAAATATTTTTGGCTTCAGTATCGATTGCATAATGTCCTGCAACAAAAAATTTCAAAATTATCTTTAATGTATACAATGTACAAAATGTATACAATTCGTATTATAAGTATAGATACTAGATGACGTTGGCGTCCGTTATGCTACGGTAACGTTTGGTGTTACAAATGGTATAAATAAAATCTCAAATTGCGAATAAATGTATAGAATTCGACCAGTATATTATAAATATAGATATAGAAGTTAGATTTAGATATTTAAATAATTAAATTAAAAAGTTAGATACAATAAAATAAAGTTAATACCAGCATATAAATCACATTCATCATCATCATCATCATCATATCAGCCGATGGACGTCCACTGCAGGACATAGGCCTTTTGTAGGGACTTCCAAACATCACGATACTGAGCCACCTGCATCCAGCGAATCCCTGCGACTCGCTTGATGTCGTCAGTCCACCTGGTGGGGGGTCGGCCAACACTGCGCTTACTAGTGCGGGGTCGCCATTCCAGCACTCACATTAGCCTATTTTAATTACCTAATTTAAGCGCCAGGCCTTCATACTTATACGTGAAAGGATTTTGGAGCTTCGAACAACCACGCTAATCCAGGTTTGATCATCGATGATGGACATAGCAATAAATTCTCACTTCATAAAAACAAATCTTGACGGAATTACTACTTGTACTAGTTTTATATCGGGTAGATACATTCTGCACTTGTCTTGCACAAATAGTGAACAAACTGCTTAATAAAAAAAAACAGACATACATTAAAGTGTGAGATTATAAAGATTCCATTTTTGTACTACGTAGGTACGTTAGGAACCCTAATAATTCAATTCTAGTAAATAAAGGTATCAAATGTTATTTGTGTAGCTACCTATTTCTCTTAAACTTACATATTTAATCATTTTTTCATGTAAAAAAACGTTGTTTGTGTATGTATAATCTCTTATAATGTTTGATCAAATTTTGATGTAAAAACAACTCGATCCAAACAATCTCAAAGATTCTTTCATTCCAAATATTTATTCGAATAATATTTTAATGTAATAAGTTCAATAATAAGAATTTCAACTGGGTAAAGTACCCAGTGATCGTATCGTTGAGATCGTAGTACCAAATATGTTTCATCAGATCTCAAACTAAAGATTGAGTTATGATTACCTACAATCATGTGTGATAAGGTTTTATGCTTCATCCCCGTTAGATTTACTTGATACGTTAATTAACTTAACTTAGATATTTTAACCGAACCAATACGTATCTATAGTATCTACACGTTTTAGCGTAGTTAAATAATGAATTTAGTGATATTCAATGTGTCAGGCCTGCCTCCTTTTAAGAGAGGATTTGTAAAGCTTACATTCATCAAGCTGCTCCGATACCGGTTGGTGGGCTACTACAGTAAGCAAATAAGCCCTTGACTACAATC